>NC_042997.1:33517349-33774849 GCF_006345805.1 Octopus sinensis
GCACCATCCGATCGTGGCCGTTGCCAGCCTCGCCTGGCCCCCGTGCCGGTGGCACGTAAAAAGCACCATCCGTCCGTGGCTGTTTGCCAGCTCCGTCTGGCACGTAAAAAGCACCCACCACACTCACGGAGTGGTTGGCGTTAGGAAGGGCATCCAGTCGTAGAAACACTGCCAGATCAGACTGGGCCTGATGCTGCCTTCTGGCTTCACAGACCCCAGTTGAACCGTCCAACCCATGCTAGCATGGAGAACGGACGCTAAATGATGATGATGATGATATACATATATATATATATGTATCCACATTTCAAGCATGTATGCATAAGTCCTTTCTTTTCTTTCACCTGTGTCCCTTCCCTCTTTCCCCAAAACTCTTAATTCAAAATTAATAAATAATAATCAAAATAAATGAAGTATTTTTTAAATTTTTGATTTATTGACCGATTTCTTTTTTCGTACTTTCTTGTCAGATTTCTTACCATTATTGTAAAAGCAATGTATCAAACTGCTTTACATTAACACACACCAGCCAATGAGGGAAGTCTTTATACAGTTGCTCAGCCTGCTAGAAATAACAGTCAAATTTCCCTCAGATCACACCCTACCGTCTTAACAAAAAAAAAACACATATACACACAAACAAAAACACATTGGACATACAAAAGACTGGACGGCCAAGGCTGGAATGCCTTTGATCAGGGCTAACCTGGAGTAAAACAAGACCAACACAAACTAATATATTTACATGTACCTTCCTTATACAGCTGAACAGAGAAGGAACTATGACATGAAAATGCCTCTTTAACACTTAACAGGTCACAGGTCAGCCTTGTGAAAACTCCGTTCTCTCTCCAAGCTACACCTGGAAATTTCAAGTAGAAAGAGGTAAATTCATTTTTTTTTTGGTGTTTTTTTCTTTCCATGCTGGCATGGGCTGGTCTCTAACAGTTCACTCATGCCTCCAACTTACCCTCACCAGGAGCATAACACCACTCAGCAGTGATTATAGAAATATATCAGGTAAGTATGACGACGATAGCATAGCAATATACATATAAATACATACACACACACACACACACACACACACATATACATACAAGTTGTGTAAAAACTGTAGTGGTGTATGTGTATTTATATATATATATATATATATACATATGCACACATGAGAACTAGAGTGATGATAGCAAGCTGGCATTCATTGATAAGATACTATTTGCTCCTCGGTGAATCAATGACAGTTTAGTCTGTATGTGTGCACATAAACGTGTATGTTTGTATTTACACATATGTTCATCTACAAATATGTCAGGTGGCACAAGAAACACCTGATCAAACCATCAACCATTATAAACAGAAGCATGCACAAACATGCCAGTGGAGTATAACAGTTACTCTTTCCTCGTCCCACTACTACAACATCTAACCCCCATTCACCCCCTCCTCCATATATTTGGCAGGCATCATTATTATAAACTCCTATCATTGTTTCCTTTTTTTTTCTTTTTCTTCCTTTTTCTATATCATCTTTCTTTCAATCTAAAAAGAGTTACTAAAATGTGTTTGATGTTTAGGAAGAAGAAAGATTAAATATTTTGGCCATAAGAAATTTGAAGAAAAAAATATCAATGTGTGTGTGTATGTGTGTGTGTTATATTCTTTACTAGTGCAATTATTCTTGTGTCACCAAGTAATTTATTTGCCCTATTAACTTCACTGGGTAGGAGCATAAGATTTGTGGCTTTCATCTCTTCTCCATGAAATAGTTACAACTAGAACCAAGTCACATCACTGATTCAGATCGCTGAAAGCTTATAGCATAAAATTCAGTACTTGACATGCATGCATTCTATATATATATATATATATATATATATATATATATATATATATATATATATATATATGTATATATAAATATATATATATATATATAAATATATATATATATATATATACATACAAACACACATAAATACACAGGAATTCAGGAGCGTAAAAAGGAGAATAAGTGTTCAATATTTACAGTTGATTCATCCTTCTATCTGCTACCTGAACAAAAGCAGAAAGGGGAAAAAATCCTTGTGAATCATCAGTTTTAAAATATATATAAAATTCCTTTTGCTTCCCCCAAAGGCCAAAATTTTGATATTCTCTGATACATTAAATCTCACTAAAGTAAACCCAAAATAAAGCTTTCTTAGTTTTTTTTTTTTTTTTTTAATCTTTTTCTTTACTTCAGTCATTTCATCTAGGGTTAAAAGGAGAATCTGTCAGTTTTGCCATTGAGTACTGAAGTTGCTCAATGAACTGAACTGCCTATTCATTGAAGCCTAATTACCAGTGGCTGAGTATTTCACGGGTGCTTGTAGCATTAGCATAAATCTCAGGCAGAATCAGTGTGACACCGTATGTATGACAAAGTTGGTTCCATTTGACAAGCTCCTACATAGTTTTACACCCACCCCTTTTCACTTATAAGGGTTGGTTTGACCCGATGCTACGGTGCAATTCCCCGTATATATATACATATATATATATATACATACAAACACACATAAATACACAGGAATTCAGGAGCGTAAAAAGGAGAATAAGTGTTCAATATTTACAGTTGATTCATCCTTCTATCTGCTACCTGAACAAAAGCAGAAAGGGGAAAAAATCCTTGTGAATCATCAGTTTTAAAATATATATAAAATTCCTTTTGCTTCCCCCAAAGGCCAAAATTTTGATATTCTCTGATACATTAAATCTCACTAAAGTAAACCCAAAATAAAGCTTTCTTAGTTTTTTTTTTTTTTTTTTTAATCTTTTTCTTTACTTCAGTCATTTCATCTAGGGTTAAAAAAGAGAATCTGTCAGTTTTGCCATTGAGTACTGAAGTTGCTCAATGAACTGAACTGCCTATTCATTGAAGCCTAATTACCAGTGGCTGAGTATTTCACGGGTGCTTGTAGCATTAGCATAAATCTCAGGCAGAATCAGTGTGACACCGTATGTATGACAAAGTTGGTTCCATTTGACAAGCTCCTACATAGTTTTACACCCACCCCTTTTCACTTATAAGGGTTGGTTTGACCCGATGCTACGGTGCAATTCCCCGTATATATATATATATATATATATATATATATATATACATAATGAGTTTGACTGACTGAAATACATGTAAGAATATAAGAAGCGCAGAAGTAAATACTTTCTTCTCAGTCCTATGTAGCACCTACTGACGCTCTTGATTGAGCGTGTATACAAGTGGGTCTGTTTCCACATACAAGTGAATCTGTTGTACTTGTTGATTTAAAAAAAAATTTTTTTCTTTTATTTCTTATTTCTATATTTTTATCATCATAGGTCTTAGACATTTAAATTGATAAACAGACTAAAAGAAACAGAGAGATAGAGAGAGAACAATGTTTTGGCTTGTTACTTTTTTTGCAACAAAAAAAAAAAAAAAAAGGGAAAAATATTCTACAAGTAGAAAAGCAAATTTACAATAGGTATTACAAGAGGGGATGAAAACATTTTGCTGCTTCCCCAAATGCCAGTTTCTTCTTTTTTCCTCCAGTTGTTGTTGTTGTTGTTGTTGTTTGCCCCTGGAATTGATAGCCATAAAACAGGACGACAACGAATGGATTCCATGATGGATTTAGTTTATACACAATTAGCAAGTTCTTCTTGTTCAGCAGGCTGCGACAGATAGCAGCCATAAACGGCAGCTAATAATGCTGCTGTGGCTGTGATGCCTATACTGATGGAGATGATGATGACAATGATGTTGATGATAGTAGTAGTGGTGATGGCGGTAGTAGTGGTGATGGCAATGATGATAATGATGATGTTTATTATAATGAGAACAATGGGAAATGACATCCTACACACACAACTATCATCTCCGCCAAAGTTGGTTTCCGAGCCAGTCAAGAGCTTGGTACAACCTACAAAGAAAGAAAAACAGAACAAACATTAAGTGGGGTGAAGCTGTTTGATAAGAGGAGGACTAAGGATGTGATATACCAAAATATATATATATGCATGCCTTTCCTCCCTTGGACACACAAAGACCTGTTGAGGCAAGCGAAGTCGATATCGAACCTCATCCGACGACAGGCACCTATGCCAACCCCCCTTTGCTTGCGAAGACCTGTTGGGGCAAGTGAAATCGGAATCGAAATTGAACCAATCCTATGACTGGCACTCGGCAGATGCCAGGACCCCTGGACTGGAGATACGTAAAAAGCGCTATCCGAATCATGGCCGAAGCCAGTGCCGCCTCGACTGGCTTCCGTGCCGGTGGCACTTAAAATGCACCAATCCGACCGTGGCCGATGCCAGCCTCACCTGGCACCAGCACAGGTGGCACGTAAAAAGCACCCACTACACTCACGGAGTGGTTGGCGTTAGGAAGGGCATCCAGCTGTAGAAACATTGCCAGATAAGACCGGAGCCTGGTGCAGCCTTCTGGCTTCCCAGATGCCCAGTCGAACCGTCCAACCCATGCTAGCATGGAGAACGGACGTTAAACGATGATGATGATGATACCAAAATGCAAATCTATGGGAAACTACCACCTGTGTCATCTCTTGTGAAAGGTAGGAGAGTCCAGTTTGCTGGACATTGTTGTAGAGCTGAAAAAGAGGTAATTTCTACTCTCCTCCTCTGGAAGCCATCTACTTGCAATACCAGAGGGCGCACACTCTCCTACCCTGATGTGATCTCCAGGGATACGGGCATCCAGCAACAGGACCTCCATAATGCCATAATGGACCGTGAAGTCTGGCGTAGCATAGTAAATTCCATTGTCTCGACCACGGTCGAACAATGATGATGATGAAGGATGTGATGGGAGTGCTGGGGTTGGAGGAATTGGTGGAATGGTTGGCAAGGGTCAATGGAGTGAGATGGTATGGGCATGTGTTGAGGAGGGATGAAGAGCATGTTCTGAGGAGGGCGATTGCATTTGAGGTAAATGGAGCGCAAAAGTGAGGGTAGACCAAAGAAAATGTGGAGGAGGAGATTGGGAAGGTTGGTTTGAAAAAGGTGGATGCCCCAAACCTGGTGAGATGGTTGCTATGACAATGAGGTAGATCTGGCCACCCTCCTGATAACAGGGACAAAACCTGGATTTAAGACACTGGATGATGACAAAGTTAAAAGTTTGAAAAAAAAATTGTGAAAAAGAAATGAAAACATCAGAAGAAATAAAAGATTAATAACATATTAAGTGAACAATGATCTAAAATTAGAAAGATAACGACTTCAAACTAGACTTATTACACTTTTGTGCAACATATATCATTTTACATTTGTTTCTCTGTGCTTACATGGGTTGGATGGATCACTAGCAAAGCATCTCACAACTTGTCTTTTATCATACTCTTTATGAAGTTCAGTCTCCTAAGATCAACTTTCACCACTTCTCCCCATGTTTTCTTTGACCTTCCCTTTCTGCATGTTCCTTCCACATAACTTCATACACCTTTATGTAATCGTCATCTGCTAAATGCATCACATTCGTAGCAACTCAGTCTTCTCACTTGTACATTCTTCAATTTTTCTTTCAGCTCATCTGTGCTATATAACTCGTGTATACAAATATTACACATCCAGAGAGCTGGGTTGGCTCCAATACTTTCCAGTCCTCATATTTCTCCTGCATGCAATGCCCATTTTTCACTTCCATACAACAGCACACTTTGTACAAGATCTGATCAATAAGTATTTGGACTGTTGCCATAGTAACAAATCAAAAAATATGCAGAGTGAAGCCTCTTGGCAAAGACAGAACTTGAACTCTGCTGTGCATGCACACTGAATTTTAACATTCTAGCCCACTTCTGCTGTTTACAGCAATGCTTGTGAATGCTACATTGTGTAGCATCATCACATTGACCATGACAGAGAAGTTATCATGGCGATACCAGCTCAGAGGCCTGTGCAAAGTTACAGAAAGAATATAGAAAGGAATGTATGAAGTGCACACTAGTATACGAGTGGTTCAGATGTTTCCAAGATGGCAAAAAAAAAATGTCGATATTGACGTTCTTGGAGACTTGCAATCAGCATAACTGAAATAAACATCACAGATGTGTGTGCAGTTGTGAGGGGAAATCATTGAATCACCATCCGTTAGTTATCAGAGGATGTGCAGATTAGTTATGGTTCAGTTCAGTCCATTATCACTGAAGATTTGGGTACGAGATGTGTGTCTGCCAAGTTTGTGCCAAAACTGCTTTCAGCTGACCAAAAAGTCACAAAGGTTTCAGTTGCACAAGATCTCCTTGATTGACTTGAGAACAATGTAATTATTACTCAACATGTCCATTAAAGTCACCAGCTGTGATGGCAAGATTGCCATTATCTACTATTCAGGTTATCTGCAGGAAGATCTCACAGAAACAGGCCTTTCACTCACCTGTCAGTTGCAGTTGTGATACAATACTGTTAGTATCATGTTGCCTCTTATTATAATAAAGATAATCACCAATAAACATCTTGCATACCAACAAAAGTCTCTCTACATTCTTATACTAATCACCATTAAAAGTCAATAAAGTCTACTGTAGATTTACCCTCCAATGTTGTATCACACTCTGTGTAAAACATGCAGATAACAGCCATTAAAAAAAAAATCAAAAAGTTAATGTGTGATGACAGTGAAAGGTGCCTAATCAAAAGACCAAGGAAGATATGGGAAAACAGAGAAATAGGTGAGATCACATCTGAAAGTGCTTTGCCTTACAGACAAAATTTCACAGGATCAGAGACTATAACAATATGCTGTGCTATAACCTTGACCAGTTAATGAAAAAAAACTAATGTGACGATGTTCTATGATCTGGTGCATGAAGGTGAGGTGTAATGTTACAGACAACAGAGTTTAAACTGATTAAATATTCTACAGTTGATCAGTTTTTGAGTCCAACTCCTACAGATATTGAGTTAGTCTTTTGATCGCATCAAGGCCAATAATCCAAGTTCCTGGTAGTAATTATATTGTAATTATGACAATCCATTATCTTCACCACCATGATAACAAAAAATAAAAACCAGAGAAGGAAGCAACAAAGATGGTTCTTGTACCAACATTAGAAAGGCTTTCCCAAATGAATAGTGGTGTATTCTGGACATTTTCAGTAATGGAAAATAAATATTTCCTATACATCCTCACATAAAAATCAGGCATTAGCATTAATAAATCCTGCTAGAGTGGCAGAATCATTGAAGTATGAAGCAATTCATGGTCAATTTTTGTCTTTTGTCCTTCCAGCATTAATAAAATAAAGAACCTGCCAAGTACTGCAGTGGATGTAAATGACTAGCCTTCTCCACTCAAAAATTGCTAGTTTTTACATAGAGCTTAGAGGTAAAAGAACTACCAGATGCACTACAACCACCATCATCATCATTGTATATAACTTAGCGTTGAATATATAGGCGCAGGAGTGGCTGTGTGGTAAGTAGCTTGTTTACGAACCACATGGTTCCGGGTTCAGTCCCACTGCGTGGCACCTTGGGCAAGGGTCTATTACTATAGCCTCGGGCAGACCAAAGCCTTGTGAGTGGATTTGGTAGACAGAAACTGAAAGAAGCCCGTCGTATATATGTATATATATAAATATATGCATGTGTGTGTTTGTGTGTCTGTGTTTGTCCCCCTAGCATTGCTTGACAACCGATGCTGGTGTGTTTATGTCCCCGTTACTTAGCGGTTCGGCAAAAGAGACCGATAGAATAAGTACTGGGCTTACAAAAGAATAAGTCCCGGGATCGAGTTGCTCGATTAAAGGTGGTGCTCCAGCATGGCTGCAGTCAAATGACTGAAACAAGTAAAAGAGGTGAGGTACTAGAGCACTTTAAATATATGGTAGCATATGTTTATTTTGGTTACAAGATCTAATCCCAAAGTGGTCAAAATAATAAAGTAAAAGTAATGTCTGAGGAAGCTAGGGATCTGCATCAGTAAATAATGAGTACAAACAATTCTAATATGAAGTCAATTGGTTTGCCATGATGATGTAGAAAAGCATAACATTTTGGGTAGTGTAATGTTTGAGAGGGGAGGTAAAAAAATGTTTGTTTTTTTTTTCGTTGATACTGGAATAGACTGATTAGAAGAGAGAGAGAAAGAGAGAGAGTGAGAAAAACAAAAAGAAAATAGGGAATAAGACAGGGTAAAGTCACATGATAAAACATGCACTGACAGGACATAATAATCTAAGCGGAAAGATATTCAACAGGAAATGCTGGAAGATTTAAAAAGCAATGTAAGGAGAGAGTAAAACTTAGAGGAAAGGAAGATAACTGAGAAAATAATCAATAAAAATGCTGTCAAATTTTATAAATAATATATATTGTGGTCAGTTAAACCAAAACCTACCAAAACCTATGTAAATTTACCTGGTACCTCAAGTCAATGTGACCATCGTCTTTAAATTCTATCCCCATGCCACTTATTTTCACCAAATGGTCCTTTGTTCTCCAATAATCAGACTTGTACTCAAGTATGATTATTATCATTAATATTACTATAAGGATGCTAAGGTGGTAGAAATGGTAAATATACATACATATATACGACGGGCTTCTTTCAGTTTCCGTCTACCAAATCTACTCACAAGGCTTTGGCCAGCCCGAGGCTATAGTAGAAGACACTTGCCCAAGGTGCCACTCAGTGGGACTGAACCCGGAACCATGTGGTTCGTAAGCAAGCTACTTACCACACAGCCACTCCTACACCTATGTGTATGTACGTGTTTATAAAATCACGTGCCACATGATAAATTAATCTGTTAATCAATAAATAAGAAAAGGATATAATTTATCCCCCACCCACACACTGACTGACCACATCCTCCTATTTACAGCATGCTTTGTAAGATACCAAACACTCCACAAACAAACACACACATGGCTCCAACACCATTCTCTCTACAGATCATGTCACTCCAACCATACACCATTTTTTAAATATTGGGTAAAAAAAAAAGGATCAGCAGTATTTAGTGGACAATTTCGAGTCTTTTGTGTAGGGATCTACTTACCCTTCGCCTGTAAGAGCACAGCAGGCCTGAATGTGCCATACGTGGTCCTTTATTGAGGTCAAATTGAGTTGTTGGGAGATCTCAGCAGCAGACATGGAGCCCTTGATGTCTTGTTTGTTAGCCAGAATCAACATGGCAGATTTACGCAAATCCTAATAAGAAAGAGATGGAAGAAAATAATAAAAAATTGTGTGTATGTGCATATATGTGTGTGTGTGTGTGTGTGTGTGTGTGTATACACATTGCTTTATGTTGAACAAATGGGTGTTGCAGAAGATATGGGGGTTTTTTTTTTTATGAAATTAAAACTGAGAATTTGTCTTGTAACTTGAGTTTCACACCTCTGCAACCTTGGAAACTTCAGTAGGAAGACAAATTCACACCTTAAGTTTCAATAAATATATAACCGAAGAGACGGTGTGAATTTCGACCTCGGCATCTTGGCTATTGAATAATTGTCACATATTATTTTACAGATAAATTTCCTCTATTTACATAATATTAAGGTCTCTTTCTTTCTTTTGTTATCTTACCGTTTTTACCAATATATATATATACACAGTGAAGGCGCATGGCTCAGTGGTTAGAGCATCGAGCTTATGGTTGTGAGGTTGTGAGCTTGAATCCTGGACTGGGCTGTGTGTTGTGTTCTTGAGCAAGACACTTTATTTCACGTTGCTCCAGTTCACTCAGCTGTAGAAATGAGTTGCGACGTCACAGGTGCCAAGCTGTATCGGCCTTTGCCTTTCCCTTACATAACACTGGTGGCATGGAGAGGGGAGGCCGGTATGCATGGGCGACTGCTGGTCTTCCATAAAACCACCTTGCCCAGACTTGTGACTAGGAGGGTAACTTTCTAGGTGCAATCCCATGGTCAGTGTCGTGACCGAAGGGGGTCCCAGATCCAGATATATACACACACACACATATAATGTTTGTATCTACAAGGGAGAGTCAAAATTTATACACACTCTTGTTTTTTCAATGTATTTACAGAAAAGAAGGGAATAAACAAGTATGTCAATTTTCTATATAGTCTCCTTCCTTTTCAATGCACTTGGTCCAGCAATCCACGAGCTTGCATATTTCCTCCAAGAAGAAGGTTTCCAGTCGGTAATGCAACCGTTTATGCACCGTTTCCTTCACATCTCCATCCATGGGAAATCGACAACCTCGTAAACCATCTTTGAGTGGTCCAAAAATATAGTTGGGAGGGGCAAAATCTGGGCTATAGGTTAATGGTTTCAACAGTCTGGGTGGCCATGTGTGGGCGTGCATTGTCATGCAACAACAAAACTTTCTTCAACAATAGGCTTCACTTTGGTGCAAAATGCTGGCTTCAGTTTGTTGGCCAGCAAAGCCCTGTATCTTGCACACCCCTTTCCCAGGTAGCCTTCCAGTATAGGCCCTTTTGAGTCCCAAAAATGGGTTAGCATCACCTTTCCTGTAGAAGACTGACGCTCGAATTTCTTCATCACTGGTGAGCCAGGATGTTTCAACTCCATACTCTGTCTTTTGGATTCTGGCTCATAATGACAGCCCTACATTTCATCTGTGACCATTCTGCTCAAAAATTCCTCGTCCTCATTGTAGTGATCGAGTAAACATTGGCAGACCTCAAGACGTTTGTGTTTGTGCTCTGCAGTAAGCCCTCTTGGCACCCATCTTGCACAGATTTTATGGAAGCCAAGCTCATCATGGATGATTTGATAGGTGGAACCATGACTAATCTACATAGAACGAGCTACCTCATCAATGATAACTTGCCAGTTCACCGTTATCATCTCTTGAGCTTGCTGAATCTCCTTTGTCAGTGGTGAAAGCTGATGGTCATCCTGCTCCCTCTTTGCATTGTGCTAAAAGCCACCAAGGAATTTCAGCACCTGACACACCTTCTGACCAGAGAAATCAAATCACTGCTCTTTGTTCTTCTTTGGTGCATATTGCTAGTGGAGCCAGAAAGAAAAATGGTGCAATCAGGCTCAAACTTCAATCACTTGACCACAATAGTACCAACAATAAGCACGCATACGCAGAAGGCAGTGTGACAATAATAAAGATATATTATGGCAAAAGTGCGGATAATTTTTGACTTCCCTTCATATATATATATATATATATATATATATATATATATATATATATATAGAGAGAGAGAGAGAGAGAGAGGGAGGGAGAGAGAGAGAGAGAGAGAGGCGCAATGGCCCAGTGGTTAGGGCAGCGGAATCGCGGTTGTAGGATTGCGGTTTCGATTCCCAGACCAAGCGTTGTGAGTGTTTATTGAGCGAAAACACCAAAAGCTCCACGAGGCTCCGGCATGGGGTGGTGGCGATCCCTGCTGTACTCTTTCGCCACAACTTTCTCTCACTCTTTCTTCTGTTGGCCTGCTCGCTTAGCCAGCGGGGTGGCGTAATTTGAAGGCTAAAATAATGCGAAGCGCATTGTGACCAGCAATGTGAAACAACATCTGATAGCCTGGTCGGTCACGGTGATATATATATATATATATATATATATATATATATATATATATATATATATATACACACACACACACACACAAAACCAAAAGAGAATCATATAATGATAACATATATTGGTAACCCCCATTTACAAAGAAAAACACTTTACATGAAGTGTGTACTGATGAGAGGAGTGTGTATGTCTCTGTTCCAGAATAACATTATTAGAGCAAGTATAATACATCATTCTATTTGGACACTGGTATCATTAGATTCCTCAGAGATAATACCTTTATATACACTTTTTTCATTTTACTTTTTCACTCGTTTACAGGTTTCAGTCACTGCACTGTGTTCAAGGTTTCACATGACCATATTCTCAATTAATTAACTTTCTGCATAAAACAACCTGGTGCACGATTTTATATCAGTTTACACAGACACATTTCACAGGCTTCTGCACAATTTCTGTCTATCAGATTCCATCCACAAGATAGTATTCAACCCAACTGCAGCAGAAGTTTCAAGCAACGGGTTAAAAAACTGGAACTACGTGGCCACAGACATATACACACACACACAGAGATATTCTGTAAATAATAATAATAGTATTTTATAAGCTTAACCCTTTAGTATTTAAACCGGCCATATCCAGCCAAAATATTTAATCTGTTTTATGTTCAAACTGACCAGATCCAGGCTCTCACACCTACCCTACAATGCTATTCTACATTAAGTAATTGCACCATCAAGATCTTTAAGATATGAGATAATGCATGATTAATTCAAATCAATGGGAATCAATAAGCATTATGTTTGATAGAATAATCAGAACACTAAAGGGTTAAAGCTTATAAGCAATCACCACGCAATGACTAAAGAAAATAGTCTAATGAGGCATATAAGTCCTCGATGGAAAAAGGTTTTCTCATACATATGCTACTCAAACCCACACCTCTTTGTTTTCACGACAAGAATGCTACCATTATACTAACGCATGCAGTGTGTGTGTGTGTGTGTGTTCTCAAATTTTTTTGAATCAACAATAGAGACACACCTAAAGAATATCCATGCCAGCTTTCCAAATTTGATATCTTAATTGGTTGTAGGTGTGCATGAAATGCTAAACTCTGTGTAACTTGCCCAAGGTGCCATGCAGTGGGACTGAAATCAGAATCATATGGTTGGGAAGCTAACTTCCTACCACACAGCTGCACCTTGTAGCTTTCTCACAAGAAGAATCGAACACGGCATTGAAAAGCCCACCAAATATTTGTCAATACTTTTGTGATACTTCTGCTAGTTATTACAATCACCTACAATACCTATTCCCATTTAGTACTAGGTAAACTAAGCAGCAGTGAACTATGTATCTTGGCCAATGACGCTGTACAGTGTCAGAGTTAGGAAGCAAACAGTCAACCCTCTTGCTAATTATCTGGGACCCTACTGATTTCAGCCATCTGCTCTTCTTATGCTTTATTTATATACCCACCAATTTTAAATAAAGTCTGGTAATAGATGAGGATTGATAAATAAATAAATAAATAAATACATTTACTTAGTTTATACAGTTGGCCTTAGAAATAACATTGAGTGTTAAACTAAATAAAATGTTTTATGTTTTTTTCTTTTTCTTAATTACAACCAGAGGCTGAAACAGAATATTCAGTTCAGAAGCAGATTGTCTCTTGAAGCAGGTCTTGATTTGTGACATATAGAAAATACATAACAAATGTAGTATTGAAACTCCGACGTCTGGCAGCTGACTTGGCAGACACCCATAAAATTATCAACCATCGTACAAACAATAACTCTGAGCACCTTTTCAAACTCCACCTGTCTGACACCCGTGGACATATTTACAAAGTCAGAAAACAGCACAGCTCCATTGACTTCAGGAAAGATTTTTTCACACTGAGAGTTGCTGAAGCATGGAACAGCCTGCCGGCATCAGTTGTTAGTTGTCGGAGCACTGCATCCTTCAAAACTTCCATGCTTTCTGAGATTCGCCAACACTACACCTGATTTTCTCCCCTCCATACACACGCAAGCATGTATCTGACTCATACACTGTTCGCTTTCCAGACATTTTTACATTACTGCATATGCTTTATATGCACTTTCTGACAAGTTGTGGTGCACCTGAGCACTGTATACAAAAATTTCATTATTATTATTATTATTAGATACAAAGCCACAGCAAATAGCTTGAAATGTTGCATATTATCTTAAGGCCTTGCGTGGCCAACACGTAGTTACACCTTGCCTAGGTTATGATTAACATTCTTCTCACCGCCTCTCCATACTGGCATTTGACATAGACCATACCTCCACCTTTGTTCATCACTCACTCATTCACCTCTACCCCCATCTCCAACCATCTGTCACTCTCACCTCACACCTTTATGAAACTCTCCACTCCTTACCCATCTGTCTCTCTTATGCTCATCTTGTACCTTGAGGATTTGCTCTGACACCCCATCACCACCATCTTCTTCCCAGCTACTCCCACCTATCCTTATACAATGTGGGGTAGTTATGTATCGCCTCAATAGCAAGACACCTGTGCTTGTCCTACCATATCGTATCTCTTTATTGCCCACAAGGGGCTAAACATAGAAGAGACAAACAAGGACAGACAAAGGGATTAAGTCGATTACCTCAACCCCAGTGTGTAACTGGTACTTAATTTATCAACCCCGAAAGGATGAAAGTCAACCTCAGCAGAATTTGAACTCAGAACATAATGGTAAACGAAATACCTATTTCTTTACTACCCACAAGGGGCTAAACACAGAGAGGACAAACAAGGACAGACAAACAGATTAAGTCGATTATATCGACCCCAGTGCGTAACTAACTGGTACTTATTTAATCGACCCCGAAAGGATGAAAAGCAAAGTCGACCTTGGAGGAATTTGAACTCAGAACATAGCAGCAGACGAAATATCACTAAGCATTTCGCCCAGCGTGCTAACGTTTCTGCCAGCTCGCCGCCTTGAATATGGTCCTTCTACCATATCTTAACACTGCAATACATGGCATAAATCCACCTTCCTCTCTCAAATACTTGACCCCACACACACTCAGTTGAAAGGGCATTTTCTTTTTTTCTTCGTTTCCTGTTTTGCAAGTCCAGTAACCTCATTAGTACCAATGGTATATAAAGAGCACCTAGTACACTCTGTAAAGTGGTTTGACATTAGGAGGGGCATCCAGCCAGAGAAACCCTGCCAAAACAGACACAAGAGCTCAACAGTCCTGCAATTCACTGGATCCTCTCAAACTGTCCACCCATGCCGGCAATGAAAATGAATGTTTTAAACTATGATGACGATGACAACAATGCATACAAGGAAATGGCTTTCACACAGATGGCTAAGTGCAAGGGTTGGCTTCCATTATAGGCATTACTTTCTACCTCTAACAAAGACATTACATTCTTTTAACAGCCTAGTTACTCTTTAACTCTCTTTACTCTTTTACTTGTTTCAGTCATTTGACTGCGGCCATGCTGGAGCACCGCTTTTAGTTGAGCAAATCGACCCCGGGACTTATTCTTTGTAAGCCCAGTACTTATTCTATCGGTCTCTTTTGCCGAACCGCTAAGTGACGGGGATGTAAACACACCAGCATCGGTTGTCAAGCAATGCTAGGGGGACAAACACAAACACACACACACACATATATATATATATACGACAGGCTTCTTTCAGTTTCCGTCTACCAAATCCACTCACAAAACTTTGGTCGGCCTGGGGCTATAGCAGAAGACACTTGCCCAAGATGCCACGCAGTGGGACTGAACCCGGAACCATGTGGTTGGTTAGCAAGCTACTTACCACACAGCCACTCCAGTTCATCATTATTATTTAACATTTGTTTTCCATGCTGGCTTGCACTGGATGCTTTGACAAGAGAGCTGCACCAGGCTCCAATTTGTCTGTTTTGGCAAGGTTTCTATAGCTGGATGACTCTCCTAATGTCGACCACTTTGCAGAATGTACTGGGTGCTTTTTACATAGCACCAGCATGGGATTCACTTTTTACTAAATTACTATGGAGACAGAATTTATAACTCAGTGCTACACAAAATAAAGGAACTGACTCAATTTACAAATGTATTGTAAGATGGACTAGAATATCTGAGAGGTTACTATTCCTATCTTGCAGGTGAAATTTCTCTTAACCAGTCAAATGCCTGAACAACTGGGATGATGACAATAATAGGTTTGAGAAGCTCCATGGCAACTTCTGGTAATAAGCAATGACTAAAAAAAAATTATTTCAATAAATGAATAGATTTGAAATTGGTTCAAACTATATGCTCCACTCTTCTTCATCATCATCACCATCATTTAATGTTCTTTGTGCATGCTAGCATGAGTTGGACGGTTTGACCAGGGCTGGTAAGCTGAGGGCTTCACCAGATTCCAGTCTGATTTGGCATGGTTTCTATAGCTGGATGCCCTTCCTGACATTGTGTCAAAACTGAATCTTATGGATTCAATCTTGACACAGCAAACAAACAAACTATTTCACTGTTTCTATTTAATTTAACATTCTACCACTGAGCCATTTTTTTTCTAATCATTACATTCACCTCCTTTATTAGGCAGGTGTAAAGAGTGAGAAAGTGGAGAAAGATTAATGCTTTATCTAGAGCAGAGATCAATGCAAGTTATGGAATACAAATGGCTTTGCCACTGACAAACCAATGCCATAACTCTTCAGGCATTGCAACCTGTCAGATTATAATAGCGATCTCTTTAACTTTGTTGTTGTTATAACAGATGCATAGTTAGTGCAAAGTGTTAAGCTAAATGTCTTACAATAAATAGTTTCATTCTTTCAAATTCTTAGTTCAAATAACATCAGGATCGGTTTTATCTTTCATCTCTCCTTAACAAACAAAATAAGTCTTGAGCTCATTCCCCCAGAATGTCAGGTTCTTCATCATCATCATCATTGTTTAACGTCCGTTTTCCATGCTAGCATGGGTTGGACGGTTCAACTGGGGATCTGGGAAGCCAGAAGGCTTCACCAGGCTCCAGTCTGATCTGGCAGTGTTTCTACGGCTGGATGCCCTTCCTAACGCCAACCACTCCGTGAGTGTAGTGGGTGCTTTTTACGTGCCACCTGCACAGGTGCCAAACGAGGCTGGCAACAGCCACAATCGGAGGGTGCATTTTATGTGCCACCGGCACGGAGGTCAGTCAGGGCGGCGCTGGCAATGGCCACGTTCAGATGGTTCTCTTACGCGCCATCAGCACTGGTATCACAGCTACAATTTCCATTGATGTTGATCGATTTCGATTTTCATTTTCACTTGCCTCAACAGGTCTTCACAAGTAGGGTTTGTGTCACAAGAAGGAAAGGTATGCATAGGTGGGCTGGCTACATCCCAGGTAGAGGCCACGGGTTATGGTCTCACTTGTCCTGCTAGGTCTTCCCAGAGATGACAAAAGATCAAGAGGAGTAACAGTACATGTACAGCATACTTATTCAGCTCTTGTCATCAACAAAGATTAACATTAAGGTGAATGATATAACCAAGTACAGCATGTAAGCCATGTGTTCTTTATTGTAGAACACGGATAAAAATCCTTGTGCTTTTGAAAACTTACCTCATGAGCTAGCATTGTATAAAGTTCTTGTTTGGTAATTGATAACCGTTCTCGATCACAGCTGTCCACAACAAGAATCACAAACTGCAGAAAAAGGGAGAGAGAGATGTTAAAAAGACAAAAAAAAAACAAACATAATGAATCAGTCATAAACTGTAACTGACTGGGTTATTGGTGCACAACCGAATGCTTCATTTTCCATCTCACGATTCCTGGTTAATTTGAACAATTATACATTGTCATTTTTATCGTAAGATGCTGCCTTACTACTAAAGATCCTCCCCCCCAGTTGCCAACATACTCCCCCTATCCTCTCCTCCTACCATCCCTCATCCTTCTACCTAGGTTTATCTGCCCACTCTCTCTTCTGTTTCTCTTTAGTTAAAGGAACTACCTTAGGACCTTAGCCTTGTAAGTCACAGGGTAGTCATCACTAGCGCTGGTGCGTCCACCACACAAAATAAAGCATCCAGAATGCTCTGAAGAAATAGTTGGCATTAGGAAAAAGGCATCTAACCATAGAAGCCATACTAAAGCAGATATGGGTGCATGACTGTCCACTGACCAGGCCAACCATTCCACTCATGCCAACAGGTAAGGTGGACATTAAATGATGATGATGACTCAACAGGAACATATGAGTGGAACTTGTGATTAGCTAAGCAGGTGGTGACAATGCTACTGTAGAGAACTGATCTCATGTTGGTTCTGACAAACAAGGAAGTACCAACCTATTGCATTATAAGTGGCTGAGTATCCCACAGACACCTGCACTATTAATACAATCTTCCAGTAAAATCTCAGCAGGACACTCTGTGTCAAAAGGCTGGCCTTTCAAATTACAAATACTGGCCATATGACAAGCTTCCATGCAGTTTCCATCCACCCAATTTCCCTCACAAGACCTAAATCATCCTATAGCTAAGCTACAAAACACTTACCCAATGCATCTTGCAGTGAAATTGAACCCAAAACTTAGTGGTTGAGAAGCCAACATCATAACCACTCAGCCAAGTGCTCATAAGGTTCTGTATCATCATCATCATTTAACGTCCGCTTTCCATGCTGGCATGGGTTGGACGGTTCAACTGGGGTCTGGGAAGCCAAAAGGCTGCACCAGGCCCAGTCTGGGCAGTGTTTTTACAGCTGGATGCCCTTCCTAACGCCAACCACTCCGTCTGTATGTAGTAAGGTTTATTTTAATTACACAGCTAATGTTCCCTAGACAATAATTAAAATTTAAAATTAAATGCAATATCAATAAAAAGTAAATTTTAAATATTGTAAAAGAATATAAAGAGTCAGCTTAGATGCTGGATTGACTATTGCTGAGCATCACAGGAACTGAATGAACATCTCAAGCCTTATGAGTCACAATCGACTTGTATGTTGTGTTCTCTCAATCAATCTAAAAAACATAGGAGTCTAAATATCTTTATATATAAAAGTAAGGTTGTGTGCTGTCTGTCTCCTACGATTTAGATTCCTAACTACTCCCACATTTTGCGCTGCAGTTTAACCAAAACCGGGTATCTTATAGTCGTGATTCATATCGAGCCCTTCTGGGTATTAGCGTGCGTCTATGATGAGTCTACGATTTTAAAAAGAATTTACCATCAATTTTTCCCATTTTTAATGCATTTTTGGCATATATACGGGAAGTAACTCTCTAAAAATTTATTATTAAATCTCAGAACGTAAAAAGCTACAGTAACACCCCACCTTTGTGGTTAGCCATATTGAGATGGCTATTATACTTTACATCTGTAAAAATGCTTATATAGTTATTTCCCTTACAAACCCGAACAACGCCGGGCGATACTGCTAGTCAATAATAAAGCTGGTGCCATGTAAAAAGCTCTCAGTACATTCTGTAAAGTGGTTGGCATTAAAAAGGGCATCCAGCTATAGAAACCATGCCAATGCTGACAGCAGAGCTTGGCATAGTTCTCTGGTTTGTCAGTTCCTGTCAAACCATCCAGCCTATGCCAGCATGGGAAAAAGACATATGATGATGATGATGATATCAGAACTGAAATGAGAGTCGGCACCTGAATTGGTGACACAATAAAGTGAGGAATTAAAACTGGAGTCAGTGATGAAGGTTTTGTATACGGACTCCACAGCCCTACCCAGAACCACAATGCTATGAAATAAGCTTAGCTATACAGCCATGCCTAACAATTTGGGAATATATAGAACTTACCAACTCCATGGATGTTATGAAAAAGTTTAAAAAAAAGAGAAAAAAAAGCTAAATGGTAATTTAGCAAACCCATCACACTGAAGTAATCAAGTTGTACAAATTAATAGTGATGTTGATGCTAATATAATTAAAATTGTGTGTGAAAATCCATACCTCAGCATTTGTGTAATAAGTGTTCCAAGCAGAACGTAAAGATTCTTGACCACCAATATCCCACATTAGAAAACGGATATTTTTCCATATCACTTCTTCCACATTGCTCCCAATTGTTGGAGATGTGTGAACCACTTCATTCATCAGACTAAAAGAAAGGAAAGAAAAAAAATTAATTAATTATATTTGTTGATGTTATTATTCACGATATCAATCATAGAAAGTTTTCTGTTTAAACTTAAAGCAAAAACTACAGCTCCTCATATATATTTCTTTACTACCCACAAGGAGCTAAACAAGGACAGACAAAGGGATTAAGTCGATTACATCGACCCCAGTGCGTAACTGGTACTTAATTTATCGACCCCGAAAGGGTGAAAGGCAAAGTCGACCTCGGCGGAATTTGAACTCAGAACGTAACGGCAGACGAAATACGGCTACGAATTTCGCCCGGTGTGCTAACGTTTCTGCCAGCTCGCCTCATATAGTTGCCTTATACAGTTTGTATAACCCTTTAGCATTTTAAATCAGCCCAAATATTCTACTAGTTATATGTTCAAACTGGCCAGATTCAGCCTCTCTGGCCAGATTTCACTCTTTAGAATTTAATCCAGCCATATCCAGCCTGAATATTCTTCCTGTTTTGTATAAAAACTGACCATATCCAACCTTTCACACCTACCCTACAATGTCATTCTGAAAATATACAAACCCACAATTGAAATTTTGAAACTAGAAGATAATGTATAATTAATTCAAAACAATGTAAATAGAGAAATCCCAATTGGTAATATAAGAGTAAATAATTTCTTCGATGGTTTTTCAAAAAAACCAACAATTATTTACTGGTAGATTTCGGTATGTAAATATAACCATTAGCAGCAGGAACTTCTGTGAAGTTCAGTATATATTGTATATAAGTAGAAGGGGCAGGCAACAGGTTGCTTAGCCGCATACCGAAAGAAATTAGAAATAGCAGTCGGAGGCTGTTTATTTCTATTTTCTACAAGTGGGGCTCCATATACGACATAACCCTGCAATTAACATAAGCAAAACACTGAATGCTAAAGGGTTAAAGGTCAGAAACAATGGAGAGAAATTCTAAATATTGAATAGGATAGCCAAGACAATCTATTGCAGTTCTTTTTTTCTTCTTCTTTTTTTGAAATTTGAACACAGCTGTTTGATCCTTCAAAACACTCTTCGATTATGTAAAACTCTAAGGTTAGTAAAGTGACAAGAGCTGTAAAGTGTAGAGCAAAGTATCTCATAGTAATGTCATGTCCTGAACTCATGTCAAATCAAGATTAATTTGTCTTCTAATCTTCTGAAGGTTCATCAAACAAGAGCCAGGTGTGTAAAATAGTCAATACAATCGATTTCTATCAGCTGAAAGCACAAAATAGTTGACTATAATTATACACTGCTCAAGCTGTTGCTTACAGCTGCAATCAGCTGTACCTCCCTCAATATAGCTTTTGAGCCTTGGCTGACTGAGTCAACAAGAATGCAGAACTGTCACTAGAGACAATGCAGCAACACAGGAACTGGGATAAAGAACTTCATTATGTAAGTTGATAGCTACCTCATTGAATCATCCAGTTAGAACAAATACCAATAATTTCAGTTTTTAGTTTAAAGACAAAATACAGGGTGACATAAAAGTTCTGTTACATTTTTTTGAAGTTCTTAGTTTAACATAAAAAAAAGTGGCAATTTTATCATTTTATATTGGTTTAAAGATTTTGTCTTCTTTCAGGTTCTGAAACTCATCTTTAAGATATAGTTTTGTCCAAAATTAGAATGGAACAAGAATGATCTGCTGTAGTTGAGCTACATCAAGCAGGCAAGTTGCCATCAGAAATTTTGAATCTTCTAAATTGGCTGAAAATGAAGCGAATGTCCATCTATCAAACCATCAATCGATTTAGAAGATCAAGGTCATGCGAGAACAGGACATCCCAGGCCAGTCAGGACTTCCAGGCTCTAGAAAATCCTCAGTTCCAGAGTTCACAGAAATCCAAGGTGCTCCATGAGAAAGATGGCTGCTGAGCTGGGAGAGAATGTTTGAGGTGAGTTGTCAAAAGCGACTTGGTTCATTGAAATGCCGAAAAGTTCACGGCCTAACAACAGCTTCAAAGGGAAAGGGACTCGCAAGGAGTCGTGCTCTGCTTGAGAGGCTCAATACTCATGGCATGGACAATGTGCTCTTCACAGACAAGAAGCTGTTCACAATTGAAGAAGCTCAAAACAGCCAAAATGACAGGGTCCTTGCGGAAAACACTGAGTTATGTCTAGGGTTATATCTACCACACGCAAAAACCCTTATCTGCGATGGCTTGGGCTGGAGTATCTTCGACAGGGAAAACTCTACTTGTTTTTATTCCTGAATAAGTCAAAATCAAGGCTGCAAGCTATGATGAACTCATTCCTGAGCCTGTGGCGAAACATTTGAGCCAAGAATTGTTCAACAGTGGCCCCTTTCTTTTCCAGCAGGATGGAGTATCTGCCCACAATGTCAACAGGACTCAGTGGTGGCTTAGTGACAATGTCCCAGATTACTTGTCCAAGGAAGAACGGCCTCTCTCAAGCTCAGACTTCAACCCAATGGACTTTAGCATTTGGTTCATCTTGGAGACTAATGCTTGTGCTAAATCTCATTGTTTAGTAATGGCTTTGAAGAGGTCTCTGTAGCATGAATGGAATGAAATACCACTAGAAGTCTTGCAAGCCACTTGGTAAACTTAAGGCTGTAATAAAGAAATGAGGTGAATTTATTGTATAATTTTTTGGTGTAGCATTGCTGAAAATGTTAAAAACTAGTGTGCAAGTTTTCAAGTAAATTGGTTCAGATTTGGCTGAAATATATTATTTAACCATTTAGTGTTCAGATTACTCTGTTAAATGTAATACTTATTCACTCAAATTGTTTTGAATTAATCATGCATTATCTTATAGCTTTGAGGCTTCAGTGATGTGATTGTTTATTTTTAGAATGGCATTGTAGGTTAGGTGTGAGAGGCTGGATGTGGCCACTTTGAATATAAAACATGTGGAATATATTGGGCCGGATAGGGCCAGTTTAAACACTAAAGGGTTAACCTTTGTAATGGTACTTTTGGGATACCCTATATAGTAAGAGACCTAAAACGGAATTGCTTTTTTTTTTTTTTTTTTTAATGCTTTTAACTACAATGACTCAGGAGCTATTTCTTTAAACCACGCAACTCTGTTGATTTGCCTAATTTTATTTTTCTTTATCTGATTTAGACGAACAGGTTTATTATTTCAGAAGTGCATGTATAAATTACATTTGGAAATAATGTAAACACTTCACTTCCATCAATGCTCTAAAAATTGATGATAAAAAGCAATGCTCTCTAAAAAGAATTAATTATTATAGTGGCTGATTAATTAGGTCAAAAATACTTCATGCATGTGAGAGTTTGCATGTGATCCCCTTCTCTTCAGCTGATACCATCTTGTTAAATCAAACCAGTTATATTCAAGGTAGACTGAAAGTCACTAGGTTAGGTAAATATTAAATCAAACAGAGTGTTTGGCTTTCGTTGCCCCTACCCTTCATTACAAAATTTTTCCACATTAAGAACCCACGTTTCTCTGTCACAAAGTATCATGTTCCAAATGTATGTATGTTTAACCCTTTAGCATTTAAACCGGCCATATCCGGCCAAAAGTATTCTGCCTGTTTTATGCTCAAACTGGCCAGATCTGGTCTCTCACGTCAACCCTACAATATCGTTTTAAAAGTTAACAGTTACCTCATCAAAATCTCATAGCTACAAGATAATGCATGATTAGTTCAAGGCAATGTGGATGAAAAAGCATTAATTGTGGCAGAATAATGCGAACACTAAAGGGTTAAAACAGCCTGCTTTTTGTATAGAGAAAGAAACCCTCTGTTGACAATAGAAGCAACAACTCTCTGGACTTCTTCCAACTCTTTCATATTCTAGCAACTGCACTTTCACTACAACCACCTTCTGTATTAAATTTATCACACAGTCACATCAGACATGTCTACACAGACACACACATCATATATATATATATATAGGGGTGGACAAAAATAGGTATACAGTTACTTAATAGGAGTGAAATGGAGAAATGTTCTTTTCATTTCTCTTTCTTTTTTAGGATAAGAGTTCTATGATTCTATGTTCTTTTTAACTAAATTTCCCCATTTTGCATTTTATTATGGCTTTAGTTCACTCTAAATTCTAGAAGATACTAACTTACAGGCCATCCACATGAATTCTCTTAAAAACATGATGGTCTGCCTACAATTCACATCTCTATAACATTAAGTATATATTTTCTCATTTCTTTGTCCCTCTCTTATTTCTTTCCTTTACTCTCTCTTTCTCTCTCTCTCTCTCACAAACTTTGTCCTCTCATTTCTTTCCTTTACTCTCTCTCTCTCTCTCTCTCTCTCTCTCTCTCTCACACACACATACACACACACACACAAACTTGCTCTATCTCTTGCTCAGCCACAGCAAAAGTATCCCATCTACAAATTCTGGTCACTCCAAAATCCTAATCTTCAGAAACATACAACAGTATATCTCTCATCTACACACTTCATAGACCATCATACCATAACATGGAGCACCATCTATTTTCAACATTGCTGAATCTCCCAGTTACTATCACTTTCAGTTGCAACATTTAAACAAACTTTGTCGTCTCAAATTTCTCTCCTTCCTCTGAAACACCAGCTTGGTATTCATTAGTTAGACATGCCGGTAATTTGCTCTCCTATGTCATTCACTAAACTTCGTTAAAAGCAATACCATCATGTCTGGCATACAACCTCCTAACTAAATTGCCTACCTGTAGGCTCCATCTGTCACATCTGTTAGAACTGATGCTTCCAGTTTAACACAGTATTACCATACCATGTGCTGAATGGGTTCCCTCTAATCTGGCATGCCTCAAGTTTTAATAAAGTTACTTACAGTCTTCTTTCTGGCTACAATTCTAGCAACACACACACACATGTGATACCACTCTTCAGTCTACCTTAACTTTCTATACACAAGTGTTATTCATGTCCAACTTAAACCCCGAGCATTCTATACAAATTCAAGAGATCATGGAACCTCCTTCCAATAGTGACAACAACTTAGTCACATTCAACATCACAGTGACACAGTACTACATATATTAACCCTTTAGCATTCAGATTATTCTGTCAAATATAATATTTATTCATCCATATTGTTTTAAGCTAATCATGCAATTATTTCGTAGCTTTAAGATTTCGATGATGTTATCACCTGCTTTTAGATTGACATTATAGGTTGGTGTGAGATACCAAATCTGGGCAGTTTTAACAGAAAACAGGTAGATTATTTGGGCCAGATATGGCCGGTTTAAACACTTAAGGGTTAAAGACAAAATCTCATACATCACACTTTTTAGCCATGAATAACATGTGCACTAAAATCCTCAAAGCCAACACATGCTCATTGATCTTTCATGATAACCTTGCAAATATAACATTACCAGAACGTAACCCTCTTCTCATTATACGAGACCATCCTCTGCTCCTTTGAATTATGTAGCTGCATAACCTATTAACATAGATTCACAACCCTTCTCCGGATATTGCCTCACCGAGTTGCACCTCTTCAGCTCTGCACAGAACACTTAACCCAATTTTTCTTGGGTTAAGTGTTCTGTGTCCTCTAGGAATCCCACAAACACACACACAGGCCACATTATTCTAGTATTATTCTTAAAGATGTCAGAACTGAACATTAACTAGACTGATCTTACCAATCTGAAGGAATTTTCAATGGCCTAAGTTCTAACTTCTAAAGAAAAATCAACTGAATCTCAACTCATATTCAATCCAGGTATTTAACCAGGTGCATAGAAACATGGTAGAAAGGAACAAAAGTAAATACCATTAGGCATGTGATACATGTCATTTTATCTCTTTATTAATAATGCCTTCATTAATATAATGCAATTCTATTCCACAATTCTCTGAAAGAAAAACACCCACAATCAAACAACGAATTTCTTTCTCACAAAATTTTTATCAAAAAGCGAAAGTAGTTTCTTAGCATATTCTTTGGTAAGTGCATTTGCATCTGTCCTTCCACCCAAAGTCTCTCTCTATACACACACCTCTCTAAATACATTCATGTTCTCTCTCTCTCTCTCTCTCTCTCATACACACACACACACACACACACACACACACACTGTTCAGATCTTTTTTATTTTTATTTTTCGCAAGCCCAAAAGTTCCAATAACCAAGTTAAACATTAAGCTTTATCAACCACATTAATTTTGTCTTCTTTCTTCCTTTTTTTCCTTTCTTTATTATATTTATTAGAGTATAGAAGAGTCAACTGTTCTTATCTACATGACTCCAAAATGAAATCATAAAGGCTTATCCTCTCAGATTATCCATCATTATCAGGTTTTATCATGGTTCTGTTCCTTCATCTTTCTGCCGCCACAATCCACATTTCGGGAATGCACAAGTTTCTATATACACCCATACAAATGCCAATATCACTATATGCTTCTACAGAAACAGAATTTTAAAAAAATAGTGGGAAATAATCACAAATGTATTCTCCTAGGCGTAGGAGTGGCTGTGTGGTAAGTACTTTGCTTACCAACCACATGGTTCCAGGTTCAGTCCCACTGCGTGGCATCTTGGGCAAGTGTCTTCTGCTATAGCCCGGGCCAACCAATGCCTTGTGAGTGGATTTGGTAGACGGAAGCTGAAAGAAGCCTGTCGTATATATGTATATGTATATATGTATAAATATATATATATATATATATATATATATATATATATATATATGTGCGTGTATGTTTGTGTGTCTGTGTCTGTCCCCCTAGCATTGCTTGACAACCGATGCTGGTGTGTTTACGTCCCCGTCACTTAGCGGTTCGGCAAAAGAGACCGATAGAATAAGTACTGGGCTTACAAAAAGAATAAGTCCTGGGGGGTCGATTTGCTCGACTAAAGGCGGAGCTCCAGCATGGCCGCAGTCAAATGACTGAAACAAGTAAAAGAGTAAAAGAGAAAAAAGAGTGTCAAAATAAGTTGGGAAGACACAGAGAGGAAACAACCAAGGTTATGTTGCTTTGTATACAACAGAGAATTGAGAATATAATTGTGTCATTTACACTAGCTCAAACAATAGAGCCATAGACACATACAAATATGTGTCCAGATTCACATGTCTACGTACGTGCTTTGATGTCAAGGGAGCAGCAGAATGAGTTATGTTGTTTTCATTGTTGTTGCTGTGTAGCCCAAGGTCAGCACTGGTTAAACAAACTGAGCTTATACTCTTTACTCTCTTTTTTACGCTTTTACTTGTTTCAGTCATTTGACTGTGGCCATGCTGGAGCACCGCCTTTTTGTCGAGCAAATCGACCCCCAGGACTTATTCTTTGTAAGCCTAGTACTTAATTCTATCAGTCTATTTTGCCGAACCGCTAAGTTACGGGGACGTAAACACACCAGCATCGGTTGTCAAGCAATGCTAGGGGACAAACACAGACACACAAACACACACACACATACATATATAGATACATATATGCGACGGGCTACTTTCAGTTTCCGTCTACCAAGTCCACTCACAAGGCTTTAGTCGGCCCGAGGCTATAGTAGAAGTCACTTGCCCCCAAGGTGCCACGCAGTGGGACTGAACATGGAACCATGTGGTTCGTAAGCAAGCTACTTACCACACAGCCACTCCTACTCACATCTCATCATAATCATAATCTAGATCTCACCAACTGGGCCTAAACTTTTAAATTATGGTAAATAAGACACAGATATGTTGAATTCCAGAATTTTGAAAAAAAAAATTGTTTCCATTTCTTATTTCCATGATTTTAATCATGTGTTTTAAGTTACAATACTATCAACTACCTTTTCAATACCAACCCATCTGAGACTGCTCCTGCTTCTATGATACAAATTTCCAGTTGAAACCTTCCATCAAAATTTCAGGTTAATTTATATTCCAAACACACCTTTTACTTTTTTTCCTTCATTTTCTCCCCAAAATTAATGGAAATGAAAAGCAGTGAATTTCGACAGAAATACCGTAACAAAAAGACTGAAATAGAATTTTCACTCCTTTTTAATATTTCGCATTCATTAATAATTTAATATAAATACTGACCTCCAGTCTATTTGAAAATAATGAATATGAATGGGTTAAAACGAGAAAGAAAAAGAACTTGATTTCTACCGAGCAGAAAGTGCCATAACAATCGATTTAATCTTTTCAAGAGAACCTGAATAATGTCTTAATCTCATTTGATGATAAGGATGACATCTAAAACCAAAGAGAAGGGGGGGGGGATTACATAGTCTTTTTTTTCTTTTTCTTTCTTTTTGTAATGCTGCGTATCTCTGCAAATCTTATTAACGCTCAGTAACCTCAGTAACTCATTGTTCACTCTTCTATGCATGGTGATATCACCTCTCCGACAAATCAGACATCACTCATTCATTTCTCTTAAATGTCTGAAAATGTTTCCCCATTAAGAACCCACGTTTCTCTGTCACAAAGTATCATGTTCCAAATGCATGTATGTTTAAAACAGCCTGCTTTTTGTATGGAGAAAGAAACCCTCTGTTGACAATAGAAGTAACAACTCTCTGGACTTCTTCCAACTCTTTCATATTCTAGCAACTGTACTTTCACTACAACCACCTTCTGTATTAAATTTATCACACAGTCACATCAGACATGTCTACACAGACACACACATCATATATAGGGGTGGACAAAAATAGGTATACAGTTACTTAATAGGAGTGAAATGGTGAAATATTCTTTTCATTTCTCTTTCTTTTTTAGGATAAGAGTTCTATGATTCTATGTTCTTTTAACTAATTTTTTCTACAATAAAATTTGCATAGGTTTAACCCCTTAGCATTCAAACCGGCCATATCCGGCCAGAATATTTAACCTGTTTTATACAGAAACTGACCAGAGCTTGCCTCTTAACTCAGCCCTACCATGTCATTCTAAAACTAAAGAAACCACACCACTGCAATCTCTAAACTACAAGAGAATACATGATTAATTCAAAACAATATAAATAAACAAACATCACATTTGAGAGAATAATCTGAACACTAAAGGGTTAAAAAAGAAATAGAGAAATGAACAGAACATTCCACACATATTAAACAACTGTATACCTATTTTTGTCCACCTTTGTATATAAATGAAGGAGCAAGAAGTATTTCCGTATTCGATGTAGTAGTTCGCTGACACACACAATTGAGATGGTATCTTGAGAACATACACCTAAGTAAATGAAGACAGGAAACTCTACCCCCAAATCTCTCAGGAGAATACTCCAATCCATTGTAGTTAGCAATTTTTAGATGAAATGTTTTGAAGCAACTATTCTGGCTTTTTGAATTCTAAATTTTCAAATACTATCAAGATCAACTTTGCCTTTAATCCTCCTGGAATTGATAAGTCATCATCATCATTGTTTGACCATGGTCGAGACAATGGAATTTACCATGCTACACCAGACTTCACGGTCCTGATGAGGTGTTTGTTTGGTGTTGTTTGGTTGGGAGCTGACTCTTCTCCATCAGGTGATACCCGTCTGGTAAGATTGAGGGCATCACCGTCAATGGATGCCCTTGGAGGTGCAACGTGATCAGAGACAGGACCCGGCAAAGCAGGGGCTGGACCTACATCCGCAGGTATACCATTAGGTTTGGTTCCCTGGGGAAGAGGAACCCTGGTGCAGTTAATTGTAAATTTCATAGTCTTTTCAAATGGCTAATAATGTGTGCGCGCGCCACTACTACACACATTGGAAAGCACTGTACAACCAAGTACTAAAGAAGATCTTTCCTCCTCCATGAAACAAAGCTGTTCCCGCTGGACGTCAACCAGTATTTCTAAGCTACGGACCGAGTGATTTATTGTAAGGTTATCTCCCTAGATAGATTGCCTTCACTACAGCTAAGTACCAGCCTCAGGTGGTAAACTGGCAGAACCATCAGAGCATGGGGTGAGATACTTTGTGGTATCTGTCCCCACTCTTTGTGTCCTGAGTTCAAATTCTACTATGGACCATGATCTATTTGGATAGAAGATTTAATCTATCACCTGGTTTAACCAGTTGGACACAAACTTTAAGCGTTGGTGAACAGAATACAGATATCTTGAATTCTACCAAGTTCCTGGGTGCTTTTGGAAAAGTTTACTCTGTTGCAAACATTTAGACAAGTCTCTGGTTTCAGGATGTTGCCTTCTACCTAGAAGTCTCAAAGGCCCTAGGAAAGATCATGGACATTGTCCTTCTTCTTGATTAAGGGATAAAAAAAAAATTCCCTAGATGCTACCATGCTTACTTCTAACAGCTAGGTGAACTGGGGTAGCGTAGAATATATTCTACCCAGAAATATATTAAGGCTCAACCAGCAGATATGAACTCTAATCCAACAGCTAATCCTCACAGCAATATAACCTCCCAGTTTCAGCCGGTATACATGATCTACCACTCATCTGCTAGAAATGACAGCCAAATCATTCTAAAATTACACCCTACTGTTGTAAAAGAAAAAGAACGGTGAAGAAAATGACTGGAATGCCATATTTCACTAAAGGTCTGCTTGATCAGGATGATACACAGATAAGGTTTCATGGTGTAGTGGTTATCATGTCTGCTTTACACGCAGGTCGTGAGTTCGATCCTCACCAGAACCTGTATAAACTTTTTAAATGGCGGTGCCCCAGCATGGCCACAGCTTGTGAGCTGAAACTAGATAAAAAAAAAATTTTTTAAATAGGAACTAAACAAAAACCATACTCATATGTATTTTCATGCTATTCTTTTAGTCTTTTACTTGTTTCAGTCATGGTAAAGCACTGCCTTAAAGGATTTTAGTCAAAGAAATATACTCCAGGTCTTATTCTTTGTAAGCCTTATTCTATCGGTCTCATTTGATGAACTGTTAAGTTACAAGGACATAAACACACCAGAATCAGTTGTCAAATGAGTACGGGGTACAACACAAACACAAAGGCAAACATACACACACACACGACAGGCTTGTTTCAGTTTCCTTCGACCAAATCCATTTGCAAGGCTTTGGATGGCCCAAGGCTATAGTGGAAGACACTTGCCCCGATGTGCTATGCACTGGGACCAAACCCGGAACCACGTGGTTGGGAAGCAAGCTTCTTACAACACAACCGCATATGCTTTGATATATATATATTTTTTTTTTTAATTACATAAAACAGAATGCAAATTAACTGAGTGAAAATTAAGAGGCATATGGGTTGGCTAATGTCCATGTTTAACTCCACCCATAAAACAGAGGAGCTATTAACAAAAGATTAAATCCATGCATGAACAAGTACGAAGCTATAGTATCAACAACGATGAATTTCGAGATAAGTCCTTGAAGTGAAAATAGGAAATCAAAAGGTTTAAATGCAATCAATAAACCATGTCCATAATTATCCACGCTGATGATAGCTTACAATTAGCTGGTAATATGTATTTATCACTTAAAAAAATCTCAGTCACATGGTAGGTGGAAAGAGGTTAGCTAAATGGGAAGATTACATATAAATAATCATAATAGAAAAAAAAAAAAAAGAAAAAGAAAAACACCTCACACATCAGAATATTGATTATGGATTATAGAAGCCATCCAAGATATCAAAATTTGTAAGGCCGAATAAAAGATTGCTTGTGTATGTGAGTATATACACACTATACACACACACACATATATATATACTACTGAAACACAAATTCTATTCCTTATTTGCTTTATGACTGTAAGGTCATTATTATTATTATTATTACTCTTATTATTAAGGCAGCGAGCTGGCAGAACTGTTAGCACACCGGGCGAAATGCTTAGCAGTATTTTGACTTGTCTTTATGTTCTGAGTTCAAATTCTGCAGAGGTCAACTTTGCCTTTCATCCTTTTGGGGTCGATAAACTAAGTACCTATTTCTTTATTACCCACAAGGAGCTAAACACAGAGGGGACAAACAAGGACAGACATAGGTATTAAGTCGATTACATCGACCCCAGTGCGTAACTGGTACTTAATTTATCGACCCCGAAAGGATGAAAGGCAAAGTCGACCTCGGCGGAATTTGAACTCACAACGTAACGCAGACGAAATACCGCTAAGCATTTCACCCGGCGTGCTAACGTTTCTGCCAGCACGTCGCCAGTACCAGTTGCGTACTGTGGTTGGTCTAATTGACTGGCCCCTTCCCCCAAAATTTTGGGCCTTGTGCCTAGAGTAGAAAAGATTATTATTATTATTATTATTATTATTATTATTAAAAGTGGTGAGCTGGCAGAATCATTAGCATGCCAGGCAAAATGTTTAGCGGTATTTCATCTGTCTTTACGTTCTGAGTTCAAATTTCAGCAAGGTCAACTTAGCCTCTCATTCTTTTGGGGTTGATAAGTACCAGTTGGTCACTGGGGTCAAAGTAATCAACTTAACCCCTCCCCTGAAATTGCTGGCCTTATGCCAAAATTTGAAAGCATTATCATTATTATTGTTATGAAGGTGGTAAGCCAACAGAATTGTCATACTGGATTAAATGCTTAACAGCATTTCATATGTCTCTTTATGTTCTGAATTCAAAACCTGCTGAGATCAACTTTGCCTCTTATCTCTTTGGGCTTGATAAAATAAAGTATTGGTCAAGTACCAAGGACAATGTAATTAACTTGTCCCTTCTCTTTAAAATTTCTGCCCAAAATTAAAAAAACTAAGGTTGATGTAATTGACTTCTTCTTTGTCTCAAAAACTGCTGGCCTTGTGCCAAAATTTGAAACCATCATTATTATTATTATCATTATCATTATTATTATTATGACGAGCTGGCAGAATCATTAACACACTGGATAAAATACTTAGTAGCACTGCTTCCAGCTCTTCATGTTCTGAGTTCAAATCCTGAGTTTCATCTTTTTGAAAGTCAATAAAAATACTCGGGGTTAATGTAATTAAGCTCCAGTATATTCAAACACTGGGGATAATATAATTGATTAAGCCCCTCCTCCAAAATTTCAGGCCTTGTGTCTATAGTAGAAAGGATTATTACCTCCGCCAAGGAAGGAGGTTATGTTTTCATCGGTGTTTGTCTGTCTGTCTGTCCCTCTGTGTGCAAAATAACTCAAAAAGTTGTGAACAGTATGTGATGAAACTTGCAGTTGGTAATGATACATAGAACAGACGATAGGATTTTGGTGGTGATCTGGGAATTTCTATGGATTTTTGAAGGATTTTTCATTTGTTTTATTTACTTTACATGAAGTATTACAATGTTACGTTCTTTGAAGCCTTCCTCTGATTATCTCCCTTGAAAACACGTTCATGGTTTTCATATAACCTATAGTGGAGTTGTTTCCAAATTTTTATTTTCGTTTCTCTATTAGTAATTTTACTCGTGTATTTATCTTACTAGGAACTGGTGGATAAAGAGATCAAACTACATAAACAAACGGCAGCGAAACAGTTCAGAAATTAAATGACACTAACATATTCAAGGGTTGATAAAAGCAGCAGCAGAGGAGGGGGCAGTGGTAGCAACAACTGATGCTGAACCCTTGAGGGATCATTGATACTATACTGACCACAGAGGGATGTAAAGTAGGTAGGTAGGTTTAGTTTGGTAAGTAGACAGATACCTCTTTTAAAAGTAGCTTATATTGAAGACTGTTCATACTGACCTGACTATCAGCTGAAAACAAGTGATAGTGAACTACACACACACACACAGCTCCAGTTGTGTCTAAGAATAATCTTTTCTACTATAGGCACAAGGCCTTAAATTCATCATTTTCTGAAACACTTTCACGTGCACCAGACTCACACACACCATCACTTGCAGACACAATCTTGGTTTGTCTGTCTCTCCCCGTGTGCAAAATAACTCAAAATTTTGTGAACGGTATTTGATGAAACTTGCAGGAAAAGTTGGTAATGACACATGGAACAGATGATGAAATTTTGGTAGTGATCCGGAAATTTCTGTGGATTTTTGAACGATTTTTCATTTGTTATATTTACTTTACATGAAGTATTACAGCACTTGTAGATGGGATAGTAGGTTTCTTTTAAAAAAAGAAGTCTAGAGTTATTTGCTTAAAAGAAGCTTTTGTTTCGCTCTCTCCAAATTTCTCAGTAACATGCAGAACCATTTGTTATGGTAGTAGAAACTGTTGCACTTCATTCACAATTTCACATATTTGAATCTTGTGCTTGAAAAATATAACTCGTAAAAGAGCTTCAGTAAGACACCAGCTGATGTTACAGGGGTAACTTATCAGATAGTAGGCCTACTTTAGAAAAACATTCAACCACAGCAGTCATGCCTCCCTATAGATCTAAAAGTGTGGAGCAACGAAAGAAAGAAAATGCAGAGTGCATGAAAAAGAAAAGGCAGGAAGAGGCACCAGTGGCTGCCGACAGTCGCCATGCAACTGATAGTGCACAAAAATGAAGACATAGGGAAAATTAAACGCTGGACGCTGCCGAGACTTGCTATGCGACTGACAGTGCAAAAAGCGATGACTTAGGGAGAAGGAAGCGCCAGAGGCTGCCAAGACTCACCGTGCGTCTGACAGCACAAATAAGTAGAGACTTAAAGAGAATGAAATGCCGGAGGCTGCCGAGACTCACCGGGCGTCTGTCAGGGCAGGAATACACAGGTATAGGTAGCAAGAAACACAATAGGCAGCTAAGGTTCAACTGATCATAGAGAAAAACAGGATGCAAGGTCGTAGAGCAATTGGCTGAGGAAGAAAGTGCTGCAGTTTTCGTGGCTAAGATAAAGGAAAGACCAATCTATGCTTGCTGCTCTTGTCACCGACTGCATTACCGACCATCAGTTCTGGAGATGAAGGCTGAGAAATATCCCACAAACAGAAGAATTGACGACATTCTTAAAGCAAGCAGTGGAATGATAACATATGACAAATCATGGGTTTGCAACACCTGCCATTCGTCGATGAAGCATGGAAAAGTCCCAGTTCAATCATGGATCAATGGCTTGGGCCTGGGTGTAATACCATTGGCACTATCTGACCTGAGGCCTCTAGAGCTGAGACTGATCAGTCAGAGGATCCCATTTATGAAGCTTGTGGGTCTGCCAAAAGGAAGACAAAGAGCCATCCATGGTAGTGCAGCAAATATGCCATCAAAGCTACAACCTGTGGTACCATTGTTGCCGAGGCTTCCTGACACAGAAGAATTGGTAGCTCTGAAACTGAAAAGAAAGCTCTGCTACAAAGGGCATTATATGCATGAATACATTCGGCCTAAAAAGGTGATGGAGGCATTCAACTGGTTGAAGCAGAACAACGCTTTGTATAAGGACATCATCATCATCTGCACAGACTGGGAAAATCGGTGAGAAGATGATGATCCAGAGTTGTGGGAAGCAATAGCCAAAGCCTGTCCAGAGGAGATGGAAGTTGATCAACCAGAATCCCCTGCTCCTCTGTCACCCACGCCAACTGGAAACAGTTACTGCATGCTGGAACATCTGGCTAAGAGGGACAACTTGAAGATAAAGCAGATCCCTGCGGATGGTAACTACTGCTTTCACGCTGTATCAGCATCTCTCCCTTCAGTTGGAGAGCAGAACATCGATGGGCCCGACATGCAACAAAAGCTCATTGACTATCTTGAGACAACATCTGACAAGCATTACTACTTTGGCTTTTTACAACTTAACAACAGCCTACCCCAGTCATCTGTACATGAAACCCTAAATCAGCAGCAGAGGAGGGCCTATGACATGTATATTGATGAGCTGAGAAATGGCTCATGGGCAGACAACCTGGCAGTCCAAGGAGTTGCAGATACGTTGAATCTCAAAATCAAGGTCATCAACACTATCACTCCTGAATGGCCACATGATATTCATCCCCGAGGACAAAGAAGTGAAAGGACAATAATAATTGGGCTGATGGGTGAGGAGCATTTTGTGGCACTAGAACGTGCCAATTCCAGTAACCCCAGACTGGCTCCTGTGCTAGTGGCACGTAAAAAGCACTATCCAAACGTCATCGATGCCAGAACTGCCCGACTGGCTACTGTGCCAGTGACATGTAAAAAGCACCCACTACACTCTTGGCATTAGGAAGGGTATCCAGATGCAGAAACATTGCCAGATCAGATTGCAGCCTAGTGCAGCTGCTGGCTCTCCAGTCCTCAGTCAAACCGTCCAATGCATGCCAGCATGGAAAACGGATGTTAAACAAAGATGGTGATGATGATATCCATGGACATATATATATATATATATGAGTGGCTGTGGTAAGTAGCTTGCTTACGAACCACATGGTTCCGGGTTCAGTCCCACTGGGCAAGTGTCTTCTACTATAGCCTCGGGCCGACCAAAGCCTTGTGAGTGGATTTAGTATACGGAAACTGAAAGAAGCCCGTCGTATGTATATATATATATATATATATATATATATACTAGCAGTATCGCCCGGCGTTGCTCGGGTTGTAAGGGAAATAACTATATAAGCATTTTTAGAGAGTTATAGCCAAAAAATAGCAAAAAAATGCATTAAAAATTGAAAAAAAATTAAGGTAAATTTTTCTTTAAATCGTTGACACATCGTAGATATTTTTAGAGAGTTACTTCCCTTATATAAAAGCGAAAAAAATGCATTAAAATGGAAAAATATGATGGTAATTTTTTTTTAAATCGTAGACTCATCGTAGACGCGCGCTAATACCCAGAAGGGCTCGTTTGTTATTCTGGGTAACTTTCTGTAAAATTATTAAAATTTTATTCAAACATCGCTATAGAAAATGGGTTATTAGCTAATATTCAATTGGGTATACAACAAAATTTTACAATAGAATTTGTTATTCTGGGTAACTTTCTGATACCCATAATAATATTTATGGCAAAATAGGCCTTAATTTCATTTAAGGTTGTGGGAAATAACAAACTATCCTTTCTTTCGGTTTGTTTACGTTTAGCGTAATGATTTCAAATAGGCTCATTCGAAAAAGTAAATAGAATAGTCTAAGGCTTTACTCTTCTGGGAAAGTCTGTGGCTTGGTCCAGTTTCTTCAGAAAACTCACCGAAAGGAACAGTTTTTAAATTTTCACTCCATTCAGGTACCAATTCGTTTTCTTTATCGCTGTCGGATTCACTGTTTTCACTTTAATAGCTGCAAACTTGCAAAGACAAAGGAGGAGAAGGGTGATAGCGTCAGTGAAACAATTCGCTCCCTTTGTGTGTGTGTGCGTTTGCGTGTGGTGTAAACCAGACTAAGAAAAGCATTTGACACACACACCAGAATGTGAGTTTTCTGTAAATTTTGCTTAATTGGAGTTTAAATTTTAAAAACTGGACCTGGCATGACGCGATGCATTGTACTCTTAAAAATGCTAGGTAAATTGTAATTGAAGAAATCCTATATTGTAGATTTGTATAACTCCCAAAGGGAGGCAGATAAAATCTGCCTTTTATAATAAGAGATATATATATGTGTGTGTGTGTGTGTATGTGCGTGTTTGTGTGTGTGTGTATGTGCGTGTTTGTGTGTCTGTGTTTGTCCCCCCAACATCGCTTGACAACCGATGCTTGTGTGTTTACATCCCCGTAACTTAGCGGTTCGGCAAAAAAAAAGAGACCGATAAAATAAGTACAAGGCTTACAAAGAATAAATCCTGGGGTCGATTTGATCAACTAAAGGCGGTGCTCCAGCAAGGCCAGTCACATGACTGAAACAAGTAAAAAAGTAAAAAGTAAAGTATAACCATGTGTCTCCCTATGTCTCCCTGCTACCACTTGAAAATCAGTGTTGGGGTGCTTACATCCCCATAACTTAGCAGTTCAACAAAAGAAACCAATAGAATAAGTATCAGGCTTAAATGATAAAAAATACTGGGGGCTGATTCATTCAACTAAAAATTCTTCAAAGCAGTGCACCAACATGGCCACAGTCTAATAACTGAAACAAGTAAAAGAAAATGCTATTTTACATTGAGCACTCAAACTTTTTGCTCGGAAGATACTTTTACATATCAAATCGCTTATATTTGTTTCTTGAAATGATTAAATTTCAAGAAGCTAAGACAGAGTAGGGAACACCTTCAAGTGATCAGCAACTGCATGAAAGACACATCATTGACAGGATCACAAGCTGTGACTAAAGCACCTTGACAAGCCAGATAATTAGTTGACTGATTGATTAACTAATTAGTTAACTGATAATAAAACTGAAGTGAAATACAAACAGTTTAGTCTAATATTAGCAGGAAAGCCCATGCTAAGTACAATGATGTATACAGGTGTGTATGTGTGTGTGTGTGTATATTTTATCTTTTATCTGTTTCAGTCATTAGACTGTGGCCATGCTGGGGCACTGCCTTGAAGAACCTTTAGTCAAATGAATCAATGCCAGCACTTATTTTTTTGTCAAGCCTGATACTTATTCTATTGGTCTCATTTTGTCAAACCACTAAGTTATGGGGACACAAACACACAAACCCCGGTTGTCAAGCGGTGGTGGGGAACAAACACACACGCACACACAAACAAACAAACACAAATGCGACAAGCTTCTTTCAGTTTTTGTTCACTCACAAGGCTCGGTGAACTCGAGGTTATAGAAGACACCTGCCCAAGGTGCCATGCATTGGGACTGAACCAAGAACCATGTGGTTGAGAAGAAAGTGGTGCAACGCGTATACACATGCATAAACATCTGTGCATACTGGGAGAAACTTCATAGACATGTGCATCAACATTAAACACCACTTTGTTCCAGGTTCATTTTACATTGTTAAATATTTGTTTTTCATTGAGACTCGAAGCAGACCTTGAAGAGAGGGTGTGTCACTGATTAGGTTATTAATAGCAATGAAAGAACTTTGACAAACAAAAAACAATTGATTAGTTAGTTGGTTGGTTAAATGTGTAACCAAATGATAAACAATAAATAAGTGATACTGAACCAGTGCATGTGCTCATTATTACTGGCATACTGACCCTCCCATCACACAACAAGATTTGCTTCAACATATGAATTCACATTGAGAAGCTTGCAAACCAAAAAAGAAAAAAGGAAATGTTTTTCCTGTAGTCTTAGAGCAGTGCTTTTAAAACTTTTTGCTGGAGCGGAACCCCAAGGAAACATTCCACTGGCTCGAGGAACCCCTGTGCAATAATTTAATAGTTTTATGCAAACATATCTGCACAGGAGAATTAAAAATTACTGCTGATTTTAGCAGTTTTGTAACTTCTTGCGGAACCCCTGGACTGTACTGGCGGAATCCTAAGGTTCCGCGGAACCCTGGTTGAAAACCACTGTCTTAGAGTATTATTTTCCATGAGGAATAATATTGGTTGTCGAAGGTCTATTTTGGCAGTGATGTTTCAAGAATTTCAAAAAATTAAGTCTGGGGAAAACTAATGAAAAATGCAAATGGATTCAGCATTAGGAAAAAAGGGGAGAAAAAAAGGTAAAAAGAACACTGATACTAACTAAATGCAGTGTAAAATGTGTTTCATCCCGGAGATAAGTGTAGCAAGGTTTTGAACTGTCAGAGTTACAACGGACATTAGAAGATTATTATTCATAACTAAACAAAGAATATATATCTCTTTACTCTCTATTACTTGTTTCAGTCATTTGACTGTGGCCATGCTGGAGCACCGCCTTTAGTCGAGCAAATCGACCCCCAGACTTATTTTTTGGAAGCCTAGTACTTATTCTATCAGTCTCTTTTGCCGAACCGCTAAGTTACAGGGACATAAACACACCAGCATCGGTTGTCAAGCGATGTTGAGAAGACAAACGCAGACACACACATACATACATACACACATATCCTCATCATCATCGTTTAACGTCCGTTTTCCATGCTAGCATGGGTTGGACAGTTCAACTGGGGTCTGTGAAGCCGGAAGGCTTCATCAGGCCCAGTCAGATCTGGCAGTGTTTCTACGGCTGGATGCCCTTCCTAACGCCAACCACTCCGTGAGTGTAGTGGGTGCTTTATATATATATATATATATATATACATTTTTACGACGAGCTTCTTTCAGTTTCCGTCTACCAAATCCACTCACAAGGCTTTGGTCGGCCCAAGGCTATAGCAGAAGACACTTGCCCAAGGTGGGACTGAACCCAGGACCATGTGGTTGGTAAGCAAGCTACTTACCACACAGCCACTCCTAAATTTAAAAAAAATAAATATATAAAGCATAAACTAAAACCCCTGTGTTTTCACACACACTCACTAGACAAGATTGATATGCTAAGTATGTCACAGTTTTATCTTCAAATAATAGTGTAGGAATTATCTGCTGAGATAGTAAGAGTTTATCTTATTTGTGGATGTGTCTCAAAGTTCATCAAGATATTTTTTTTTATTTAACCCCATTAACTGAACTCTAGAAAGGCTTTAGTATGCTACTTTCTACTATAACAAAGCAAAATTTTTGCCTTTTGTTTCAATGTATGGAGGTGAGAATTGTATCGCCCACTAGACTAAAATAAAATGAAATAAAACAAAGGCTTTATATTCTACTAGCAGTATCGCCCGGCGTTGCTCGGGTTTGTAAGGGAAATCACTATATAAGCATTTTTAGAGAGTTATAGCCAAAAAATACATTCAAAATGGGGAAAAAATGATGGTAAATTTTTTTTTAAATCGTTGACTCATCGTAGACATTTTTAGAGAGTTACTTCCCTTATATAATAGCGAAAAAAATGCATTGAAATGGAAAAAAATTATGGTAAATTTTTTTTTTAAATCGTAGACTCAACGTAGGCGCGCTAATACCCAGAAGGGCTCGATATGAATCACGACTATAAGATACCTGGTTTTGGTTACACTGCACCGCAAAATGTGGGAGTAGTTAGGAATCTAAATCGTAGGAGACAGACACACAACTTGACTTTTATATATAAAGATTATCTTTTTACTGTCTTTCAATTTTATAGTTAGTGGAAACCGTGTTAGTAACTACCTTCATTGGTGTAGTCAGTCGCATCATCAATCCGAGTACCTGATAGAAATATCAACCTCAGAAGGCTGTTATAGCAAAGTGAGCAGGATTTGAATTTTAATAATAAAGGGACATAACCAAATACCACAAGGTAATTTTGCTTGATGCTCTACTAATCTCTCTCTATATAAAGTTGAAGTTGTCTGTATGTGGCAGGTTTGGTAGCCTTCAACTAACACTATCTCCTCCGAGACCCTGCAGCGCAAGTTGACCAAAACTGAGAGTATGATAGAAGGCTTACTCTTCCTTGCGTAGAAGAAAAAATTCAAATTGGACCATGTTAACACCAAAAATTATTTACATCAAAAAGGTGCTTTTTTTCTATGAAAATCCCTATTTTTTATGATTTTTTTGACTGCTGTGTCACCATTTTTCTGTGTATTTCAACCAGAAAAATGTTCACTTAAAGAGAATAACAAGCTACATAATGCAAAATTTTTACTTTTCAAAAATTCCAATTCTAAAGGGTCGAAACAAACCCGAGCAAAACCAGGCGATGCTGCTAGTACTGTTATAAATTTATTTTTCTTTTGTAATATTCACAAATAGTAATCAAGCATTAAATATCAATGTCTTTCCTCGTACATTTATCACCTTGTTACAAATACTTAATTTCAAAAGTTTTCGTTAGAGATTCAAAAACTGCTATATACAAACAAATATTAACATATTCTCATGTTTAATTATGTGTGTCTGACAGAATTCAGCTATGGAGGCTTTCCTGTTTATTCTTAATCTTGGCTTCAGCCATTTGTCATAGTGTTTCTGATGAGTCAGTGTGGGGGGGGGGGGCACTTGTGCTACCAGATGAATCGTAGTGCTGTAGAATTGGGGTATGGCGATGGGGGTATTGCATAGTATGTAGTCACACAATAAGGTTAGGAATCAGATAACCCAAACAGGTTAAAGGGGACTGTTATGGTCTGGTGGAAGTTGGGTAAGGCGGCGAGCTGGCAGAATCGTTAGCACGCCAGGTGAAATGCTTAGCGGTATTTCGTCTGCCGCTACGTTCTGAGTTCAAATTCCGTCGAGGTCGACTTTGCCTTTCATCTTTTCAGGGTCGATTAAATAAGTACCAGTTACGCACTGGGGTCAATGTAATCGACTTAATACCTATGTCTGTCCTTGTTTGTCCGCTCTGTGTTTAGCCCCTTGTGGGTAGTAAAGAAATAGGAGGTTGGGTTTTGAAGGTGAGAAACAAATCATAGATATTTAGAATCTGTATGTAAAGGGTGTGTGTAAAGGGATGAAACAAGTTGATGGAGAGTGTGCCAAAGAATACTGGTGGCATCGGTATGAGATGAGTGTGAGAGCCAAGAAGAGTTGTGAATGCTGAAGAGATGGAGGGCAGAGACTTTGGAGAGAAAGTGAGACATATGTCTTTGATACAAGAGATATGGCTGAAGAGTTGTTACTGGTTTGAAAAGTTTGTAGAATAATAGAAACAGTGGGGGAAGTAGACTTTGAACGGAGAGAGAGAGGTGAGTGATAGGAAGTGGCATTTACCTATGCATATAGAGAACTGGACTATGGAAAATAGGTTGATTTGTGGCTTGATGTAGCACGGTTTAAGTACTAGTAAAAGATGATACATGAGTACAGGTCAGATTGTAATCTGTGGATGTTAGAGGAAGGTGAAATTAATCAGGAGATATAGTCCCAGCTTTTGGCTTCTTAGGGAAGTGTAACGGGTGATGATGGTATGTCACAATATCACAGAATCTTCCTGCTGAGAGGCTCCTCTGATGTGCCTACTTTACAGAAAAATAGAGGGAACCCTCTACATTATATAGAACATGTCTACAAGAGGTAAATGGTGAAGGAAAGTCCAAGGCTGTGTGGTAAGTAGCTTGTTTACCAACCACATGGTTCCGGGTTCAGTCCCACTGCGTGGCACCTTGGGCAAGTGTCTTCTACTATAGCCTCGGGCCGACCAAAGCCTTGTGAGTGGATTTGGTAGACGGAAACTGAAAGAAGTCCATCATGTATATATATATATATTATATATATATATATATATATATATATATATATAATAAAATATTAGGGAATAAATCCAAACTTACAGGGAAAAATCAGATTTAGGATTAAATCCAATTTTATAGTAAAATATATTATATTATATTATATTAAATTAGAGATAAAACCACTATTAGGCAAATCAAACAATGAAAAACATAAGCCAATACATAAAATTAATTAATTTATATTATTTTAAATATATATCAAAAGTATTAAAAGTTGTGTGTGTGTGAGTGTGTGTTTGTGTGTGTTTGTCCCCCTAGCATTGCTTGACAACCGATGCTGGTGTGTTTATGTCCCCGTTACTTCGCGGTTCGGCAAAACAGACCGATAGAATAAGTACTGGGCTTACAAAAAGAATAAGTCCCAGGGTCGATTTGTTCGAATAAAAGGCGGTGCTCCAGCATGGCCGCAGTCAAACAACTGAAATAAGTAAAAGCATAAAAGAGTATGTGCATGAGATTCTTTCCTTCATAGTTAACTGTACACAGCAAGGCATTCATTCATTCATTCCAAAAGCAGTTTGTTGATGATAGAGTGTGGAGAGGACAGTGCTACGGGAGGAAAAGACAGAGCAGGGAAGGAACACATAGTGATAGTCACTGACTGCAAAGACAACCACAAATCTATAAATAGATTCTGCAGAAGTTCAAAAAAATATTTAAAGAGAATGGTTAACCACGGGCACCACACTGCGATACGATTTATTTCCTCTATGAGTGTGTTTATGAGCAAATTTAAGTACTTTATTCAGAAAATGGTTTACCACAATTATACCACAGCAGCAATGTAACAGTTATGTTGTGTTCTATTACAGCAAGTTGTGCTGTATTAGTTTGGTTCAGCATCATCTCTGTTTACACTGAGATGATACACTGCTTCCTACTCTGCAGCAACCCATGAATTGTGGTTTATTTTCCTCTTTCACTCCCTCAGTTTCCGAAGCTCTGCAATGGTCACAAATGCTGCCCTTCTTCATTCCGAGTAAGCCAGGATTTCCTTCTTTTTTTTTTTCCCTTTTTTTTTTTACTTTGTAATAGTAACAAAGTTTGGAATTTTCAAAGTGCTGTGAAGAATTTTTGGGTTTTTTTTAAAGAGGTTCAATATAAAATTTTTATGTGGAGGCAGAGAGAGGGTGGGTGAGAAAGAGAGAGAGAGAGGCAGACAGGGAGACAGAAAGGCTGAGGAAAGTTGAGACAAAAGGGGAAGCAGAGAGAGAGAGAGAGAAGCATAGGGAATGAAAAGACAAAGAAAGAAGCAGGCACGGAGAAAGAGAGAGAGAGAGAGAGAGAGAGAAGTAAGCTAACGGAGGCAGAGACAAACACTGATTGTCTGAGTTGTGTGTGTGTGTGTCTGCATGTGCGTGTGTGTCTACATGTAAGTGTGTGTCTGCGTGTAAGTGTGTGTCTGTGTGTGTTTGTCTGTGCGTGTGTGTGTGTCTGCGTGTTTGTTTGCGTGTGTGTGTGTGTGTGTGTATCTGCATGTAAGTGCGTGTCTGCCTGCATGTGTGTGTGTGTGTGTGTCTGCATGTGTGTGTGTGTGTCTGCATGTGTGTGTGTCTGTATGTTTGTCTGTGTGTGTGTGTGTCCGTGTCTGCGTGTGTGTTTGTTTGCGTCTGTGTGTGTGTGTATCTGCATGTAAGTGTGTGTCTGCGTGCATGTGTATGTGTGTGTCTGTGTGTAAGTGCGTGTCTGCGTGTGTCTATATGTAAGTGTGCGTGTGTATGAATTAATAAGTATGGCATAATTTTTTTTTTTTCTCTCAACCAGGCTCATAAGTTTCACAAGCGAATTATGTCTATTTACCATTCTGGTTTTTTTTTCTTTTTTTTATGAGCCAATAAGCCACTTGGCATACTAGAAAGCAGCATATCAAATCTCCCTCATGATGCACTCTATCTACTACATTAAAAAATAATGAAGGATACATTAGATAATGCAATCTTATTTACACATACACAATATCTGATGAAAAGGCAGAAGGGTGACATCTGGAACAACTTTGATTACAGGTCAGTTCAGGCAGGGCTAACCCGAGGCTAAAGAAAAAACCTCAACAAATTTTATACACTTCACATTCAAAATATTGCTTATTTGCTTTGTGCAGCTATGTTGCTTTAAATTGCCTGAAAACACTTTGAATCAACATATGATCTTAACTCCTATCCATCTGGCCTTTTTATTTGCTTATTTAATTATCACTAATCTCTTATGAAATCCAATCAAATCCAATCTTTGTGACAAAACCTCATACTACTAGAATACAATGAGAGCTGCTGCTGCTGTTGTTGAAATCGACTACAAGCAGTGGCTTCTTCGGCGACTAATAATGAAACAGAGACAGCAATAATAGACAGAAGCAAGCAGAAGCTTCTGTCTGTCTGTCTGTCTAATAATTGTCACCCAAGTCAAAGGTGGTGATGGGGACGGTGATGATGATGTGCTTGTTGTAGTTATGGTGGTGGCAGGCAATTGTAATGCGGAGGGGAGAGGCAGGCGGGTGGGTGGGTGGGTGGGTGGGTGACGGTGGTGGTATGGGAAGAAGAGGAAGAGGAGGAGATGAAGAGGAGGAGATGAATAACAAAAAAAGTTATCACGCTGATGTGTTACATATGCTGTGAAGAAAACAGCAATGATGCTGTTAAAAAAGTGTAAAAATGACTCATTGTGCACATGCACACACACACACCACACGTCTGAGTAACCCTGATAAAGAATTCTTCACTCAAAATTATCTACAACCCAGCAGCCCTATATTAGAATTATATGTCTTAACCACTGTTCCTTCTGCTACTACAGCTCTACAAACAGTCTGCTTCTCTGAACCAGTTCAACTACAATCTTTTCACTCACATTCCACGCAACTTCCAAGTCCTCCTTTAGCATTTACTGTATCTTACTCACCTCAGAATCTGCACTAAATACTCCTCGGTCTTTCTTCCCTGGAACTCTGTGTGTGTGTGTGTGTGTGTGTGTGTGTGTGTGTGGTGGGGAATGTTCTGAATTTTAGGAAAAAAAGTACAGTATGTCCCTGCATATCTTGTGATACCTGTGCCGGTGGCACGTTAAAAGCACCATCCATACGTGGCCGATGCCAGTGCCGCCTTGATTGGCTTCCGTGCCGGTAGCACATAAAAAGCACCAACCGTTGCCAGCCTCCTCTGACACCTATGCCGGTGGCACGTAAAAAGCACCATCCGATCGTGGCCGTTTGCCAGCCTCCCCTGGCACCTGTGCCGGTGGCACGTAAAAAGCACCAACTGATCGTGGCCGTTGCCAGCCTCCCCTGGCACCTGTGCTGGTGGCACGTAAAAAGCACCCACTACACTGATGGAGTAGTTGGCATTAGGAAGGGCATCCAGCTGTAGAAACACTGCCAGATCAGACTGGAGCCTGGTGCAGCCTCCTGGCTTCCCAGATCCCCGGTCGAACCGTCCAACCCATGCTAGCATGGAAAACAGACGTTAAATGATGATGATGATCTTGAGAGGCAATTAAGGAGAGTTGCCACCAAGGGCATCCATCTGTAAAACACAACTTCAAAAAGTTGTGCCCAAATGTCCATAATAGCATATAGAATGAATGTAAAGTGATGATGATGATGATGATAATGGTGGTAGAGTGAGTGTGTGTGTGTGTGCAAACACTTGCTTGGTTTTGTTTGTGTAGTGCTTGCATAAGTGCATGTCAATGTCCTAAAAAGCACAAAAAAGTTACTAAAAATAACATGCAACAAGGAACGCCCACTTCAATACAAATTTCAGATATTTGTGCAAGGCAACAAAATATGTAAGGATAAGGGTTACTCTTTACTCTTTTACTTGTTTCAGTCATTTGACTACGGCCATGCTGGAGCACCACCTTTAATCGAGCAACTCGACCCCAGGACTTATTCTTTTGTAAGCCTAGTACTTATTCTATCGGAACTCTTTTGCCGAACCGCTAAGTGACGGGGATGTAAACACACCAGCATCGGTTGTCAAGCAATGCTAGGGGGACAAACACAGACACACAAACATACACACACACACACATATATATACATATATATGACGGGCTTCTTTCAGTTTCCGTCTACCAAATCCACTCACAAGGCTTTGGTCGGCCCAAGGCTATAGTAGAAGACACTTGCCCAAGGTGCCACGCAGTGGGACTGAACCCGGAACCATGTGGTTGGTAAACAAGCTACTTACCACAAATATCTTCAGTTGATTTTATTGAATCCAAAATAAAAAGTACCGGATAAGAGACCTCTACATAAATTACTTCATTTTCATTATTCAAGAAGTAGGTGTGCTACAAATAAATAATTCAAGTAACAGCTGACCAGGCATAGGTCACCAATTATCACCATACAACACCTACACAAATGATTTTTCCAAGTCAACCCCGTCATTGAACCAACCTATGATCCAGCATGGTCCAGCTGTGACTATATCCTATCTTTTATTCAAACAGTGAATAGATATTATCTATTGTCTTTCAGTTTATCAGATGATATGATATCATGACCGAGAAAAGAATTGGCTGATATTTCTAATGAGTCAAACTTCCACATAGAGCTCATATGTTAGCTTAATCCCTTTACACGTAGAAATTAAAGACGTGTCATCAGTGTCGCCGTCGTCCCCCTCCCACCCCGCCGTTAGAAACTATCGCCTGACCTCATTATATCTCTGTCCTTGTCAAAACCTATATAGCACAAGCAACAACAAAAACCATCAAAAAATGGGTTTGACTAAATAGAAATAAAACATTCTGAGACAATGTTATTTTTTCATAATTTGTTTATTTGTAGCCACATTTCTAAATTAGTATGATTAGTATGGATTTTGTAAGAGCAGTCAATTGTTGTTTAGCCCAAGATCAATCCTAATTAAGCAGGTATCTATTATTAAAGACAATTTAGCTGTGACTATCATGTCTTTTCATCTGACAATATCTAAGATATGTGTCCTTTTTTTTAAGAATGCAAAGAGTGTGGGCTGAGAAAGATTGGTTTGAGGTCACTCCCCACCATACTATTCTATGGCCATACACATGTTGTCACCACACCCAGTCTGTTCTGTCAATACTCTAGTCAACCCTGCTCTACAGAGCTGACTTTTCTCATGTTAACTATATTCAGACCTTTCCAACTCACCACCTCTTAATCACTCGTATTGTTCTCATTTCCAGTCTCACAACACCCAGTTGTGCCTCTGGAATTCCCTCCCTGCACGTTTTTCTTGCAGCTTTTGACTTCGAGAAGAATATAAACTACATTAATTTCACTGACCCAGATGGGTTTACATTGGTCATAGGCACAAACCCTCCAAAAAGGAATATAAACTACATCAATTTCACTGACCCAGATGGGTTTACATTGGTCATAGGCACAAACCTTCCCCAAAAAAATCAAGTGACCACATAAATGTCTCCAGCTTTAACTCATATTGAAACAGTAACTTTTATTTATTGATATTTGCTATTCCCACTGTTGCAATATCTCTCTATATATAAATGGCAAAATGTCTGTGTGTGTGTCCTTTATACAAATCCACAATTTTTCAGTTAGAGGGCTCGCACTTTCTATGGTCATTCAAAACCGTCCAAGGGTGGTTGTGCACATCTTTACATTTCCCCAGTCACCCAACAAAGCCATTAAAAAATCAATAGAAGTGACTTTTTTGTGAATTTTCTATCCAAAACCCAATCAAAATGCCCAAAACTTGATATGCCAATTGAATGCCAGCTAGCTGTATGTGATTAGTTGGAGATTTGGACAGTACTCACGTGTATGTGCACACGCACGCAGCTATATATGTACTGTATATGCGTTGCCGGGTCATAGTGCTAGTTTAACAATAAAACAGAAGTGGAAACTGAAACAATCAAAGTTTTGCTCAAAAGTACACCAAAGATAGGAATTCATTGAATGAGATAACTAGGTGTAACTGTACGAAAATTAAAAGAACTTCAATGTGTACATTCTGCCAGTGATGATTTACACCAGTGAAGCATGGGCTCACAATACTACCACCATGAATGCCCTCATTGTTGTCCAACAGAAAATGGAAAAAATCATGCTCAGCATCACATTGCTGGACAAGAAAACCAAAGCCTGGATTCAACAGCATACAAGAGTCAACGATAACCATCAAGGTGAACGAATAGAAATGGGCTGACCACATTGCTTGCCTGAAGGACAACAGATGGACAATCAGGGTGACAAAATGAATACCACAACAATGGACAAGATCAAGAAGCTGACCAAAGACAAGATGGTGAGATGATCTCACTCACTACCTGGAGCCTACATGGCCATGACTGACCAGAGACAGATAGCAGTGAAAGGAGTCCTAGGTTCCTCCTTCAGGAGCAATGAATCCCTGGATATTATTGTTATTATTTTAGGTGACAATACTTTTTGGCACTAGGGCAGTCAACACACACATACACATACAGAGTGAGGGGAAGAGAGATTACAATTTGAGCACGATTGGGCACTTTCCTATTCCTCATACACATAAGGAGAAACAAACAGAAAGAGAGAAAAAGATAAGGAAAGGTCAGAGTCAAATCAGGGATGCCAAATAGATAGCGCCAAAACAGTTGTACCAAAAACCCTCAAACCCATGAGTCCATACCAAGTGGTCAGTGGCCCTGTCTTATCGTATTTGTAATGAATTGCGTTATTTATATGTTTCAAAATAATTTTGAAAATAGTTAAGAATTTGGAGACATTTTCATTATTAAGCTGGTGTTTGGAAACATAACGTAACGAAACAATTCTTACATGAAATTATAATGGAAGATTTTAATTAAAGAAAAAGAGAAAACCTTGTTTAACAGAATGAGAAGGCCTCAAGTAGATTGGTATCAAAGGAGTCAACTATGGTCATTATACCTCAATGAAGTAGTCATTTAAAATCAAAAAACAAGGAGCCCCAATTCAAACTATCTTATCTGAATTTTCCTTAGTTTTAAATTTCTTACTCATAATACAAAAATTATAATTTTTAGCAAGAGAGTAAAATTCAAAAAGTAAAACTCTCAAACTTGAATCAATTATTTTTACTATAGACACAAAACTTTTTTTTTTTTTTTTTTGGTGGTGGTAGAGAAGCAGGGCAGTCAATTATATTGACTCCAGTGCTCAACGGGTACTTATTTTATCAATCCTGAGAGAATGAAAGGCAAAGTTGCCCTTGGCAAAATTTGAGCTCAGAATGCAAGGCCAGAATGTAATGGCACTAAGCATTTTGTCCAGCATGATAATGATTCTGTCAGCTTGCTACCTTTCAAACTTGAATAATAATTTCAAAAAATTCAAACACAAATTTCAGTTTTAGTTCTTTGAAATTCGTCCCACCCATACAAACATATGTACAAGCACTGCTACAACTATCACACATACAAATACCTTAACCCTTTAGTGTTCAGATTACTCTGTAAAATGTAAGGTTTTTTTTATTTAAATTGTTTTGAATTAATCATGCATTACCTTATAGCTTTGAGGTTTCAATGGTGTGATTGTTTATTTTTAGACTGTCAATGTAGGTTAGGTGTGAGAGGCTAGATATGGACAGTTTGAATATAAAATATGTAGAATATATTGGGCCGGATTTGGCCAGTTTAAACACTAAAGGGTTAAGCAGGCAAATACATCTATTGTATTAATTTGAAATTTAGAAAGAAGTGGGTTGGAATGAACCTAAATAAAGTTCTTGATTGAGTAAGAAGACTGGATGAAATTGAGACAAACAAGCCTTACTGGGTATGAATCTTAGCATGTAGAGACAAGGGTGCACTGCTAAGCTGAGATAACAAAAAAAGTATCAGTGTATTAGTTGTGATAGACAAGAAAGAAACCTGTGCTGGGATAGGCACATGATGAAAGCAAAGAAATGCCAAATAAATCCGAGTGGAAGGAGCTTGTAGAAGAGGAAGACCAAAGAAAGGTATGAGAAAAAGTCATGAAGACCGATATTAGGATGCTGAACTTCACAAAAGAGATGACAAGGAACTGCAAACAGTGGTGAGATGCTATGCTAGAGAAGATCATTCCAACCCATGCAATTGTGGAAAAACATAAAATGATGATTCTAATGACATATAAAACGTATCAATAAAAGCACAGCAGGAAGAACTGCAGCTGAAATCCGATGACCATTGTTTTCCGATATCAATTACTAAGCATGGAAACATGAACATTAAAATGATGATGACAATGATGATGGTGAAGGCATTAGCTACTATTCAGAAAGGATTGGTGCAAAATTCTATTAGAGTAATTAGTAGCTTGTGTATTTTTGATGGTTTATTGTTATCAGCATTTCCCCTTACCACAGCCATGCTGTCTGATAGTTGACGAAATGGCATTCCTCCAAGACCAATACTAAGGAGGTGATCATATGTTATGGAATAATTGCAAAAATATAAATGAAAATTACTGTATTATAAAGAGTGCTTGGTAAGATTGCCAGAAAGACTGAACTAATTTTTCTGGCATTGCTGTTCATCTAACTTTTGGTGACTTTTGGTAACTCATAACTTATCTCAAATTTTCTACATAAATTTTTGCTGTTTAGCCCCAGGTCAGTTCCGGCTGAAAAGATCTAAAATCTAAGACATTCCAGTTGTGACAATCTTGTCTTTTTCCAAGATACTGCACCCAAAATCATTGTCCAACACGTCCTTTTCTCAGACAGTGGGGAGTGATTCAAAGGAAATGCAGCTGCTATTTCTAGCAACACCTTTATTTGTTTATAAATATTGTCAACTACAGACATCTGACCTGAATTAATGCCAAAGAATACATATATAATATGGCTATAAATATATACATACATACATTCAGTGCCCTACGAAGTGTATTCTTTGGGATTGAAGAGATATTCATATTTTACTTATTATACTGACCTATAAAGAAAGCAAAACCAACTTGCTGCCCTGACATGGCTTAAAATCAGAACAAAGAAATCACTACCAGGTGAGATGCAACAAAATATTTAAGTTAATCTTAATCATCAAATTAATCCTATACCATTCAAAAAAAAATTCTTGAAATATTCTTTAAACCTTCAACCACATCTAACAAATACTATATTACCTATCTATGATTCCTTCACTAGAAACAATCAAATAGGATATTTAAATGAGCAGAATGTATATATAATTTATCAAAATGAGAACACTCTTTCAGATAATAATCCATATGGCTCCAGTGACCAAAACTAACACAAAAGCCCTTTTAGAAAGCTTATAAAAGGATATATGATTATCAGATTAATCTTAACTTCAGATTTAGTGCAAATAAGTTATTGTATGAATCAAATATAAATGGATTTTAAAGAGTCTTCTGACAGTTTATTTTTATTTATCTTCTTTTTTTTAATTCTATTTTGTGACCAGATTTAGTCATTTTGATGGTCGAAATCAGCTTGACTAAATTCTATTTAACTTGGTAGGTATTTCTCCATCCTGATTTCAAACCTTCATAAGATGACAGCTTTATCTTTCAGCTGTCCAGAGAGCTATAGACACAAAGGAGTGGCTGTGTGGTAAGTAGCTTGCTAACCAACTACATGGTTCTGGGTTCAGTCCAACTGTGTGGCATCTTGGGCAAGTGTCTTCTGCTATAGTCCCGGGCCGACCAATGCCTTGTGAGTGGATTTGGTAGATGGAAACTGAAAGAAGCCTGTCGTATATTCGTATATATATATATATATATGTATGTGTGTGCTTGTGTGTCTGTGTTTGTTCCCCTAGCATTGCTTGACAACCGATGCTGGTGTGTTTACATCCCTGTCACTTAGCGGTTCAGCAAAAGAGACCGATAGAATAAGTACTGGGCTTACAAAGAATAAGTCCCGGGGTCAATTTGCTCGACTAAAGGTGGTGCTCCAGCATGGCCACAGTCAAATGACTGAAACAAGTAAAAGAGTAAAGATGTAAATTGTAAATGTCTCCTGAATGCTGAAGGCGTTTAAGAGCCATGCTTTGCTCTAGTTTTAAATCAAACAAATCCCTCCACTGGGTAGCATGCTTGTCAACCTCGAGTATTAATCCAATATGATCTGTTGCTAAATTCTGGCAATTCAAATAAGTATCAGCAACATAGTAGAAACAGACTGGCTACAAACCTTCTTGACAAAAATTTATCTTGTATGAGGTCTAAAGACAAATATGATTCCCTACTGGTAGCCAGTGTTTGTAACAAAAAGTTCAAAACTGAAATGCAAACTTGGACAAGGTAAACTGTGGCATCAGATATGAGGGAAACATGCTGTATACAATGTGCAGTATATACATACATTCCCCAACTGCACCACACAAAAAAGAAAACCAACTTCTTTTGCTCTTTTTTTTTTCCCTTTCCTATGGTAAAGAGACAGTACATAGTTAACACGAACTGGTTTAAACATGTACTGATTTGATTAATGTTGGACAAATGATCCTGTCAGTGATAATGGTGCAACTGAGACTCTCACCATAAAGCAAAGAACAAACTATCATAAACCATTATGTCTAGTTTTCCGTTCTCTCTGTCACCTCTATAACCTTAATGATATACATAAATACATTCATTTATTCTGAGCACATGTTCAATAAACAGTATCAGCTTACACTATTTACTGTATAAGTAACTATGCTATTAAGAGAAGGGGAAAAAAATAGCCATGGAGTACTGCACAAAAACCTAATTATTACATAATCACTTAGCGTTTATTTTCGATACATACCTACATATATGTCATCTTTGTGTGACAGTACTGATAAAGACTATGCTTAAGTAAGGTGTGATAAGGATAAAACAGATCTTGAGTTGTCATCATCACATCAAGATCAGGTTACTTCCCACTGGACTGCTCATATAATATTTTTAATTCATTTAAATCAATTAAAATGTCAGTGTTGTCTCCATAGCCTTTTTTAATCAAAATTAATCATTAATTAAATGACTTGACTCATTATATATTGAGTACTGTCCTCACAAACTCATTCTTGCACATCACCATCATTTTACATCCATGTTCCACTCTAGCATAGATTGAGGAGTTCAACAGGACTCAATGGCCCAACGACTACACTGTGCTCCAATGTCTTCTTTGGCATGGTTTTTATGGTTGAATGATTTTCTAACACTAACCACTTTAACAGTGTGTAGTGGATGCTTTTCTTGTGCCACCAGTGCTGGTGAGGTCACCATAGAGCTCACGAAACTACGAAACAAATGGAAGGGGGATGCACTGCTTTTTTATTGGGTTGTCCGGAAAGTTTGTGCCGATTTATAGTAGCTTACCTTTCGACTTATTTTAGAACATGGTTGAGTCCATAAAATAGGATTTGGCTACACCTCCATTTAGAGCACAGTTTAAGCTATCTTTTCGTGGAAGAAGGTTTATATTCCTATAACCTGTGATAATTCTGTAACCCTTTAAAATGGAAGATAAGAAAGTTCATTTTCAGAATTTGATGCTTTGGGAACCAGACAAAAATTGCTGCAGCTTGGCTGGGATATGTTACCCCACGCTCCGTATTCACCAGATATTGCTCCTTCAGATTTCCACTTATTCAGGTTTCTGCAGAATAGTCTTAATGGTAAAAATTTCAATTCATTCGATGACGTAAAAAGATTCCTTGATGAATTCTTTGCCATGAAACTACCTCAGTTCTGGGAAGAGGGTATTTTCAAGTTTAAGGAAAGATGGAGATGCATTGTGCAACAAAATGGCTCATATTTGGTTGATAAAAAATGTAATGGCAAGTATTTATTGACCTTTTTCTTTCCTTTAAAAATCGGCACGAACTTTCCGGACAAGCCAATAGTTGTAGAGGAGCTACATTGCTACACACATTTAGAAGAGAGAGTGAGAATGATTCAGTAGTAACTGGTTCTACACACTTCAAATATAAACTTTACCAATGAACTGCCATTTTATAATGTTGTTATTGACTCGCATAAAGTAATCCAACTCTTTTTTTAATGCATTCAGCCTTAGGCAGAAGAATAACTCAAGGATCTCACTGCTGCATTAATTTCTCTATCACAGAAAAGATAGCTCCTTTCATTCACTCCATTCCAGTGCAAAGCTGCACAAATTATAGAGACACAAATTTAAGAATACTGCAATTACAACCTCCATTAAACTTCACTAAAGCAGAAAGACTTAATGACAGCAGCCATAAACACACTTCAAATGTACAACTAGTAGATGTTACATATCAGCGATCAATCTTACAACACAGATAAAAGACCAGGTGCTTGCAACTGCTGTTGAAAATGACACATTAAGATCAACCATCAGATAGTCTTACATAATACATAATGCATACCAATTCAATAAAAAAAAATTAACAAACAAGGATAAATAATAGCAAAAATATATAGAGCAGAAGTAGACATACTGAAAATGGATTCATGTTTTCTTTGAGAAAACTTAATGCCCTACTAACAAGGGAATCAGTAATTCATATAAAACCAATATCTCTTAACTGTGCTCTGTAGCCAAAGTACTTAAATTTCAATAGCACGGTTCACTCAGCTGTGCTATATAATTCACTAATGTTGGTAATAAGAAAACTGCATATTTGATGAGTGTTTTGTTAGGTCATTTGTTATGTCAAATATTTTTCTAAGTAAAGCCTGTAATAAGAGTGGTCTCTCCTAAGCGCATAATGAAACCCTTGAGTAAGGGTAGTAGTTAACAAGAAAAATATAGTTAAAGAAGAAAAAAAAATACTAATCTTTAAACTCAGTGGAAATTAACTGAGTTATCTGCTCTTAATCATGAGAACAAAAATGGATCACCATAGTTATAGGAGCACTCCGTCGGTTACGACGATGAGGGTCCCAGCTGATACGATCAACGGAACAGCTTGCTCGTGGAATTAACGTGCAAGTGGCTGAGCATTCCACAGACACGTGTACCCTTAACGTAGTTCTCGAGGAGATTCAGCGTGACACAGAGAGTGACAAGGCCGGCTCCTTGAAATACAGGTACAACAGAAAGAGTGAGAGAAAGTTGTGGTGAAAGAGTACAGCAGGGATCACCACCACCACCTGCAGGAGCCCTGTGAAGCTTTAGGTGTTTTCGCTCAATAAACACTCACAATGCCCAGTCTGGGAATCGAAACCGAGATCCTACGACCACGAGTCTGCTGCCCTAACCACTGGGCCATTGCGCCTCCACCACCATAGTTAGGACTCCTACATAAGGAAGAATAAGCTCATAGGAAGATGCGTCTGGAACTGGATTTCAATTTCTTATTGAAGCCAATTCATTTCATTCATTCACAGACAGTTCAATGTTTTGAGGAAAAACATAAGCATCACACTTTTATTGTCTGCCAGTAAAATATTTGTCTGTTACATAGAGTTACAAAATATGCTGACAAAATGACTAAACAAATATTTGTCATTTTGCTTCTTCCATTCCAGTCAACCAAATGTTAACAAATAAAAATTAGCATTTACATAAATTTCTTTGATTCCGGACTAAAATTTCTTATTCACCAAGTAGGATGGTCATGAACAAAAACTGCCAAATATATTTCACTACTATTTGATCTGTTTGAGATCATGCATCCCAATAACATACAGAAATGTCAGCCAAAAGTATTTGATTTACTAGAATTCATTCACAGGCATCACAAATCTGTGAATAGGTTGTATTATCATGACAGAAAACTCATTCCTACATTTCTTCATTATAATTTCTTGTCTTCAATGAGATAAATAGGAGGAGATACAAAAAGCTTTTGTTGCATGTAACTTTTAAAATTGCTAAAGGCTGCTTGGTATTTGAAAAGATAAATTAAATTCTCTCGGAGAAGTATGAAGTGAAACTGAACCATCAGTTAAATGTTAATTAAAAAGACTCACATATTGGGAGGATTGTGAAATCTAAGAGTAGCTTGAAGGCAATGTATTTGACAAAACAAGTCTATAGAGTCACATCAGTAGCTTGAAATTGTTCAAAGCTATCGAGATTGATTTTAACTCTTTCCTCACTTCTGGTAAACATACTTTCTCCCTTTTATCATTTTACATACATTTTTTTTTAAATCAAGCTGGACAATTCCATATTGATGGAGCAAGTGCCTTTTCCTTTCATAAACTGGTGCCCTTATTTCAGTTCACCACTCAAATGTGAAACAGAAGTAAATATATATAATTACCCTACATAAAAGGGGGAAAAAATGAGCAAGTGAAAAAAAAAAACAAGCAAAAAATGAAATATCAAATGACATTGTAACACATTTCATCACCCAAGTTCCAGTCATGAAGCAATAAAGAAGATTATTATCCAAACTCTGAGTAAGTTATGGGCTTCAATCAATGGTGCAATAAAAATGATCGCAAAGTTTGAACTCATCACTTTGTGATGTATTAGAGTCATGTGTGTGTGAGAGAGAGAAGAAGAAGAAAAATATAAAAGTTAAAGGATACTCACAATTGGTATAAAATAGTTGTTTTACCAGCATTGTCTAATCCAACAATTATCACCTTGTGCTCTGTAAAAAAAAAAAATTAAATAAATGTATATTTTATTTATTTAAAGAAAACAACTTGAGGTTTCTATGTGGTCACTCAACCTACTAAAAATTTCACACAAATTACATACTCATGTTTAAAAATAAAAGAATGCAGTGGATGATACTGATGCAATTCCAAAATTATGACAGGAAGGTCATGGGCGGAATACTTTCAATCAGAGGTATGCTCTAACAGCACTGCAATCAACCTAAGATGAAACAATAAAAATTAAAAAATTTTTAAAACAATGATTGAATACAGAACAATTTATTCAGTGGAATATATCTATTTTGGGTTAAAAAAACAAACTATTTCTTCAAAATTTGAAAAGCCCAGAGGGACAAAACATTCCAAGTGACACTTTTCCACATAAATAATTTGTTTTCTAAGTATGAAGAGTTTTTTTTTTAATTCATACTAACCATTAATCCTTTAGCATTCACATTATTTTGTCAAAAGTAACGGTTATTTATTCACATCGTTTTGAATTAATCGTGCATAGCTTTGTAACTTCAAGATTTTGATGATGAAATAGTTCATTTTTAGAATCACATTGTAAGGTTGGTGTGAGGGACAAGATCTGGCCAGTTTGAGCATAAAACAGGCAGAATATTTTGGCTGGATATGGCTGGTTTTATAGGCTAATGGGTTAAAGCTACTACAGTTGTGTGCATGCAGCATTTAAAGAAACAAACCATCTTCAAGTACTGTCGTTCATTCATATATAATATGCATTCATGTAATAATATTCATTTTTACATTCATGCTGTGAAGACGCATGGCTCAGTGGGCGTCGAGCTTACGATCGTGAGGTTGTGAGTTCGAATCCCAGATCAGGCTGCATGTTGTGTTCTTGAGCAAGACACTTTATTTCACGTTGCTCCAGTTCACTCAGCTGTAGAAATGAGTTGCAACGTCACAGGTGCCAAGCTGTATCGGTCTTTTGCCTTTCCCTTGAACAACATCGGTGATGTGGAGAGGGGAGGCCGGTATGCATGGGCGACTGCTGGTCTTCCATAAAACAACCTTGCCCAGATTTGTGCCTCAGAGGGTAACTCTCTAGGTGCAAACCCATGGTCAGTGTCTGACCGAAGGGGGTCACCACTAATATGCATCATTAATTTACAAGTAATGAAATGGACAAAAATTGGTAAAAGAATATACCGTGTGTATGACACTGACTTCTCTTTTGGAGGGAGTTGGGGAATCTTCGAGGAAAGTGATGTCATTAAAAAGGAAACTGGCAATAGGGGATAATGTAAAAAATTGTAACTCCTAATTTCATTCATTTTTACATGCTAGCATGGGTTAGTCAAATCCATTATCAAGTTTAGTTAAATACATTATCAACCAGATTCCCTTCCCTGTTTCAAAACCTAATTTGTTTTTCAAGTAAGGGATATCTTACTTCACACATTACCAAAGATGCAAAAGAAGAAGATGCTTTGTCGACAGAAGTAACATCAGCAACATTGCTTATAACTTGCAACTCGTTAAGCTAACGAATGTAACCAAACAAATACACATGTACACACCCATATGCACACAGACATAAAAATGCATGACAGATTTTTTTTTTTCAGTTTCTGTCAACCAAATTCACTCATAAGGCTTTGAATTAACTAGATAAGTAAATATTTCAAAATAGGTGAATCATACATATTTTTTTTCCCTAAAAAAATTCTTCAGTTTTCAAAGTTTTGAACTTTAGATATTCCATGTTATACATGGAATATCTTGTAATATCGTCATCTTGTAATATATATCTAGCTGTTTTGATCTTGTTATTTCTTGTTGGACAAACATAATTACAAAATTGCCATTCATAAATTTTTCTCTTGAAAAACTATCAAATGAATAATTGTATTTTTGTTTATCTTCGTTAAACAATGACATTTGGACTTTATCAGTGTTGGCTGAAAAAGTGCACCTGTTGTATGAATTAGTACACAATTGATATATATTATTTATTTATTCAACAAAATCAATATGATTTTCAGGATCACATTGAATATTCTCAGTTTTACTACAGTCTGTCACAGATTTTTAAGCAAGGATTCTTGAAAATCTCTCAAACTATTTTTTTATTACACATTTCTGAATTCTTGTTTTGAATAGTACACATTTAGAAGCCAGCATTTTTTTCTTTTTTTATTTCCTGTCATTTAAAAAAATACTTTATGCAATATATATAATTTAAAATAAACATCCAAGAAAGTGACAAAAAAATGTGCCAACAAAAACTATCTTTCTGTTCAAGAAATTGAAGATTTACATATATATTTAAGTTACGCGTGAATAGAAATGTTACTTGCATGGTTATTAGAACAAAAATATGAGTATCTGTGGATACAAATAAATATAATATTACATAAAAGTCCCCAAGCTTTAGTAGGGTGGAGTTTAAGATTAGTAAACAAAAATGAACCAAGATTATGCGAGCAAATTGATAGCCATGATTAACTATAGACTGTTTCCAATAATTCTGTGGGTTCATTAAACTACTGTGTCTGTTCATACACCTGTATGTCTCCCCCCCCCCCGCCCTATGTTAGCATAGGTTAAAAAAAAACAAATTCTGGAGACATCTTTACAGCCATATTCCCTTTGTGTAATTAAACCTTACCTGTTTTTCAAGTAAGGGACTTTTTATTCCACAAGACTTTGGAAGTGCTGAGCAAACAGAAAATTTGTTGACATGGTGAAGTTTAACAACAAACTTCATTTGAGGGAGAGTGCTAATGTTCAGAACAAACATTTGATGACTATAAACAAAACCATTGATCAGCAAGAAACAGCAGAACCTTCATCTATCATCTACTATTGGAGAGTCCATATATATATAAACATTGAGTCTCACAGAGGGGATGACAGGAGACCAAGACTCCTGGTGGTTTCCTGTGCTTGAGAAGATATGTCAAGCTAAGTAAAATCAAGGTTGTCCTTGCATATAAGCATGTCCCCTGCATCCCTCTCTAGCTAGGTGTTCCTAATCTGGTGGGCTCATGCATGCTGATGCCACATAAAAAATACCTGTACCACTGCCATGTAAGCACACCAGTGTGGAGCTGCATAAAAGCACCTGGTACACACTGTAAAGTGGTTGGCACTAGAAAAGGCATCAGGCTGTAAAAACCATGCCAAACAGACATGAAACCTGGATGACTCTTCAGGTGGCCAGCTCCTGTCAAACCATCCAACCCATGCCAGCATGAAAAATGGACAATAAACGATGATGATGACATACATACATATATATCATCATCATTTAACGTCCGCTTTCCATGGTGGCATGCGTTGGACGGTGCAACTGGGGTCTAATGACTGATACAAGTAAAAGAAAAAAGGTAGAGGTGTGTGTGTGTGTGTGTGTGTGTGTGTGTCTGTGTGTGTGTGTGTGTGTGTGTGTGTGTGTGTGTGTGTGTGTGTGTGTGTGTGTGTGTGTGCGCGCGCGCGCGCGCGCGCGCATGCACATGTTTTATGAAAGCCACAAAACTGGAAGTTAGAAATGGGAGAGTGAGAACAGAAACCAGACAGGAACAACAGTTTGTATATTTGTTTTTTTATCTCAATATTTCAGATTTTAAAATCCTTTATTAGAAGAAAATGGGGGACAGGCTTAGTGACTGTAGACATTCTAGGATGGAGATAATGTATGGGGAGGGTAGGGAAGGTGAGGTGAGATGGTGTGCAACATGTGCAACCCCAAATGGTGGGGGGGTGAGCAAACTGTTGTTCTGCTTTTCATTTGTTTTCACCCCCGTTTCCAACTTGCATTGGGTGGCTTTCTAAAAGAATTTCAGAATTTTTTCACAGCTATGCTATTCTATTTCTTTAACTTATGTAAAGAGAAACCTCAGATGGCGACGGCAATGTAGGAATGCTGCCGTCAGATACAAATGTTTATCTTTCTATTTTGTTATGAATTTTAAACTATTTTTCTTCAATTTTTCCTATGTGAATTTTAATAATATACATTAAAAAAAAAAGAAAAAGCAAGCCAGTACATATTACTTTTTTTTTAATCGACTTTGTTGACGTCTTCATTTTTATAAGTGTGATGGAACCGGTAATCAAACAAAATGCATTCCCTCTCTCTCTTTCGGAGAGGCACAAGCACCTACACGCACATATACACACACGGCAGTAACTTCCACCTACCGAATTCAATCACAAAGCTCCAGTCGGCTCGGGGCTATAGTGAAAGACACCTACCCAAAGTGCCACGCAGTGGGACTGAACCCGAAACCATATAGCTATGAAGCAAGCTCCCTAACCACACAGCCATGCCCGAGTATTTATATTAAGCTAAGGTTTTTCATGTCCTGATTTCAAATTTTGGCATGGTCAACTTCAACTCCCACAAAATTTAAGGCCTTGTGCATTTGTTAGAAATAATTATTACAGGTTTCTCTTATTCTTCATCCCTTGTCTTCTGTCCAACCTATTTCTTTATTACCCACAAGGGGCTAAACACAGAGGGGACAAACAAGGACAGACATAGGCATTAAGTCGATTACATCGACACCAGTGCGTAACTGGTACTTCATTTATCGACCCCCGAAAGGATGAAAGGCAAAGTCGACCCCGGAGGAATTTGAACTCACAACATAACGGCAGACGAAATACCTATTTCTTTACTACCCACAAGGGGCTAAACACAGAGAGGACAAACAAGGACAGACATAGGCATTAAGTCGATTACATCGACCCCAGTGCGTAACTGGTACTTAATTTATCGACCCCGAAAGGATGAAAGGCAAAGTCGACCCCGGCGGAATTTGAACTCACAACGTAACGGCAGACGAAATACCGCTAAGCATTTCGCCCGGCGTGCTAACGTTTCTGCCAGCTCGCCGCCTTCTGTCCAGCCTGTTTTTCCTTTACCTTTATTCAAAAACATCTCTCTCTGTGTTTTTGTTTTCTAGGCTTATCCTGTTTGAGTGAAATGGTGACTACATCAGCATGACTGCTAACTCTGCACTTTAAAAGGAATCAAAGAATAAAGGAAATCCTTCACTTAAAAAGCAGGTAAGGATTGGCAACAAGAAAAGCAAACTGTAAAATTATATATATATATATATATATATATATATATACCCACAAAGTTATCAACCACCTCACCAACAACAACACTGAACATCTTTTTGATCTCCATGTGTCTAACACACGTGGACATGCCTACAAAGTCAGAAAACAGCACAGCTCCCATGACTTTCGGAAACATTTTTTCACGCTCAGAGTTGCTGAATCATGGAATAAACTGCCTGCGTCAGTTGTTGACTGCCATGACACTGCATCCTTTAAGGCCCTCATGCTTTCCGAAATCCGCCGAAACTACACCTGATTATATATACACTTTAGATGAGTTGTAGTGCACCTGAGCACTGTACACAATTATTATTATTATTATATATATATATATATATATGTATGAGAGAGACAGAGAGAGAGAGAAACAGACAAAGATGCAGAGACAAGGGGGATAAACAAAGAAGGGGAAAAAAGTTGGAGTTACAAACCCATATATACAGGCCTTCATACATAAAATATTCAAACACGAGTTTATAATCCTGTTTAGTTTGCATCCTTCCTCTTCTAACAAGAGAATTTGGCAATATTTGGTTTTGTATATGATAAAGTAAACAAAAACATATCTACATATATATTCACACAGAGTCCATCCCTTGCTGGCATGGAAAACAACGATAATATATACACAGACACACATATGAAAGACATTCTCTCCCTAGAAGCTTAAATAGTTTCTGACAAAGAGTCTCTTATGTTAGAGTTAGCATAAAGGTTGAATGTCATATTCAAAGTCATCTCCTGTGTGCATTTGTTGTTACATAGCTGCAATGTCAACTATTAGTCACATTTTTTTCCTTGAAGGAGTCCGTAACCACCAAACATTCTATCAGCTATGAACAGATTTTCGAGAATGCACGAAAATCCCATGACATATAAGTCACTGAAATTGGAGAAAAACTAATAAACAGAACAAGACTCATTTCAACTCCCTTAAGACCTCATAATCATGAAAGAGCATATTTAAAGAAAAATTTTTAATCTTTCATAATCTCCATATGATCTTATGAGCTGATAATTAGGATTAAGTGAATGAAAGACAAATTTTCTCTTTGATACATTACAAATAAAGGTGGATTCCCTGTTGGTCTCGACTACACACACACACACACACACACACACACACACACACACACTTGTTAGACCAACTAAATTTCTACTCTTGAAATTAACATGTGTCTGATATTCCACAGAGAAATGTAACCATAACATAATTCTCAAGCTGAATCAGCAGGACACAATGTGACACAGGACCAAGCCTTTGAATTTGTAGGTACAATCTAGAGAGAAAAAGAAACAGAGAGGAGCAATAGATTGGTACTTTATCAATCCCCACCAAAAGCTAATTAGCAAAGTTGACTTTGGCAGAGAACCAAAGCCAATAATCTAAAGACACCCCTAATTTGCTGCTATTTTGCAAGTATATTCACAAGAATGTAAGGAACCTAAACTGAAGAGCTGAATGGAGCAAAGCTTAAATTATATGGACAGCCCAAACAGAATGTGAAATACTCACAGTGAACTTTGATTATTCCATTTTTACTTTTAGGCAATGTCTGTAATGCTGGAGCACCACCTTAAGAGATTTTAGTCAAACAAATCAACCCCAGCACTTATTCTTTGTAATTATTTACATTATTTACATTTGATGGATATTTGTCCTCATCTTGTTTGTTGTTAATGTTTCGGCTGATATACCCCCCAGCCTTCATCAGGTGTCTTGGGGAAATTTCGAACCTGGGTTCTCATTCCTATGTTGTGGTGGTTAAGAGCACGGGCTACTAACCCAAAAATTCCGAGTTCGATTCTAAATAAAAATAATATCGAAAAATACCTTAGGAATGAGAACCCCAAGACACCTGATGAAGGCTGGAGGGTATATCAGCCGAAACATTGTGTTAACAACAAACAAGATGAGGACAAATATCCGTCAAATGTAAATAATGTGTATTATTCTTTGTAAGCTTGGTATTTATTCTATCAGTCTCTGTTGCTGAACCTCTAAGTAAGGGGACATAAACATACCAACATCATTTGTCAAGCGATGGCAGGACAAGCACAGACATACACACACACCGGTGGCACCTAAAAATCACCATCTAAACGTGGTCAATGCCAGTACCTCCCACCCCCAACTGGCTCTTATGCTGGTGGCACATAAAAAGCCCCATCTGAAAGTGATCTATGCCAGTGCCGCCTGACTGGCCCCCATGCCGGTGGCACGTAAAAAGCACCCACTACACACTCAGAGTGGTTGGCGTTAAGAAGGGCATCCAGCTGTAGAAACCTTGCCAGATCAGATTGGAGCCTGGTGCAGCCTACTGACTTACCAGTCCCCAGTCAAACTGTCCAACCCATGCCAGCATGGAAAAACGGATGTTAAACGATGATGATGATGGGCTTCTTTTGGTTTCTATCAACCAAATCCACTCACAAGGCTTTGGTCAGTCTGGGGTTATAGTAGAAGGCACCTACCCAAGGTACTGTGCAATGGGACTGAACCCAGAACCATGTGGTTGGGAAGCAAGCTTCCTATCACACAACCAGATACAATGACCATTAATCTGGTTACTAGATCTCCACACCACCTATCATCATTTACTGCTCAAACTTGTAAACAAATTTCATTTATTGTGAATTGATGAGCGAGCTTTTATGCAGTTACTTGACCTAATAGAAATACAATGCCATGAAATCAGTACACAAAACTTTTGACTGTAAATTTTAAATTTGTAATTAAACTAAATCAAATATTTCTCATATTGATTAAAATCATACCACATACAAGGACAAAAGGAATCAACAGACTACTTTTTATCATACTAACTTGTCAAAGTTTTAGTTTAAAGGCTATAGCTACTCCTTTACTCTTTTACCATTTTCAGTCATTTGACTGTGGCTATGCTGGAGCACCACCTTTAGTCAAGCAAATTGACTTCAGGACTTATTCTTTGTAAGCCTAGTACTTATTCTATCGGTCTCTTTTGCTGAACTGCTAAGTTACGAGGACATAAATACACCAGCATCGGTTGTCAAGCGATGTTGAGGGGACAAACACAGACACACACACACCCCACACATATATATATATATACATATATACGACGGGCTTCTTTCAGTTTCCGTCTAGCAAATCCACTCACAAGGCTTTGGTCGGCCCGAGGCTATAGTAGAAGACACTTGCCCAAGGTGCCGTGCAGTAGGACTGAACCCGGAACCATGTGGTTGGTAAGCAAGCCACTCCTACACCTACCTTTGTAGATTTTTTTAATCTTTAAGAAGTTATAAACGAATAAGCATAAGACAAAATTGTTTTTCTTTTTAAGAGTCTGCTTTTATCAAAGTGTATCCTCAAGTAAAAGAATATACAAAATGTAAACTATAAAAATACTATAAAAAGAAATCATGCATATTTTTGTTTACCAGCTGAGAAATCTAAAGTACATAAAAGTTAAAGTTGAAAGACTGAACACCTAAAGCAACTTGAATTCTTTTAAAATTTAAAGTATCGTTTGAATATAATATCAAACTGGATGTAACATGAAACATTATATTCCATGAAAATAATATAGGATTGAAAAATTGCATTCTTACAAAATTGAGAACAGAAACATTGTACTAAAGAATGCAAAATAGGTTTTCAAGTCTCAAATTTTCTCACACCTATATGTTTATAAGCCTATATGCTTTTACCAGGTCCTTTTTAACACAAACCCTTAAACTTGATTTGACTGTTTTGGATGGATAAAAACCCGCTGGATGTTAAATGATAATGATGATGGAAATGATTGACTTCTGTAAGCCAATAATTACTTCCAACTAACTCCACAACTGTAATTCTACACCTCAAAGAAATATCACCAAATGTCCATCAAATCATACCATCAAACTTTAAAAAACAAAGATGTAAGAACACATGGACAATATAGTCAGGGGTCATCATCATCATCGTCACTTAATGTCCGTTTTCCATGCTGGCATAGGTTGGACGGTTTGACTGAGGGCTGGCAAGCCAGAAGACTGCACTGGGCTCCAATCTGATTTGGTAAAGTTTCTACAGCTGGATGCCCTTCCTAACTCCAACCACTCCGAGTGTGTAGTAGGTGCTTTTACATGCTACCGGCATGAGGCCAGTCAAGCAGTACTGGCATCAACCATGCTTGAATGGTGCTTTTTATGTGCCACCAGCACAGGAGCCATTGAGGGAGCACTGGCAACGATCACGCTTGAATGGTGCTTTTTATGTGTCACCAGCACAGGAGCCATTGAGGGAGCACTGGCAATGCTCACGTTCAAATGGTGCTTTTTACAAGCCACCAGCATGGGACCAGTCAGCTGACACTGGCATCAAGCACACTTAGATGGTGCTTTTTATGTGCCACCAGCACAGGAGCCATTGAGGGAGCACTGGCAACAATCACGCTTGAATAGTGCTTTTTACGTGCCACCAGCATGGGACCAGTCAGGCAACACTGGCATAGACAAATGTAACGGTCATGCCTGGAATGTTTCTATTCACAGGCCTATTTGAGCAGTGTTCACTTGGGACTAAATGATTTTAATTATGGAAAGCATGTAATGTGCAATAGCTACAATGACCTGTGCAAAAAATTCCCAACCTAGTTGATATGTGTTCAGTGTGTAGCTATCAGAGAGAAATAAAAGCAGAGACTTACAAACATCATTAAAATACATTATCAAACTTGCATTAAAAAATAAAACCAAAAACAAACAGAGTCCCATAGAGTTCTTATTTCCTTTCCTTTATATGCATAACCTTTGACATTTTTATGTATCAGTTTCAAATCATTGGTGTTTCTATGTATTTTACAGTTACTACATCGAGTAATCATGACTCCACTGCAATGTAGGAATAATGGGTGAACAGCTTCCAGCTATGCTAAAGGAGACCTATGTAATAATAATAATAATAATGTGTCTTAACAAAAGTGGGTGTGTTGATGAAAATAAAGCCATTGAAAATTACAAAGTGCAAACAGTCACTTTCGCTTTAGTCACAGGTCAACCCTGACTGACAAAGCCTATGTTAACCCTTTCGTTACCAACCCGGCTGAAACCGGCTCTGGCTCTTTAGTACAAATGTCTGGTTTTCAAAAGTTCTGAATTAAAACCTTATTAGTCACAATTTATGTCCCTAACTCTAGCTTAATGATAACGATGTTATTTTACTTAATTCTTTGTTATATTTAACATAATTGGAAGAAACACTGAGCATCTCAAAATAAATTCAGTAATGAAAGGGTTAAAGGAGTTCTAACCATGACTATCACATCTGTTTTCCAAGATGGTGCGCGATACAGTTGTAGGTATACTGTATGGTCTATATGTTATAAGGTAAAATAGGACTTGAACATTTGGTTGCTATTTCTAGCAAGATGAACAACTGCATAGATGCTCCACTGTTGGTTTGTAGAGTATGAAGTCGGTAAGGTAGGTAACTGGTTACTACAAGTTGGTGCATTGCGTTTCTGGTGCAGACAACTGTCAATGCCCAACACTATTTACCTGTATAAAGTTACTGTAGGCGCAGGAGTGGCTGTGTGGTAAGTAGCTTGCTAACCAACCACATGGTTCCGGGTTCAGTCCCACTGCGTGGCATCTTGGGAAAGTGTCTTCTGCTATAGCCCCGGGCCGACCAATGCCTTGTGAGTGGATTTGGTAGATGGAAACTGAAAGAAGCCTGTCGTATATATGTATATATATATATATGTATGTGTATGTATGTTTGTGTTTGTCCCCCTAGCATTGCTTGACAACCGATGCTGGTGTGTTTACGTCCCCGTCACTTAGCGGTTCAGCAAAAGAGACCGATAGAATAAGTACTGGGCTTACAAAAAATAAGTCCCGGGGTCGATTTGCTTGACTAAAGGCGATGCTCCAGCATGGCTGCAGTCAAATGACTGAAACAAGTAAAAGAGGAAAGAGAGAAAGAGTAGGAAATTACTGTTCAAACACTGTGGCCTACAGAGAGCAATGTATAACCAACAAGAATTTCATTTGCTTGTAATTCTCAATCAGCAAGTTCCAAAGCGAGACCAACAAGAAGAAATGGCATGCAATGACATTTTAGCTATAATGGCACCAGCTGAAATGACTTTGACCGAAAAAAAACCCAACATTATTATATAATGTTTTAGCAATGCGAGAAGCCTACCTCTTGTTCTTGAATCATTAAACAAAGACGAAGTCTTCAAGTGGTAAATGAAACATGAGAATCCAAAGAAATTAATGATGTTTTGTATTGGCAAATAGTCAAATATGAAAAAAAAAAAAAAAAAAAAGTTTGCAAAGTGAAATAAATTAACCATGAAGAGGAGGAGAAGTAAAATGTTTTAGGTAAAACCACTTCATCAGAGAGGGAGAGAAGGGGGAGGGGGGATGTTTACTGGTAGTTCTGGATAAACTGATAACAACAACTCAACAGATTTCAGGATAATAAAATATGGTGAAGTGGTCCCCGCTCCTTTAATTATCTTTATATTTTACCACTCAGATGTTGTTATTCATAGAAATTTTGATAGATGGGCTTATGTGGCTTGCTTTAAGTTGAAATGAGAATACATAATCTAATGCTCAGTCTCCCAGTATTTTGTAACAATTCAATCATACAAATTCCGCACGTATAATTTAAGTTAATTACAGTGATAACTTTGAAGTAAAACGTGAGGTTTCTTAGCTGACTTGTTATGATATGCTATACAGTTAGCCATATTTTAATTCATACACAGCAGTTATAGAGTATCATGATATATGATATCACTACCTGCTGTTGAGGAAAAAAAGAATTATTATTATATTAAATACAAAAAGGAGAGTACTTTCAGTAGTAATTTTGTTATTTTTGTCCTTAATAACACTGGTTAGTAGAGTCAACAGTATATTGGGTGAAATGTCTTTATGTTGGAGCTCAGATTCCATGTAGTGGCTACTATGATATTGTGAAAGGAGACTTAGAGAGAAGGAAAGAGAAAGGATAAACCGGATTTAAAAAGAGGATGAGAGACAGACAGACAGACATGTAGAGAGAAAGAGCAGTTTAGAAAAAAGAACTGAGACAGACAAACAAGAGCAGATAGATAAATATCTACGCTTCATAGTTAAAGTAATGAAAGAAACAGCAAGTAAAAGGACCGTGAATAAGGCATAGGAACAAAACCAGTGAAACCCCACACAAAGATATCCATACATAATAGAAACACAGGAAGGAGGGGTGGGGCGGAATGGAGGCAGCTATTAACATTACAATGGACCACTGTTCTAAAAATGTAAGATTTACAGAAAAGACAAAAATGTTATTTTTAAACAAAGGTTTTTATTTTTTGAATTTAACAGTTTAAATTAAAAGGGACGGCAGTTATTGGCAAGAATAATTGTGATGCATGCATGCATGCCCACTTCTTAATAACAATAAGTAAGGGTTCTTGTAGATAATGGATTGACTTAGGCTTGTTTAGGGGGCTCCACACAAGCAAAATAGAAAATTGGGTCCACAGTAGTATTTTACGGGGCCATGAAAATATTTTGCCTTATATGTTTATCGCAATAAACAGCTAGGTTTCTTTCTCTGATGTTTTGCATGGTTCAACCTACACAAGTTAATGTGGGGAAAGCAAAATCAGAATTTTGAAAGAACTATCTATAAAAATGGGTTTTTTTTAAAAATCAAATGGTATGGCTATGTGGGAAGAAGCTTGCTTCCTAACCACATGGTTCCGGGTTCAGTCCCACTGTGTGGCACCTTGGGCAAGTGTCTTCTACTATAGCCTCAGGCCAACCAAAGCCTTGAGAGTAGATTTAGTAAATGGAAACTGAAAGAAGCCTGTTGTATATATATGTGTGTGTGTGTGTGTGTGTAGCTTTGACCCCCACCACTACTTCACAACTAGTGTTGGTGTGTTTACATCCCTGTAACTTGGCAGTTCAGCAAAAGAGACTAAAAGAATAACAAAATTAAGTTATCATCATCATCATTTAACATCGGTTTTCCATGCTGGCTTCGGATGGATGGTTTGACAGAACTGGTAAGCCAGGAAGCTGCATCAGGTTCTAGTCCAATTTGGCATGGTTTCTATAGCTGGATGTCCTTCCTAATGTCAACCACTCCAAGAGTGTAGTGGGTGCTTTTTTACATGCCCACTACACTCTTGGAGCGGTTGGCATTTTCATTCAACTAAAATTCTTTTAGGCAGTAACCCCAGTATGGCTGCAGTCTAATGACTGAAACAAGCAAAAGATAAAAGAATAGATATATCACTCAGCTCCATTATGTATAAGATAAGGATGTGAAATTTCACTCTACTCAAGTGGGTGAAATGACGCAGCAATTTCTGTAGTGATCTGCAGTACTAATACGATAAGTAGCAATCTCCACAAAGATCAGTCATTAGTCAAGCAGGCCATACATAATACAGAATTATAAAGACACACACAACTATCCATCCACGCAAACATTTTCTTTTTGTCTTCCAATATCTATATTGGTGAAATTATTAGTTCTGTGTCTATAAAGCCTGGCATCAGGTGGACTGTTGTAAACTTGCAGCCAATTCAGCTCAAGTAAAAGCAAACACTCCAGTGCATTCTTCCTCTTAACAAAGCTACTAATTAACAATTAACTTCCATCGCATATCTTGTTAAACAACTATTGTTTCAATATGGTTTTTGGTTGTGTACCACTTGAACTCAATACCTGGAATTTAAAGTAGTCAATGATTACACTGATACCCGCTGTTCTTGAGGAGACCTTGTTGAGTCGAGAACGTCAACGTCAAAATAAAGATTCAAATGGAAACTGTAGTTAAGACACCCATGCCGGCGACACGTAAAAAGCACCGTCCGAACGTGGCAGATACTAGCGCCGCCTGACTGGCGTCCGTGTCGGTGACACGTAAACGCACCAACCAATCGTGGCCGTTTGCCAGCCTGCTCTGGCCCCTATGCCGGTGGCACGTAAAAAACACCCACTACACTCACAGAGTGGTTGGCATTAGGAAGGGCATCCAGCTGTAGAAACACTGCCAAATCAGACTGGAGCCTGGTGCAGCCTTCATGGCTTACCAGACACCAGTCGAACCGTCCAACCCATGCTAGCATGGAAAACGGACGTTAAATGATGATGATGATGATGATACACAACTGCAGAATTTTTCTACAAAGTAGTTGTTATACCAAAATGGGAATTATTCCATTGCTCTCCTGCTAAAATCACAGAAAGAGCAAAGAGAAAATAAAAAGTAACCATGATGGATTTACTGCTTACACCTTTCATATTCAATATCGCTAAAAATGAGAGTTAAAATAACTCAAAAGCCACAAAAGCATTGAACAAAGGGGGGTAAGTACCCACATACATAGTCGGATCGCAATTTTGGATTTTGATGTAGACCATATTAATCTTCATCAGCGACTCTTAATGCCTAGGGTTAAACTTAACTATCTCTGTCAATCTTATAACAAAAACTGTTGAAAACATGTGCTGATTTTCAAAACGGTAAAATTGTAAACAACAGATTAAAAAGATACATTCGGCCATGATCGGTTGGCACGTAAAAAGCAAACACTACACTCATGGAGTGGTTGGCGTTAGGAAGGGCATCCAGCTGTAGAAACACTGCCAGATCAGACTGGAGCAGCTTCCTGGCTTCCCAGACCCCGGTCGAACCGTCCAACCCGTGCTAGCATGGAAAATGGACGTTAAACGATGATGATGATGATATATATATATATATATATGTGTGTGCATATGTGTGTCTGTGTTTGTCTTCCCGTCATCGCTTGACAACCAGTGCTGGTGTATTTATGTCCCTGTAACTTAGCAGTTTGGCAAAGGGGGCTTATAGAATAAGTACTAAGCTTACACAGAATAAGTCCTGGGGGTCAATTTCCTCAACTAAAACCCTTTAAGGCGGTGCTCCAGCATGGCCACAATCAAATAACTGAAACAAGAATAAAAGAATATCCCCTTTTCTATGCCTGCATGGGTCAGATAGAATTTGTTGAGGTAGACTTTCTATGGCCAGATGTCCAACCTGTCACCAACTTTCACCCATTTCCAAGCAAGTTAATATCTTTCCATGGCCAGAGATTTTTCTTATTTATTTGCAACAAACAACTTCACTTGTATAACGATGATGCTCATTTACTACCATCACATGATGTCTAGGCAAGAGTATGCACAAAGACATACATATACATACATGACAGACTTCTTTTAGTTTCTGTCTATAAATTCACTCACAAAACTTTTCTTGGTCCTGGGCTTATAATAGAAAACATTTGCCCATGGTGCCACATGATTGGGAAGAAAACTTCTTAATCACACAGCCACCCTTGCACCTATTGTTAGATATTGTAAGCTATTTCCCAATAGTCATAGGAAAATGATAGTGTCTCAAGAAATCCATCAGGATTTAAAGCTCTGGTGAAGCTTTTTGATCAAATGTTTATTCCAGGATAGCTAGGTGGATAGAAGAAATGTAAAGTGATCTGCTCAGAAACAATGACGTGACTGCAAAACTCAAGAATGTAAGCAAATGTCCCAACACTTCATTCAAACAACCATCTGTCTATGTTAAAATCTTATAAGAGGAAAGATGAACTTAACATTGAGGCATCGCTCTACAAATAAACCAAATGTGTCAGACTCAATAAAATTATTAAGTTGAGAATCAAATGTTGCCAAGAGCTTGCTTTTGAGTCAAAAGATTGATAGATAACATCTTACGTTGTGCTGTGCCACAGACAAAGGTGCGCAATTATTTCTGTCCTGTTCCACTTAGTTATAAATAGGTATCATGATGCAGATGTATAAATGAAGCAGAAATGCTTTCATAGAATTGGTAGTTCCTTAGCTTTCAACTATTCTTGATGTCTGTATCCCTTTATGAAAAATAGTCAATAACCTTGATCTACGAAGTTTCATCATTCTACAAATAATGACAAACCAGACAGTGAGAGAGTCTTCATTGAGTCACTCAAATTGCTAGAAATAGTGACCAAATCTCCTTCAAACACCACCATCTTAAAAAAGGATGCATACATTGGATAATATAATCCTAGATATATTTTGCCTGAGAGACGGTAATACACAGTGATCACAACTGATATGTCTTTGATCATAGATCTAATCAGGCAGAGTCGATCAAGGGTTAACTCACAAGCCAGATATAAAAAAATTTTTTTATAATTTTCGATTTTAATTTATATATTATTTTCCTCCTCAGTTCAGGGGTCTTATTGGTTCCTTGGTAACTTCACTAGTGCCAGTAACAGGTAAAAACTCACCCAGTATGCTCTGTAAAGCTATTGATGTTAAGAAGGGCATCCAGCCATAGAAACCATGCCAAAGCAGATATTGGAGCTTCACTCAATCCTCTGGTTTGCCAGCCCGTTGAACCATCTAACCCATGCCAGCATGGAAAGCAGACAGATGATGAAGATGATAAAAAAGAAAAAAATTCAGTGCTCACAATATTCCAGGAGGGATTAAAAATTGCAGTATATCAAAACACTGACTGAGATTTAAGTCACAAGACTATTTAACCAATTGCAGAGTGGAAGGTGTTTGTAAGCCATTTAAGAAACACACAAAAGCCGTTCGATTCACTTCAACATTTAATTTGTCAAAATATTTTCGTCGCTTTAGGACCGCGACAAAAATATTTTGACAAATTAAGCTTAAATGTTGAAGTGAATCGAACGGCTTTTGTGTGTTTCTTAAATGGCTTACAAACACCTTCCACGCTGCAATTGTTTTCGTTCCAGCACATGATCTCAGATCAAATCACTTGCTATGCAAGTACATCTCCGTAACTATTTAATCAACAGTCCTGATAATTAATCTTAACCAGTAAGAGCATTGTGTTATACCTCTGGACAACGTACATAATTCTGCTAACTCTAGCTTACTTATAGGTTCTGCTCCTTCACCATGGTTGAATGGTCAGTGATAGAAAACAAAAATCAATTTTCCCCTCACATAAGCACACGCATGCACAAAAACTTGACTCATAACAGTATGGTGAAAATGGGTGTAAAACAGTTAAACACACTATAGAAATTTGGGTTAATAGCAGTTAAACATACATATAAAAAACAAAGCCAACAAAGAAGCTTCTATGTTGTCAGTTAGTCTGCTAAAATTAGCACTCAAATCAGACATCCTAGTGTATCAAAAATAAGACAATGGCTAATGCAGTCCTATATATGAGAAAGAAAAGGAAAAGAAAGAGACACTTATGGTTGGAATAACTTTGCTCATAGGTCTGCTTTATCAGAACTGATGTAGTAGTGACAACTAATTGTCACTACTAAAGTCACCAATGTTACATATGAAGACCCCGATGTTATATATATGTAACATAGTGATAAAGTGAAAAACAGATTAACTAAGACTCTCCATGCAAATAAAAAACAAAAAGGTTCCTCTAAAGGTGTTTAACTCTAGCGTTCAGATTACTGTCAAATGTTTTGAATTAATTATGCAATATCTCTCCACCCAGAGCTTATGGTAATGCTTATATGCATCCACTACAGGTTGCATATTCTTGACTTTTTGCACACTCCATCCACCAATATTACAACTATTGTGTAATCTCAAGTCTTCAGAAACAGCTGTCAGACCTGCAGTATCATGCCTCCTTCCCATAGTTTTCTGTATTTTTCGGATTCCATGTAAATCTGTTCATTAAATATATAAATATCTAATTGTTCTGTTGTGTCTGGGGAGAGTCATTTTCTTTTTGTGCCTTATAATGTAACACACTCACCGGTAAAATTTCCAGTTATTTTTATTTTCCTAAAATTTTCGTTGCGTCTTGCAACCTTCTCAAGAGTCAAGACTATTGAAAAGGTTGCAAGACGCAACGAAAATTTTAGGAAAATAAAAATAAGTGGAAATTTTACCAGTGAGTGTGTTACATTATAAGGCAATCACCACAGGAGCAAAGACAGCCGAGGAGAGACGGATTCAGTCAGCAGAACAGAAACGCCAGATGCAGAAAGCCAGAGCCACCTGCACCAATAGCACAGCCCCTACCCACTTCTGCCCCACCTGTGGGAGGGGCTTTCTTGCCCGGATTGGCCTCACCAGCCACCTCCGGTCTCATAGCAGCAATTCCACCAAATGATGTCAATGGTCATCTTCGAACCAGAAGGACGAACATTATTATTATTATTATTAAGGCACAAAAAGAAAATGACTCTCCCCAGACACAACAGAATATGCTTCAACACACGAACTCATATAAAGAATCTTGCAAACCAAATCCAAAAACGAAATATCTAATTATTGAAATATGAATGTTCAGCAGAGCTTGGTGCAGTCTTTTGACTTGCCAATTTCTGTTGAACAATCCAACTCTTGCCAGCACGGATGACAGACATTAAATGACAATGATGATTATATACACACATAACCTACAACATGAATGATTAGCATATAAAACACAACCTTGAGGAATTTTCTCCATACCTATATTGTTGATATTCACAAGTGCGTGATTCCAATTCTTATTTCTGTAGTAAACCAACTCCCCCACTAATGACATAAGAACAACAACAACTAAATATAATAGACTAAAGCCATTAGGTTGTGAATGCAATAAAAGAGTATATTCCATAATTGCTAGATTTGTAATGACTGATCTCAGAAATGCAAATTCATATTCATTAATTTGGCTATTAACTTTTCTTTTGTGTGTCTGTCTGACACAGCATTTCAATTAATTTATTTTCTTTGTTTTCAGTGCCACTGTTGTCATTATTATTTTTACATCCAGTCGAACGTGGCCAATGCCAGCGCCGCCCCGACTGGCTTCTGTGCCGGTGGCACATAAAAAGCACCATCCGAATGTGGCTGCTGCCAGCGCCGCCTTGGCTGGCTTCTGTGCCGGTGGCATGTTAAAAGCTCCAACCGATCGTGGCCGATGCCGGACCCCCCTGGCACCTGTGCAGGTGGCACGTAAAAAGCACCCACTACACTCGCGGAGTGGTTGGCGTTAGGAAGGGCATCCAGCCGTAGAAACTCTGCCAGATCAGACTGGAGCATGGTGCAGCCCCTGGCTTCCCAGACCCCGGTCGAACTGTCCAACCCGTGCTTGCGTGGAAAACGGACGTTAAGCGATGATGATGATGATGATGATGATGATGTACCTGCTGGCATGAGTTGAAAGTACCCTCATCGTCTCAGTCAGTTATTTGGAGTTGTTGCCCTTCTAGACAGATCAAGGACCACTTCTCATTCGTATGTTCCAGTTTTAGCATGGCTTCTATGACTTTCTAATGCCAACCACTCTACAGAGGATATTGAGTTCATTTATTGTAGCTCTAAAGCTAAAGAGATCGCCCTGTCCTTGATAAGAATAAAGGGTCTTCTTGCTTGCTATCTCCATTCATTTTTGCCACCCTCTTTACAGTGCATAATCATCATCATTTAACATCTGTTTTCCATGCTGGGTTAGACAGTTTGACTGGAATTGGTAAGCCAGAGCGTTGCATCAGGTTCCAGTCTGACTTGCCATGGTCTCTATGGCTGGTTGCCCTGCCTAACACCAAACAATCCAAGAGTGTAATCGGTACTTTACATGCCACTGGCAACAGCCACGACAACGGTTTCACAGGTGCAATTTACACAACACTGGCAATGGCCACAATTGCGATTTCACATGGCTTGACGAGTCTTCTCAAGCACAGCATATCGCCAACAGTCTCAGTCATTTGCCATCGCCTCCGTGAGGCCATCACCTCTGTGAGGTAGTGTGTGCATTTAACCATGGCACCAGCACAAGAGGGGAAGGGGTCATTCTCAACAAGACTAATGAGTTCTATCTATTCTACATTTATTCAAGGCAATGTAACAGAGAGAATGAAAGAGAGAGAACCAGTGTGATAAACATAGAAACTACAATGAGGAAAACAGTGCTGGAGGATGTATTAAAGGGCAAGAGACAGAAGTATGCAGCTTCATGTTGGTTGTTGATGAAGAGATTGAATAGAAAAACAGCATGAGTGGTAATGTGGGGAAGAGAGATTCATAGCAAAGAGTTCATGCCTCAGTAGTTGCCTCTTTCTTGATCAGATCCTTTGTCTTTGAAGTAAATGATGATGAAATAGCTACGACAATCACTGAATATGACAGCTTCTGATATTACCAGCTTAACTATGTAATTGATTTCCTTTATTAGTTACTAGCGGGACCCATGAATATTTCGTGAAATTAATGGCAAACCTCTTGGGTTATTTCTGAAAACGTTATCCAAAAAATCTGAAAGTGTAGTCTGTGTTGTGTCTGTACAGAAAGCTAGTCGCACATCTGTTACTCATTGAAAAGTGAAAGAAATTGGAATACAATGACTACTTAATGCAGTTTATATATACACGTTATGCACAATTTTATAGACGTAATACTCAGCACTCACAAAATAAATATTCACTCTTCTTTTTCCATTTTTCCCCACAAACAAACAAAAAATCCCATACATATGATACAACCTTTAGTTAAATTGTATATATCTACCACATAAATATTTCATGGAATTGCACTTATGTGCATGCGTTAAGTAATACTCTCGTTTACTCTTTTACTTGTTTCAGTCATTTGACTGCGGCCATGCTGGAGCACCGCCTTTAATCAAGCAACTCAACCCCGGGACTTATTCTTTGGTAAGCCCAGTACTTATTCTATCGGTCTCTTTTTGCTGAACCGCTAAGTAACAGGGACATAAACACACCAGCATCGGTTGTCATGCAATGCTAGGGGTACAAACACAGACACACAAACACACACACGCATATATATATATATATATACACACATATACGACAGGCTTCTTTCAGTTTCCGTCTACCAAATCCACTCACAAGGCTTTGGTCGGCCCGAGGCTATAGTAGAAGACACTTGCCCAAGGTGCCACGCAGTGGGACTGAACCCGGAACCATGTGGTTGGTAAACAAGCTACTTACTACACAGCCACTCCTGCACCTAATAGGTGATAAAAAAAACAGTTCAGTAAAAAAAAAATACACCACAACCACCACCACCACCATCATCTCTCTCTCTACCTCTCTTTAACCTCACCATCAGAACATCACCCCTTTGCTAAAATTATATTTTTAACTCTCCTCCACTACCTTCAACTGACTTTTTTAACCACATAATAAATATTATGTTCTCCCTACCTCATGTTTTTCTCTCCCTCATTTTCTTTCTCCCTCTTTCTGACTCACTATTTGCCTTATCCCCTTTTTCTTCCTCTTTTCCTTCAGCTAATCACATGAAAGCATTACAGTTACATTCCCTCTAACTCGTCATGGATGCTCCTCTCTCCCTCTTTCCTTTCTCCCTATTTTTTTCTCTAATCACGTGAGAGAATTAGTGACTGGCTAAGCAATGCAATGACAAACAGAATTATCATAAGATTTCTTTTAAGCCTCTCAGCAACTACATCTGAGGGACCAGTTGCTTTCTCTGCTACCATATCCTTAATCATACTTTTGATTCAAACAGCTGACAATCTCAACAGCTGTCTGCTCCAACCTGTGTAACTAAGAAAAAAAAACAGGTTTGATTTCTTTGAAGTGATAATGGTTAGCATCAGGAAAAGTATCCAGTGACTGAATCAATAATTCCAGCAACAACAACAAAAAAAAAACCCATAAGAACCATCAAAACCCCTGGTTTATGACTTCAATTTTGGTTTAAGGATGTACCCCAGTGATAAATGTGGGAAATCTTTATATATATAAAACTGAGAATGTGTATCTGTCTGTCTGTCTGTGTGTTTCCCTAAAATTTTAGAACTACAAAACCAATTTCATTCAAATTTTACACATGCCTTACTTAGGGTCCGGGGAGTGTCATCGGCAAAATATTTTTTAACTTTTTGCCTAGGGCGAGCCCACAGCAATATCATATCTTCTCCACTACGATTCCCTAAAACTTGAGAACTACACAGCCAATTTCATTCAAATTTTACACATGCCTTACATGAATGGGAATAAATTAAAAATAAAATTAGCGTGCAGAAATGGAATAGTCCAGATGGATAATAAAAAAATTAAATTAAAGAAAAGACTATTGTCTATAAAGTATACAATGTAGAGAAAAAAGAGGAGCTAACAATTCCAGTTATATATTTTGAGTATTGTTATCACTAGCGATATCAAGGTATAACTTTGTATTTTGCATTTTATGTGGAAATGTATATATATATAGATGTACATGTAATATGTACACATATATATACACATATATACATACACTAGCACTATGACCCGGCAACAACGGGTCTTTAATGCTAGTATTATATAAAAAAAAACATCAAGAAAGAAATAACCTGTCAAAGAAACTAAGAAAGAAAAAATTACACTCTTCATTAAAGAAAACAATCGAAACATTAAATCAAAAGCCCTTTGCTGATACCATTCAGGTTTTATAATTAATAATAGACTATATTCAAAATGTTTATTTAATAACATCCGTAGAATATTATTGTGTTGTATATGAGGTCATTGCTTTCTCAACTCTGTACTGATTGTTTGTAGTAGAGACAAGTTGCCTTCCTTTAAGTGATCTAAGGTTGTTAAATAGAATAATGTCAAGGGTTTGAAGTGGAGAGTTGAAATTCAGAGAAATAATGTCTATGCTATGATAAAAAAAAAAAATGTTTTATCTTCTGTGAATTGTTACAGCTAAAAGTGTGAGGTGCTGAATTGAAACAAAGTGTGAATGACAAGGCTTTCTTTAGTTGAAAGTATAGGTGAAACATTATCTATGAAATGATAATGCAAATCAACTAAGTGTAAAAGCACTAGTAAATTGTAGAGCTACATATGTAAAGAACAACACTAGTGGGATGTAAAAGTGCCATAAATTATGTGACAGCCGCTGACAACTAGAGTGCAAATAAGCCAAGGAATACTTGAGTAGGGTTAAGATATAATTTTATAATGTTCCAAAGATATGTCACTATATTTAGTGAAGTCATCAGAGGTTGCAGACACCAAACTTATGTCAACTTATAGGCATAGGAGTGGCTGTGTGGTAAGTAGCTTGCTTACCAACCACATGGTTCCGGGTTCAGTCCCACTGCGTGGCACCTTGAGCAAGTGTCTTCTACTATAGCCTCGGGCCGACCAAAGCCTTGTAAGTGGATTTGGTAGACGGAAACTGAAAGAAGCCCGTCGTATATATGTATATATACATATATATATATATGTGTGTGTATATGTTTGTGCGTCTGTGTTTGTCCCCCAACATCACTTGACAACCGATGCTGGTGTGTTTATGTCCCCGTAACTTAGCGGTTCGGCAAAAAGAGACTGATAGAATAAGTACTAGGCTTACAAAAAATAAGTCCTGCGGTCGATTTGCTCGGCTAAAAGGCGGTGCTCCAGCATGGCCACAGTCAAATGACCGAAACAAGTAAAAGTAAAAGAAACTATCTACTGAGATACAATTTTAAGGAAAGGTAGTAAGGGGGGGGAATATATATAAAAAAAATAATTGAAATAAAACTCAAAGAGAAACGGAAGAAAATGAAAATTTTGATTTTTAAATCCTTCCATACTACAATTGGACTTGAAGGCTAATAAAAATTCCCTGGTAGTTGAATAGATTTGAACTAAGACAAAGGTTAAAAAAACAGTAGCAGCTTCTATTTATATATAAATACTATATTATCTACAACACCACCACAAAGGACACAGTTCCACATTGTATATCAGTGCACTTTAGCACAAACAGCTACAAAATAATAATTATGAATGGGGGTTTTTTGAGAACAAACTTTAAAAGCCCATTCACAACCTTAGTCGAAATACCAGACAGCTATTACTGGAATATTTAAAGAGAAGATTACCAGTCTGTTGAACTGTGAGTCTTGTGAATAATTAGTACTTTACTAATGCACTAAGAAGGACTGAAAGAAAGACTGCTTAAGATAGTTCAAAAGCGTCTAACTACACCCTAAAATTAATCATACAATTAAATGTCCAGTTATTAGCATGTTCACACTTTGAAATACAAAGTGTTTACTCAAAAGATCTAGTAGCTTGAATGTAATGTATTTAGATGTTGATATGGACATTTGTGGTTGGTTTTCATCATAATTAAAATAGGAAGAACAAATTCTTTATTAACAATTTCTTATCTTCTGACAAAATGAACAAAAAAAATGTTTAAATGTCAATGAAAATAATTAGAGGAAGACTGAATACAGATGAAAAAGCGAACTGTTTAGACCAGTGTTTCTCAACCTTTGTACCCTTGCGTAACCCTTAAAATAAATTACATATCTCAAGGAACCCCTGCACAAAAAAAAATTAAAAACCATATCTTTCTCATATTTTTTCATCGTAGTTCATGAGGTAAATATCAGGAGTGGCTGTGTGGTAAGAAGCTTGCTCACCAACAACATGGTTCTGGGTCCAGTCCCACTGCATGGTACCTTGGACAAGTGTCTTCTACTATAGCTTCAGGCTGACCAAAGCCTTGTGAGTGGATTTGGTAGAAAGAAACTGAAAGAAGCCCATCGTATATATATATATATATATATATCTCGAAACTGAACCAAATTCGGTGACTAGCACCTGTGCCAGTGGAGCGCTAACAGCTCCATCTGAGCAGGATAACTGCCAGAGCAGCTGTCTGGCTTCCGTGCCGCTGGCATGTAAAAAGCACTATTCATGCATGATCACTACCAGCGTTGCCTTACAGGCACTTGTGCTGGTGGCACGTGAACAAAACATTCAAGCGAGGTCATTGCCAGTGCCGCTGGACTAACTCCTGTGCGGGTAGCACATAAAAAACACCATTTGAGTGTGGCTGTTGCCAGGATTGCCAGACTGGCCCTCGTACCGGTGGCACATAAAAGCACCCACTACAGTTTTGAATTGGTTGGCATTAGAAAGGGCATCCAGCTGTAGAAACTCTGCCAGATCAGATTGGAGCCTGGTGCAGCCATCTGGTTCGCCATTCCTCAGTCAAATCGTTCAACCCATGCTAGCATGGAAAGCAGACATTAAATGATAATAATGACATATACATGTTTGTGTGTCTGTGTTTGTCCCCCCCCTACCATCGCTTGACAATCAATGTTAGCGTGTTTACATCACCATAACTTAGTGGTTCAGCAAAAGAGACCGATAAAATAAGTACTAGACTTACAAAGAATAAGTCCTGGGGTCAATTTGTTCGACTAAAGGCAGTGCTCCAGCATGGCCACAGTCAACTGACTAAAACAAATAAAAGAATATATGGTTGTTATATTTTTTTGATAACATAATAGGTTTGATAGCATGATGTCTAGATTACAATAACCAATAATACGTTGTGTATGTATAGTAATATTAGTCATGAAATTAGCATTAGCTTATCTCACACTTTCTCACGGAACCACTAGGAACCTTTTGTGGAACCCCAGTTGAGAAACGCTGGTTTAGACAATAACTATAGGAAATTGAGAGAAGAAAAAAAAAAGGATTTGTTGATGCCAATAGCAGATAAATTAACTCTTTTGATATCAAGCCCCCTAAGACCGCCTCTGGCTTTACGATATGAATGTCCTATTTAAAATTAAAACCCCTCATTTTAATTTAGGTCCCAAACACCTTAACCCTTTCATTACCAACCCGGCCAAAACCAGCTCTGGCTCAGTAGTATAAATGTCTTGTTTTCATTAGTTTTCCATTAAAATTTACCACCAAACCTTAGTCACAATTTATGTTCCTAAGTTATTTTACTAAATTCATTGTTATATTTAAAACAATTGAAAGAAATTTTGAGCATCTCAACATAAATACAGTAACAAAAGGGTTAATGCTGATAAAATTATTTCACTAATTTTTCCATTATTTTCAAAATGAATTGAATCCAAGCAAAATTTCAACAGAAATATGTACACAAAAGAGTAAAGGTAAAGAAATTACCAACAACCAAAGCCTCTAGAACTGCCTGACAAACAAATTTCAGACTAATAGTTTGGCCATCATGATGTTCTTGGCAGTAGTTACTCAAATGTCACCCTATTTCACCTCTGTAAATCACACTGCAAATAATGCAGTAGATGAAGAAACTCTAAGCATGTTGAAATAGAGGAAGTTACGATGTGTTCTGTACCTAAACCATAATTTTTTCAATGCTTATTGTTTCTCTCGATGAACAAAAAAAAAAAAAAGAGACCAAAAAACTCATACAGGAATTTAACTCAAATATTCTAAAATTTCTATTTTGGGTTCTCCACAAACTAATAAAGTTAACTATGCTAGAATAAATAACAAAATAGTTTTTGTTAATACTTCAACTAAATAATATGCACTAATACACAACAATAATCTTCTCAACAGATGTGTACATGATAATGTGTATCCCCCACCCACAACACATGGATCATTTGAGCTGCATGTATTTTAGATGTTACCAGTTAATCAGTTGAAGTAGAAAATACACTGACAGGCAGTATATTTATACTTGATGGCACATAGATCAATATTACAAGTTAAAATTTCTTCCAATCAAACACTAAAAATGAATGGTTTTTTTTAAAAACAATTTATATTTTTTAGTTATTTTTGAGGTGGCTAGAATATTGTTGAAACTAAACTTGTTTTTCTTTGCAAACATTTAAATGCCCCCTAACAGAAAAAAGTGAACAGACACAGTCAAAGGTACATGCCTGAGCAACAGAAAGGCAATATAATGGAAGTCGAAAATAACTGCAAAATCAATTTCCACAGCTCTGCATGGGCTTTCTGCAATGAGCTGCTTATGACATCATCTTCTCTCTAAATAAACGGCAGTTTGTCTGTCTGTGTGTCTGTCAGGTTGTACCCTCACCCTGACCACGGCTTTCAACCGATTCTGATGAAACTTGACACACACATAGCCCAATGTCATAATTCAAAACTAACGCAGTGAAAATTTTGAAAAGTTCACCCAGTTCTGAAAAAATCGATAAATCCAACATGGGGTCGAGAATCTAAGCTTTTTATATGCAACACATTTTCTGGGCTGTACATGGGCTGTTCACGCGTTGGGAGGCACAATGATGTTTTCATGTTTTCACCCAAAGGGACAGCTAGGAACATCGTATACGCAGAAGTATTCGAGTGAAGAGAAGACATTGCAACCTCCCTAGAGGGAAAGGACTAGATTGGGATTAGTCGTTGCCTACTAGGGGCTCTTACATACCCGGGCAACGCCAGGCTATGCTGCTAGTGTTTAGATAAAAACCACTTCATACAGGTCATCAGTTTTTTTTTTTTTTTGGTGATGGTGAAGAAGTATTCCCTATTTTATAGAAGTATAACAAGGAAAGCTAATGTTTACACAGGTATTTAAACATAGACAATAGAAGATATAAAGCGAAAGATGTGGGTATTTATGGTATCCACCAATAATCTAATCCAGTACAATTTCACTGGTCCCATTCTTTACTAATCCCTTTCTTACAATCAACTGTCCATGTATCAGAATCCTTTTGCTCTCAACCTAAATAGCTTTCATTTTCTCTCCTCACTTCCTGTGCTTATTGTTAAACATAAGACACACACAAAAGATTCTCTTACATACACACACAAGTGAAACATTTCAAAGGTCCTCTTACACACAAGCACAGGCCTAGTACTGTAGTGAGGCACATAAAAGAGCTGTCATTTTGTTAGTGCCTGTCCCATAAAGTTTAAGTAGATATTTATCATTGTGCTAGTCATGAGATAAACTACATTCAAAATATACAGAATATAGTTTACTATTGTAATCTATAATTCCATCTACAAATACAGACTAGGTGGGTGGATGGATGGATAGAGGTAGAGTGTGTGTGTGTGAGAGAGAGTGAGGTATAGTTACAGACATAGCTGCAGAGTTAAAAAGTTCACTTCCATTGCACAGCACCTTGGACAGGTGTCTCCTACTATAACAGTGAGTTGACCAATGCCTTGCTAGTGACTTTGGTGAGTGAGTGAAAGAAAGAGAAGTGAATACTAACATTCCACAGGTTTGCTAGACACTGAGTGAAAAAGTGCTAAGTTTAGTACTGATATTACGGACACTTGCTTTGTGCTTTCAAACCAATGATATGAAAAAAAAAAATGTTACTTGAAAAACAGGTAAAGGTTCGTGATAGGAAGAGCCTGACTGTAAATTCTTGCCTTAAATAAATCCTCATCCAGCTTATGCTAGCATGGAAAAATGGACATTATACAAATGTGTGTTTGTGTGTGTAAACAGGAAGGACATTTAGCTATAGAAAATCTACCTCAACAAATTTCATTTGACCCATGCAAACATGGAAAAGAGGATGTTAAATGATGATTATGTGAAGATATGTATGTATGTGTATATATATATATATATATATATATATAGTTAATCCAAACATGAAAACACAAAGAGAAAACACAACAACGCGAGGACGTGGAACAAATATAGTATTATTGGATGCTCAGGAAAGAAGGGTTCAACATTTCGAGCGGGGCTCTTCGTCGGAAACATAGGAGAAGGAAAGATCCAGAAAAGGGAAGACAGAGGGAGAAAAATTGCCAACGGTACACACGCGGTCACATTTATATATATATATATATAAAGAATGCAGTTGTGTAAAACTGGAACAATAAACAGAACAAAGTTGCAGTTTTACCTTGCGTTTCTATATTCTGGGCTGAAGAACCCTTCTTCAGGACATTCAGAAAATTGTAGTATATTTTGTACCTTCTTGAATTGTTCCTGCTTTACACAACTGCATTCTTTGAATTATTCTTCTCAATGCTTCACAAAAACTACTTCATTTCTTTATATATATATATATATATATATACACACACACACACACACACACAGAACACAAAGTTGTATTTAAAAAACATTTTACCTGTTTAAAATTTAACCTGAAGTTGGTGGATTATATGTTGTGATATAATCTAATACATCAATAAAATTCTGAAACAGCTGTCATAAATTTTAAATTCCATTTGTGTTCTCTTTTTATACCTACATCACACCTGAAACCAACCCCAGAGACAGAGCTACAGTTTAAACTGGAATTGATACTTATATATCTATAGTATCCTACTAATACTTGATACTTTCATTGTTTTCCTCACCATGTTATTGTACCTAGCCATTTCTAGTGTACATGTTTATGTGCCTAGGTTCTATTGAATCTCTATCACTATATATATATATATATATATATATATATATATGTGTGTGTGTGTGTGTGTGTGTGTGTGTGTGTGTGAAGGCGCAATGGCCCAGTGGTTAGGGCAGCGGACTCGTAGTTGTAGGATCGCGGTTTCGATTCCCAGGCCGGGCATTGGGAGTGTTTATTTGAGAGAAAAACACCTAAAGCTTCATGCGGCTCCAGCAGGGGGTGGTGGTGATCCCTGCTGTACTCTTTCGCCACAACTTTCTCTCACCTTTCATCTGTTGGCCTGCTTGCTTAGCCAGCGGGGTGGCGTCATTTGAAGGCTAAAACAATGCGAAGCACATTGTGACCAGCGATGTGTAGCAACATCTGATAGCCTGGTCAGTCACGGTGATATATATATATGTATATATCTTAGTGAAATTTGAGATATACCGGTAAATCATTAAAATTACCTATTCACTGCACTTACCATTCTATCAGAGGTTTTCTTTAGTGGGTAATCAGCAACATTAACCTTTTAATTCTTTTCTTTTTTTATTATTTTTGTTTAAGATAAAGGGAATTCTTCCTTTTCACAAGCTAACGATGGTGCACTTCAGAGTCATTCATAGAACCATACAACCATGGCAAAGGGACTGTGCCTCTGTAGATTATACTCAGACACACAATTTGAAATGCTTAATGCAGTAATATTTGAATTATGAAACTGTGTTTGATCCAACATGAATCAGTTTTTTTAATAAACTCTGATTAAAACTGAACAAAATTCAAAGCCATTTAATTAATTTGGTACCTGTGCTATGCTGTCAGGGATCTGGTATATATTTCAAGAGTATAACAATTGTTTTTTTGACTCTCATAACTGGATGCTTGGGAATGGAAAACATGATTACAAAAATGAGGTGGTATAGATTCTAAATGAATGTGCTTTGCCATCAATCTTGTGATCCCAAAATGGAAAAACAATTGTACGGATAATAAGTTTTACACACACACATTTAACAAGTTTCAATAGTAGAGTATAAATGTATTACAGGAAGAAACGAACCAATGAAAGTTGTAACCCTTTTCAGTTACATTCCATACAATTAGTACTAGACACTTTATTGCTGATATCAACCTCAAAGTTTTTCTCACATATATACTTTGTTTTCAGGAATAAACTCTTTCAATGTCTATGAGAGAATTTCAAGTACAATGAAAACTAAAAGTACAAGACAAATATATTGTAACTAAACACACATTAAACATCTATATTTTCCCTAAAATAGCAATACAGCAAAGCAACTCAATGTGAATAAGAACATATGTTAAATACCTCTTCCATCAACCAAATAATTCTCTGTCTTTCTTACTCCAAACCAGAAAATATATTCTACCTATGACAATCTTCATAAAATTCTTCACACAAATTCCATAAGAAAGGAAGTGGTAATGAGAGAGAGAGAGAGAGAGAGGAAATCAAGAGGAGTGAGGAGCTCAGAAAATCGTGACCAGCCCAGTTGAAGGTAATGCGAAAAATAATATATATATATATATATATATTATGCCAGCCTCATCTGGCACCTGTGTCGGTGGCACATAAAAACACCATCCGAGCGTGGCCGTCTGCCAGCCTCGTCTGGCACCTGTGTCGGTGGCACATAAAAACACCATCCGAGCGTGGCCGTCTGCCAGCCTCGTCTGGCACCTGTGTCGGTGGCACATAAAATCACCCACTACACTCTCGGAGTGGTTGGCGTTAGGAAGGGCATCCAGCTGTAGAAACACTGCCAGATCTGACTGGCCTGGTGCAGCCTTCGGGCTCCCCAGACCCCAGTTGAACCGTCCAACCCATGCTAGCATGGAAAACGGACGCTAAATGATGATGATGATGATATATATATATATATATATATATATATATATATATATATATATATATATATATATATATATATATATATATATATATATATATAAATAAATGGTCATTACATATTTTCCTTTATTGTAGTAAATTTGACTTACAACTGTTTCCGGTAGTCATTGAGCTGGCAGAAACGTTAGCATGCCGGGCGAAATGCTTTGCGGCATTTCGTCTGCCGTTATGTTCTGGGTTCAAATTCCGCCGAGGTCAACTTTGCCTTTCATCCTTTCGGGGTCGATTAAATAAGTACCAGCTACGTACTGGGGTCGATATAATCGACTTTATCCCTTTGTCTGTCCTTGTTTGTCCCCTCTGTGTTTAGCCCCTTGTGGGTAGTAAAGAAATATTGAAAGGTTTACTCAATGAGCACATTGATCAGTTGAGAAAAATTAAACAACCTAGAAAATTAATGCTACTTTCACCAGCTATTTCTGGTTATAACCAAGCAAAACGCTGAAGGAATAGTACAAGTATGGGGAGTGAAGTGAAGAGAAGTGGCAGCTGTGCAGCAAGAAGCTTGCTTCCCAACAACATGGTTCTGGGTTCAGTTCCACTGCATAGCACTTGAGCAAGTGCCTTCTACTATAGCCTCAAGCCAACCAAAGCCTTGTGAGTGGATTTGGTAGACAGAAACTGAAAGAAGCCCATTGTATATGTGTATGTGTGTGTGTGTACCACCACCATCATTTGACAATTGATGCTAGTGTGTTTATGTCCTTGTTACTTAGTGGTTTGGCAAAAAAGACTGAGAATAAGTACTAGGCTTACAAAGAATAAGTCCCTTTAAGGCAGTGCTCTAGCATGGCCACCATCAAATAACTGAAACAAGTAAGTATCATCATCATCGTTTAACGTCCGTTTTCCATGCTAGCATGGGTTGGACGGTTCAACTGGGGTCTGGGAAGCCAGAAGGCTGTGCCAGGCCCAGTCTGATCTGGCAATGTTTCTACAGCTGGATGCCCTTCCTAACGCCAACCACTGTGAGAGTGTAGTGGGTGCTTTTTATGTGCCACCTGCACAGATGCCAGACAAGGCTGACAAACGGCCGCGATCAGATGGTGCTTTTTACGTGCCACCGGCACCTCGTCCCAGGTTTTCCTGGGTCTACCTCTTCCACAGGTTCCCTCAACCGCTTGGGTGAATGAAGGATATTTTGACTGAGCAGCCTGGTTTAAATGTGGCTCAGGGTTAGTTCTCAACTCTTTCCAGAGTATTGAAGTAGATAGATAACTTACTGCCTCTGAATAGGATCTGTTAATGGTAGTTTTACACATGAGTGGGTGGCTTAACTTGGTACTTCAAGCCAACAAAATACTTATTGCGCACTAATCAAGATGTCATCTTAGAATGGCTTTGGTTTTATGAGAGATCAGTGTCCCAGACATGAAAAAAATAACATGTACAGCCCAACTATTGACCTCTACAGATTGTATGGTTCTCTATAAATTCAGAGGGTAGCTATTTTCACTTGACCACTGAAAATTAAATGAAAGAAAAAACCAAACAAAAAACTAGCATGCTCACAGATAGACATCTATATATATGCAATCAGAGAGATATATAAGAATGTAAATCTTTCTATACCGGTCAGAGCAGAGGCACCAGCTGGAAATACTGAGAAAGCAAGCAGTAGGGATTTTCAGAAATGACATAGGTGAAAAGTTTAGGCTTATCTTTAAAAGCCAGAGTTGATATTCAAACTGACACAAACAATCAGATCAAAAAAGCAACTGGCATCTTAAATAAATATCAGGGGAATAAATACATTGTAAAACAAAGAAAACAGGGACTAAATGAATAGGTGGGGGGCATGTAATTGGATTTATAACATTTTTGCTAAACACACACACACACACACACACACACACGGTTACAAGTAACAATAGAGATTATAGCTAAATACCTGTTTTAGTTATATGCTCTTTTGTTTAAAATTATTTTAGGACCAGACAGACTGGATTTGAGAAAGATTTGGTTGATTTTTCTAACACATAGAGATTCTCTCATTGGTGTAAGCTTTCTTGTCATAATGTGTCATCAGAAAGTGCTCACAGAAGAGAAAAACTGAGAAAGACATGGAAAAAAAAGAAGAAAAACTCAGGTTCTCAGTCCTCGAGACAGTTGGACTTCAGAGAATTAGAAGATAACAAGATTATGAAATAATAGCAAAATGCCAAACTGCAAATTCCCTCATCCAACCATGTCAAAATGGAATAAAAGAGTGCTACAATAATGGTGATGATAATAAGGATGAATTAGATGTCTCAGAAAATATTGGGCTTCATTTAATTGACTATATTTCACACAGCAAAAATTAGTTGTCTATCTTGTCAGCGGATATGTTTTCAAGACAGTGGGAATATATGACAGCTACTGTGTACTATTTTTGATGTTTTACACTAACAATTCTGCATTTCAAGTAATCTTTATATATAAAAGAGAGGTTGTGTGCTGTCTGTCTCCTACGATTTAGATTCCTAACTACTCCCACATTTTGCGGTGCAGTTTAACCAAAACCGGGTATCTTATAGTCGTGATTCATATCGAGCCCTTCTGGGTATTAGCGCGCATCTACGATGAGTCTACGATTTAAAAAAAATTTACCATCAGTTTTTCCCATTTTTAATGCATTTTTGGCATATATAAGGGAAGTAACTCTCTAAAAATTTATTAAATCTCAGAACGTAAAAAGCTACAGTAACACCCCCCCCTTTGTGGTTAGCCATATTGAGATGGCTATTATACTTAACATCTCTAAAAATGCTTATATAGTTATTTCCCTTACAAACCCGAGCAACACTGGGCGATACTGCTAGTACTAAATAATTGTAAATTACAAGAGTTGGGAGAAGGGTGTTGTTTTTAATAGCTTAATCACAGGAGACAGTAAACTGATAAGGTCATTAGAGCAAAATTCCTTGCAGTATTTGTTTCAGTGTTTATGCTCCAAGTTCAAATCCTACCATGGTCAACTTTGCTTTTCATCTTTCAGGGGTCAATAAATAAAATACTGTTTAATACTGGAATCTATTCCACCCACTTTCCTTCCCTTTCTTTTTTCTTCCTTCTCTCTCTCTCAAAACCAACTACAATGCACTGTCAAAAAGGGTTGCGGCAGACCCTTCACAGTATTCCTTTCTCCAGAAATGGGGAAGGGTTAGGCAAGGGACCAAGAACAATTTCTCATAGAAAAACTGATATGCTACAAGGACCATCCAAGAACAAGCCAATGTGCAGTAACGCATGGAACAGAAATAAAGGGAAATACAAAGAAGTTACGCAAGCCCCATCACAAGGGTGAAGATGAAGGGAGATTGAGGTACTGGTATTAAAAACAAGGTAACATATTAACTCTCTCAAAAGTGAAGGTGATACTCTATCCTCTATTTCTTTCAGTTAGGCATTTATTTATTTCTATATAATTCTTGATTATTCATTTGTCATATTTAGTTTAAATAAAATATTTATATTTGCGGTTATGTAATCACTTTTACTTGTTTCAGTCATTTGACTGCGGCCATGCTGGAGCACCGCCTTTAGTCGAGCAAATCGACCCCGGGACTTATTCTTTGTAAGCCCAGTACTTATTCTATCATGTTTGTTTAATAAGTTTTGTGTTTTAATTATATATATATATATGTGTGTGTATATGTGTATATATATATATATATATATATAATAGGCGCAGGAGTGGCTGTGTGGTAAGTAGCTTGCTAACCAACCACATGGTTCCGGGTTCAGTCCCACTGCGTGGCATCTTGGGCAAGTGTCTTCTGCTATAGCCCCGGGCCGACCAATGCCTTGTGAGTGGATTTGGTAGACGGAAACTGAAAGAAGCCTGTCGTATATATGTATGTATGTATATATATATGTGCTGGTGTGTTTACGTCCCCGTCACTTAGCGGTTCGGCAAAAGAGACCGATAGAATAAGTACTGGCTTCCCAGACCCCGACCGAACCGTCCAACCTGCGCTAGCGCGGAAAACGGACGTTAAACGATGATGATGATGATATATGCACACACAAACTCATTACACTATTTTAAAACTATTATTATAATAGTTACTAAAGCAAAACAAAACACATGAAAAAATTGCAACATTAGCAGAATACATGAAACAGTTATTAAAAATCAGGAAATGAATAATTTTTACTGAATTTGATCTGCAAAGATGATTTATGCTAAATTTGTTTGTCATTACGGGTTAGAATGTAATATGATATGAACAGATACTAAAGCTACCTAACATCTTTTGACACAGATAGCCAACAGATATTTGAGCAATTTGTGACTACCCCAAATACTTATTAGTATTACGAGAGCCTACTTTTGTTCCCTGAACTATAAAGGATCTAACATATCTAAATTTCACACAATGTACTCTTGGCATACTCTTTTACGCTTTTACTGGTTTCGGTCATTTGACTGTGGCCAAGCTGGAGCATCACCTTTAGTTGAGCAAATCGACCCCAGGACTTATTTCTTGTAAGCCTAGTACTTATTCTTTCAGTCACTTTTGCCAAACCACTAAGTTACAGGGACGTAAACACACCAGCATCGGTTGTCAAGCGATGTTGGGAGGACAGACACACACATATACATATATACACACACACACACATATATATATATATACATATATATGACGAGCTTCTTTCAGTTGCTGTCTACCAAACCCACTCACAAGGCTTTGATCAGCCTGAGGCTATAGTAGGAGACACTTGCCCAAGGTGCCACGCAGTGGGACTGAACCTGGAATCAAGTGGTTCGTAAGCAAGCTACTTACCACACAGCCACTCCTACGCCTATTGACATTTTACATGTTGACGACAACTACCTTATCATGAACTAATATGAAATGCAAACAATAATGTCCCTGCCATCCAAGGTTATTAACTCTTGTAAATTGATCATTCAATCACTGACTGCATAGTGTGGAGTTTAAAATAATGCCAGAGCCGACGTGTTGTTAAGCAAGGCACATAGCTGCTTAAGCATGCCAGTTAGATTACACCTATTTCATGGTTAAGTGGTAAGCAATAAGGAAGGCATCCAACTGTAAAAACAAGTGCTTTAACAAAAAACTCATCCTACCGATACTACACCTATACTTCTGCTACCTTCTTGACAGCAAAATGAATTAAATTCCATAAATATGACAAGATCCAGTTGAACACAACTTTTTGATAGTCTGAGACACACAAGCATGGAAGAGTGAACATTAAAACTATGATCAAGAATGAGATACAGAGGACAGTGAGAGAAACAAGCACTGAAACACCACATAATCCATCTCAAACTTTACTATAGATATATTGTGTTGTAATCAAAGAACATAATTCTGCTTGCCTAACGAGTAGGTTTCACTTCAGCTGCACATTTAGTGTTTAACCCTTTCGTTACTAACCCGGCTGAAACCGGCTCTGGCTCTGAGTACAAATGTCTTGTTTTCATAAGATTTGAATTAAAATCTTTCACCAAACCTTAGTCATAATTTATATTCCTAACACTAGCTTAATGATAACCAAGTTTTACTAAATTCTTTGTTATATTAAAAATAATTGAGAGAAAAACAGAGAATCTCAAAATAAATACAGTAATGAAAGGGTTAACAATAAAAAGGAGTGTCCAGTTACAAAATAAACAACCTAACAATATACAAATATTCAAATTGTTCAACCGACTATTTTACTAATAACCTTCCCATTTTGCTTTACTCATCAACTGTATCAAAATGCATTACTCAGTGACTTTCCTTTTTTTTTTTTAACATTTCTACTCCACTCACCCACATACCTGTTATCATGTATTTTCTACCCAAAAAGGTGGTAAAAGGTGATACGAAGGAAATGTGGTAAAGTGAACCAGTCAAATAAACATGTAGGGACTTCTTTGGTTTATTTAACCCTTTCATTACTGTATTTATTTTGAGATGTTCTGTGCTTCTTTCAATTACTTTAAATATAACAAAAAATTCAGCAAAATAACTTAGTTGTCATTAAGCTAGTGTTAAGAACATAAATTGTGACTAAGGTTTGGTGGAAGACTTTAATTCAAAACTTATGAAAACAAGACACTTGTAGTACAGAGTCAGAGGCAGTTTCAGCCAGGTTGGTAACATAAAGGTTAATCAGAGCTGATCTGGGACTAGATAACTGACTTTCACATATAAACTGGTGAAAAATATATACTCATGTGATGTATATTATAATATTCTATTAGAAAAACAAAAGTATATTTGAAATGAGGATCTATCGATCCCACTGAATCATAGCAAATATACAGATCTTTCGTGATCAAAGTATTCTTTTGATGTTTCCCCAGAATAAAGTGTTGTCTATGTGCCACATAAAAAGCAACATGCTACATAAAAACCAAGGTGCCACATAAAAAGCTTTGGTGTAGGTGCTGGTGCCACATAAAAATCACCCAGTACACACTGTAAAGTGTTGGTAATAGGAAGGGCGGCGAGCTGGCAGAAACGTTAGCATGCCGGGCGAAATGCGTAGCCGTATTTTGTCTGTCGTTACGTTGTGAGTTCAAATTCCGCCGAGGTCGACTTTGCCTTTCATCCTTTCGGGTCGATAAATTAAGTACCAGTTGCACACTGGGGTCGATGTAATCGACTTAATACCTATGTCTGTCCTTGTTTGTCTCCTCTGTGTTTAGCCCCTTGTGGGTAATAAAGAAATAGGTATTAGGAAGGGCATGCAAGTGTAGAAACCAAGCCAAACAGACTGGTGTGGCCCCCGAGCTTACCAGTTTCTATCAAGCCGCTCAGTCTATGCCAACATGGAAAATGGATGTTAAATGTTGACGATGATGATGTTTCCGATAACTAAGCATATGGAACTATGCAAAAGGCACCGTCAGAGGATTAGAACTCGAAATCTATAACAAAAATTGCACAACCTAACTTAACCACTCAGCCTTTTTTACTTCCAGCTACAAAATCCACTCCACTGCTTCGCTGATTTATTTCCTTCCTTTCCTATCTATTTCCTATCGAAACACGCTGTACAGCAACATTAAATTCAGAGAGTGTAGGAAGCATTGATTCTCAGCCTAATATCAATAAGGTAGTAGAATTAGAGAGAAATTAATAAAATGCATCTTTAAAACCATGTCTGCTATTCATTGTTGAATTAATAGCTATGAAAACAGCTTTAAGGAAATGCCATTTCCCATAACACCAGACACAAATTGGTCTCTACCAACACTACAGAAATTTTGATTTTTGAATGTTTTGAATTTCCTAGGTACCAGAATAGCTACTGACTAATGAAGTTCTCATAAGAAAATGAATTGTTATAGCTAAATGGACAGTTTGTTTTACAACAACATATTTCCATAGAAGTAATTTACAGCCATTCTGTATCAAGGATAGAAATAGACCATAGTGCTTTTCCTGATACGCCCAGCTCTAACCAGTTTATACAGGTTTGCTCAGCCAACAATGTATATACTTAAGGTTTCTTCCTAGTTAGCCCCAACAATGATCAAGACTACTAAAAAATAAAAGTTCATCGCCTAATTCACACACACACACACTATTGCATATTCAACACCTGGCAAGTCTTCATAAACAACACGGTTTTTTTCTCCTTTTTTTTTTGTCCTTTTGGTGACTCTTCTTCAGTTCAGCCTTTGAGCTATTAGTACAATTTTTCTTTAAGAGGGTGAAAAATTTTGAGTTAAGATTCACAAGCATTTCTCGATGTTTGAGCTAAAAATTAATTCTACATTCCTCAATTCACATAGCCATATGGAATAGATACCAAGCCTTTTCAAGATAAAAATTACCTATACTATACTAGATCAGCTTCATATATATATATATATGCTACATGGCAGTGAAACATGGGCTGCAGGGAATGAAGCCAGTATGCTCTGATGGATGTGTAATGTCAATGTGCATACTCGACAGAGTGTAAGTACCTAGACAGAAAAGTTGAACCTAAGAAGCATCAGAGGTGGTGTGCAAGAGAGACGAATGCACTGGTATAGTCATGTGGCAAGAATGGATGAGGATAGCTGTGTGAAAAAGTGCCACACCCTAGCGGTTGAGGAAACCTGTGGAAGAGGTAGACCCAGGAAGACCTGGGATGAGGTGGTGAAGCATGACCTTCGAACATTAGGCCTCACCGAGGCAATGACTAGTGTTTAATTAATGTTTAAGTTTTAAATATTTAATGTTTAATTCATTTGACTACTTTATGTCAGAGGTTTGCTCAAGTAGACAAATAGAACTAACCTGCACTTCTCCAAGAAGTACAGGAAATTTACTCACTGACCTCTCATGTTTATAAATTCAAATCTTAATACATTGTTTCCTCCCTATTCTACTGTTTAATATTTATTTTACAGCCAGATGACCTTCTTATTAGTAAACACTACCTGTTTTTTTTAATCAAGGGAAATTTTATTCCACTGGCTGCTGAGAGTGCAGAGCAGTTCATTTACTCTTTTACTCTTTTACTTGTTTCAGTCATTTGACTGCGGCCATGCTGGAGCACCGCCTTTAGTCGAGCAAATCGACCCCAGGACTTATTCTTTGTAAGCCCAGTACTTATTCTATCGGTCTCTTTTGCCAAATCGCTAAGTGACGGGGACGTAAACACACCAGCATCAGTTGTCAAGCAATGCTAGGGGGACAAACACAGACACACAAACACACACATACATATATATATACACATATATACGACAGGCTTCTTTCAGTTTCCGTCTACCAAATCTACTCACAAGGCATTGGTCGGCCCGGGGCTATAGCAGAAGACACTTGCCCAAGATGCCACGCAGTGGGACTGAACCCGGAACCATGTGGTTGGTTAGCAAGCTACTTACCACACAGCCACTACTGCGCCTTTGTAAATGTAAATATAATAATAATATATTTACATCTGCAGGTCCCTCCAATTAGATTACTCGGTACTTCTTTATCTGACAGTCATCTTCCATTTACATCACATGCCTGTAGCAACTCATGCTTCTGGAACATTCTTCTAATTAGGCCACCTATCAGAAGATTAACTACTTCCAAGAAACCCTCAAAGCATTTGGTAATTTATTTCATAGGCATTCTTGCTGCTAACTACTTCTGTACAAACATTGACAGTCTTTGTTCTCTGCTTCTGATCTGATCCTACTGTATCTTTGACTTGGGTAAAGCCATTTTATGTATATTGAACTGACTAAGTGACCTATGCATGTCCTACAGAGCAGGATATTTTCAGAATCTCAACAAAAAAGGCGCAGGAGTGGCTGTGTGGTAAGTAGCTTGCTAACCAACCACATGGTTCTGGGTTCAACCCCACTGCGTGGCATCTTGGGCGAGTGTCTTCTGCTATAGCCCCGGGCCGACCAATGCCTTGTGAGTGGATTTGGTAGACGGAAACTGAAAGAAGCCTGTCGTATATATGTATGTATATATATATATATATATATGTATGTTTGTATGTGTTTGTGTGTCTGTGTTTGTCCCCCTAGCATTGCTTGACAACCGATGCTGGTGTGTGTTTACGTCCCCGTCACTTAGCAGTTCGGCAAAAGAGACCGATAGAATAAGTACTGGGCTTACAAAGAATAAGTCCCGGGATCGATTTGCTCGACTAAAGGTGGTGCTCCAGCATGGCCGCAGTCAAATGACTGAAACAAGTAAAAGAGTAAAAGAATTATCCATGAGAGCCCAGCTGCCTCTTCGACCTTCACATTCTTAATAAACAACTCAACTTGGGCCTCTTTCGATTAGTCCCACCCTCTCCCAAATATCTTCTCTCCTCACTCAGCAACTTCTCATAATAGCATTTCCATGCCACTCTCTTTCCAGCTTAAGGGAGGGCATATCTGCTGCTATCATTACACTTCTCTTCAACAAAATTCTGATTCATACTCATACACTGCTTTGCAATCCAGAACTCATGCCTCTCATCTTCATGTCATACAACATTAGCCAATCTCTTACTTTCTTCTTCTCTCCTTACTAAATATATCTGACATCTAGCTACCTGATAAGTGAAGTCCTGCTTTTTATTCGTGCTAAAAGAATATTTCTGTCATTGTTAGGTTTACTTTAAGACCTCTTAATTCTAGACTTTGCTTCCATACAATTTCTGCACTAATTCTTTGACAGCTTCAGCTATGAGAACTAGGTCATTGGAATATAAAACTGCCATGAGCAGCCAGTCTTAAACTTCTCTCCTATATCCTGTAGAACCAATATCTGATGGATGCTAACCAACATACAAAATTATTCACTGAACTCATCTGTACATAGCTCACACAGCATTCACTAGTCATTCACCAACACTTAGTTTTGTTAATGACCACTAGACTACAGAGAGTGATGTCCTGTCAAAGATCTTTTCCAAGTCAATGAATTCTAGATAGAATGGTTTACTCTTTAAGAAATTTTCCTGTAGTTGTCTCATTGGGAAGAAGAGGGTTATCTGAACACAGATCCAATCTGCATCTCATTCAACCTTGTGTTTTGCCTATTTTCTGTTGCTTTTGCAATTTGGTCCATCAGTTTGAGGCATCTGTTGTTGCCACTCTCAAATGATTCTCCTTTGCTCTTGTAGCAGTTGGTGAATATACTGCTATGGCAGTGGCTTGGAATGAGCTGTCCCTGCACTAGCTGACTGACTAAGTGACCTGTGCATGTCCTACATAGCAGGATATTTTCAGAATCTCAACAATTATCCATGATAGCCCAGCTGCCTCTTCGACCTTCGCATTCTAAATAAACAACTCAACCTGGGCCTCTTTGGATTAGTCCCACCCTCTCCCAAATATTTTCTCTCCTCACTCAGCAACTTCTCGTAATAGCATTTCCATGCCACTCTCTTTCCAGCTTAAGGGAGGGCATATCTGCTGCTATCATTACACTTCTCTTCAACAAAACTGTGATTCATACTCATACACTGCTTTGCAATCCAGAACTCATGCCTCTCATCTTCATGTCATACAACATTAGCCAATCTCTTACTTTCTTCTTCTCTCCTTACTAAATATATCTGACATCTAGCTACCTGATATTGTTCTTTACCCCTGCTCCTTTCCTTCATTCTTTCCAGGTCGGTTGTTTTATTATTATGGCTTCATATATTGCCACACCATTAGTTTTACAAAATTCCTCCATACAGTAGTTGCAAGATATTATTCTCACACACTTGCAAATTTAAAATGACTGTATGAAGTTTTGGATTCTATTATCTAAATTTGATATAAGTGTCAATTCATATTACAGGGAAAACAGCTTACATTGTATATTTTAACTTCAGTTTATTATTTCTGAAAAAAAAAAGAATTTCAACAAAAAAATTTATATTTCAAATTGCAATACTTAAGAAAATACTTTAAAAAAATAGCATAAATAGGTATTAAAAAATATAAACTTATTTCTTGTACAAGATAATTATGAAAACTAATCTTTCAGCCAGTATAATGAAGTCTATAGTGGAGGCGCAATGGCCCAGTGGTTAGGGCAGCGGACTCGCGGTCATAGGATCGCGGTTTCGATTCCCAGACCGGATGTTGTGAGTGTTTATTGAGCGAAAACACCTAAAAGCTCCACGAGGCTCCGGCAGGGGATGGTGGTGATCCCTGCTGTACTCTTTCACCACAACTTTCTCTCACTCTTACTTCCTGTATCTGTTGTACCTGTATTTCAAGGGGCCGGCCTTGTCACTCTCTGTGTCACGCTGAATATCCCTGAGAACTACGTTAAGGGTGCACGTGTCTGTGGAGTGCTCAGCCACTTACCCGTTAATTTCACGAGCAGGCTGTTCCGTTGATTCGGATCAACCGGAACCCTCATCGTCGTAACCGACGGATTTACCATCCGTTCGTGGACGTTTGCCAGCTCCGTCTGGCACCTGTGCCGGTGGCACGTAAAAAGCACCCACTACACTCACGGAGTGGTTGGTGTTAGGAAGGGCATCCAGCCGTAGAAACACTGCCAGATCTGACTGGGCCTGATGCGGACTTCCAGCTTCACAGACCCCAGTTGAACCGTCCAACCCATGCTAGCATGGAAAACGGACGCTTAATAATGATGATGATGATGATGATTGAAGTCTTAATATCCCTCACTGAAGCAATGAAATAATACTGAAACATGTCCAGATTTGGCTCCACTAACTTGACTATTGCTTTTGATGCAGAAAACTGAGTTATTATTATTCACTGGTTTTTAGCTCTTTTAAAACTATATCTAAGAAGTTAGGTAATTCTGCTATCAAAATTCTAAACCCTCTCTTCTGCCACATACCTCTAATGTTTTTCTCAGAAAATTAAGGGCTTCATATGCATGCCTTTATTTACAAGTATTCGCTCTTTTGCATGTTCAATTTGTCATCACATTACTCTTTTACTTGTTTCAGTCATTTTGACTGCGGCCATGCTGGAGCACCGCCTTTAGTCGAGCAAATCGACCCCGGGACTTATTCTTTGTAAGCCCAGTACTTATTCTATCGGTCTCTTTTGCCGAACCGCTAAGTGACGGGGACGTAAACACACCAGCATTGGTTGTCAAGCAATGCTAGGGGGACAAACACAGACACACAAACACACACACACATCATCATCATCATCATCATTTAACGTCTGCTTTCCATGCTAGCATGGGTTGGACGGTTCAACTGGGGTCTGGGGAGCCCGAAAGCTGCACCAGTCCAGTCAGATCTGGCAGTGTTTCTACAGCTGGACGCCCTTCCTAATGCCAACCACTCCGAGAGTGTAGTGGGTGATTTTATGTGCCACCGACACAGGTGCCAGACGAGGCTGGCAAACGGCCACGCTCGGATGGTGTTTTTTATGTGCCACCGACACAGGTGCCAGACGAGGCTGGCAGACGGCCACGCTCGGATGGTGTTTTTATGTGCCACCGACACAGGTGCCAGATGAGGCTGGCAAAACGGCCACGATCGGATGGTGCTTGTTACGTGCCGACAGCACGGAGGCCAGTCGATGCGGTACTGGCTACGGCCACGTTCGGATGGTTTTCTTGTGTGCCACGCGCCACAAGGATACAAATTCCATTGATGTTCATCTATTTTGATTTGTTTTGATTTGATTTTCACTTGCCTCAACAGGTCTTCACAAGTGTCACAAGAAGGAAGGTATGCACAGGTGGACTGACTACGTCCCAGGTAGGGGCCATGGGTTATGGCCTGACTAGTCTTGCCGGGTCTTCGGATGGTGTTTTTATGTGCCACCGACACAGGTGCTAGATGAGGCTGGCGAACGGCCACAATCGGATGGGGTTTGTCATGTGCCCACCGCACTGACTACAGCACTGATGGATTTCTTGTGTGCCACAGGCACTGGTACCACAAGATACAAATTCCATTGATGTTCATCTATTTGTCTATTTTAGCAGCATAGCCCAGCGTTGCCCGGGTATGTAAGAACCCCTAGTAGGCAACGACTTGCGGCTGCAGCTGCGATTAGCAGAGGTATGCTAAGGTTATGTTGTCTGGTCATGTTTTCTCTCGTTGACTGCTTGAAGTGGCGGAATTTATAAATTTTTTTCAGAACTGGGGGAACTTTTCAAAATTTTCGCTGCGTTAGTTTTGAATTATGACATTGGGCTATGTGTGTGTCAAGTTTCATCAGAATCGGTTGAAAGCCATGGTCAGGGTGAGGGTACAACCTGACAGACACACAGACAGACAACTTGCCTTTTATATAGAGAGAAGATATATACATATATACGACAGGCTTCTTTCAGTTTCCGTCTACCAAATCCACTCACAAGGCATTGGTCGGCCCGGGGCTATAGCAGAAGACACTTGCCCAAGATGCCACGCAGTGGGACTGAACCCGGAACCATGTGGTTGGTTAGCAAGCTACTTACCACACAGCCACTCCTGTGCCTACTTTTTTTCCATATAAAGATTACATACGACTGCCTAAATGTGTCGTTATCAATGTGAATCAAGTAGGTTTCCATGTCTTAAGTCCATGTTTAACATTCAGAAAACTTCTCTCGTAGCGGTTTGTGTGCAAATTCAAATCATCCACAGGCTTCTTCACATTACAAACCATATCTTTGTGCATGTGCACATATAAGCATGCATATACATATATGTGTGTGTATGCATGTGTATACACATACAAACACACACGATACATTTATTAGATCAAAAGTGTAGCTGTCAACTGAGTTGGACGACATTAAGTTCTAATATAAGATAATGTATGCACTATGAAAAAATATAGTTTAAATACATTTTGAGGCTTCTTTCAGTTTCCATCGACCAAATTCACACACAAGGCTTTGGTTGGCCTGGAACTATAGAAGAGAAAACATTTGCCCCCAAGGTGCCACACAAAGGATTGAACTCAAAACCACACAGTCTTCTTAACCCCAGTCTTCTTAAGGTGGCGAGCTGGCAGAATCGTTAGCACGCCGGGCGAAATGCTCAGCAGTATTTCGTCTGTCGCTACGTTCTGAGTTCAAATTCCGCCGAGGTCGACTTTGCCTTTCATCCTTTCGGGGTCGATTAAATAAGTACCAGTTACGCACTGGGGTCAATATAATCAACTTAATCTGTTTGTCTGTCCTTGTTTGTCCTCTCTGTATTTAGCTCCTTGTGGGTAGTAAAGAAATAGTCTTCTTAACCCCATAACTGTGTGAGTGTGTGAGAGACAGAAAGAGAGAGGCATCCATACAGATTCTCGGCCACATTGCATTAATTAACCTGAAGGACCAGTAGAAGACACCCTTGGTATAATGCAGTGGGCGGAACCCAAGACCACATGGTTACAAAATATCTTGTGTGTGTGTGTGTGTGTGTGAGAGAGAGAAGGGATGCTGAAAAGTTCCTGGCTTTGGATAAGAGAAAATACAAGAGGATCAATTAATTAGGATTTTAATCAACATATTCCCCTCTCAGATTCACACACTTATTGCAATGGGTCCTTCAGTTTTTCTAAGCCCTATAAAAGAACACAGAAGGTTGGGCCTCCAAGCAAGTCTTTTGTGTTACCCTTAAAGCCAGGAACTTTTCAGAACCACCTCATGGGTGGGTGTGTGTGTGTGTGTGTGTGTGTGTGTGTGTGTGTGTGTGTGTGAGAGTGTGTGTGAGTGTGTGTGTGTGTGTGTGTGAGAGTGTGTGTGTGTGCACATGCACACATATAAATCTCAAATGATTGTTGCACCCCAAGAAATCTTTACTGGTGCCGAATGATAAAATATTAAAAATGAAAACCAATTATTTCATTTAAATATAAAAAACAAAAAACCAATCTATATAATCAGCAAATTTTCCGAGTAATAAAAAGGCAGAAAAAGTATGCTACCAGGCGATAAAAACTTGACTTCTACAACACCCAGATCTATTGTGTATGAGATAGGAGGCAAAAGTTAATTACTATCCACAGTATAAAAGAAAATTGCAGATGAGACAAAAAATGTGTGTATGTGTATATATATATATATATATATAATCATCTTCACTCAGTTCTCTTATATACACGCAAATATATTTTCACCATATTAAACTAGTAGCTTAAGAACATAAAATTCATTAAAATGTAATTGTCAAATCATTAACCATGAAATTAGTATTTTTTTTTCCTTTTAGCAAGCATACAATGAAGCAACTGATCACCTAAGCAGGTGGTCTTGCAGAAATATTCATAAATATTCATACTATCCTCTCTATGCAGAACACCAATTAGTTTTCCATTCTTGCCATATTTACTTTCTTTTGCTTCTTAAAGCATCTTTTTAATTCCACATCATAAGACTATAGATGCTGTAGGGCTCTGAACAAAATACTTTGTAGAGTATTTATCCGTGACCCCCATATTTCCTTGAGTTCAAATTCTTTGATTAGAATTGCAAAAGAGATTCTTCAAGCTGAGCCAACCAACAAGAAGACCTGACCTAGGGGTAATCCAAGTACAAGATGGTTGGATAATATCCATAATCACAGTTGGTCATGCTTTAGATTCTAGTTGGAAAGCATAATGACACTTGCTTCTGATAGGACTCTACCCCAACAACCCTCTCAAGAATAATGAGTGACAAAGATAGCTAGATGGATGGAAATTCCACTAAGGTTACACCCAGCTCTTTGAAGTTGAGAAAATAATTAGCAGTAACACTAGGTTCAATTCCATTATTTATATATATCTCCCCTACAATTTGTGTCCATCTGCTATTGTGTGAAGTGTTATATCAAATTTCCCCACATTAGAAAGAGAAGTTTATTTTATACATTTGCAGATTTCAATGCTCCTATATAGTATTGGATGTTTCTATCGGTTTATAAGATTTTAGATTTCAAGACTAAGAACCCCATCTCCAAAGACAAAAATATTTTCTAATATCTTACATTTACACTGATTCTATCAGTTTGATGTCCAATTATCAAGATTCTTATTTCCAAATGTGTATGTACAATTAGACTGGATTTGAGAAAAGAATTTTTATTTCTAAATTAAGGGTAGTAATTCTTTCTAATTTTTGGCACATCAACCTTAGTACTCGACAAGTACTTCACTTTCTTGTCTCTGAAAATATAAAAAGCAAAGCTGACCTCAGCAGAATCTAAACTGAGAATGCTAGGAGCTAGGAGAAACGTCACCAAGCATTTTGTCCAGTACATGCTAACAAGGGTTATAATAAAACTCTTTTCCACAGAACCAAAGATGTAGTCTCTGATGACCTGACATACCAATGGATAAAGCAAAGAAGCGGAAATAGTGCAAATTAAGAACTAATGAAAACACACTCTACATCTTTTAATGTTTCTATGTTAAAATCTCACAGGCACTATCAATAAGTGATCAATGAAAAAAAAAAGTAGCAATAAGATACTAAAATCAATTTAATCAATTAGATAACATTCTCTTACAAGTACCAAAAAAACTTTTATGTAGAAATAATGCAATCATCAACAATTTGCTTTGCCTATTTCACCAAACAGAAGTTGCCCAAAAAAATAATTTTGTTTTTTTTTTCTCTCCCCCAATGACTTCTAAATCTTTTAAACAATTACTATTAATGTATGAATAGCTAAAACAGTTTCATTTCAACAAGAATTACCAATGGCAACTGAAGTTTGACAGTTCTTAGAATCACCAATATTGAACTGTCCTCTTAGCATGTGTAATGATGTTACGGAGCTCTAGCTAACCCTGCTTAACCCTTTAGCATTTAAACCGGCCATATCCGGCCAAAAGTATTCTGCCTGTTTTATGTTCAAACTGGCCAGATCTGGTCTCTCCCACCAACCCTACAATATCGTTTTAAAAATTAACAGCTACCTCATCAAAATCTCATAGCTACAAGATAATGCATGATTAGTTCAAAACAATGGGGATAAAAAAGCATTAATTTTGGCAGAATAATGCGAATACTAAAGGGTTAAACAGGTCTATAGCATAGGGTCAGTCAATTGAATATTCGTGTTCTTATATCCAAGCATTTCAAAAATTTAACAAATGTTTCTGCTCAGACTCTCTAGTGTCTTAAATTAACCATCTGCAGAGTTATAACCAGAACAAACAAGCCAATCTCATAATTAGTAATGTGAAACTGGACAAAATTTGGATCACAGGTGACACACAGAGATAGCACTAAGTACTCCAACGTGGTCTTGGAATAAAAACAGAATAGACACAATTATTCTGTTGTCTTTAGTTGAAATTAGACTAACTGATGCTAATCTTATTTCCTGGTTTAGACAGCTGAAATCTGGTGCATTCATTGTCATTTAACATCTGTTTTCCAGGCTGGCATGGAAATTTGCATAAATCATCCAACCTATCCTTACAATAATAAGACTATGAAAATTCTTGGAGGTGTACGGTGAGGATGGGTGAATTGGTTGAATAAAAGATAATGTGAGAATGTCTTTTTTATCATGAGCCAAGCCCACGATTATAGTACAATACATAAGTTGCTGTCATTCACAAGGAGAACAGTCTTGACATATGATATCTTTTTCTAATAAGTGGAGCAGAACTGCAAGGGTTTGAGCATAAAGCATATCAATAAGCTAGAAGCTATTGAAGCCAGTAGTACAGCATTCTGTCTATATAATCAGCTACGACACTAGAGAAGAGACTAACCATGACTGTAGAATATCATACTATCTGTTTTACAGTCTGTTGTTAATCTAGCTAAGAAATTCTCTTGACAGGAAATAAGGCAAGAACAGTAGTGAAACCTGTTTACAAGACAGATTATAACTGCCTGGCAATTAGAGATTTTAACCCTTTAGTGTTCGCATTATTCTGCCAAAATTAATCCTTTTTTATCCACATTGTTTTGAAGTAATCATGCACTATCTTGTAACTATGAGATTTTGATGAGGTAGCTGTTAATTTTTCAAATATTGTAGGGTTGGTGTGAGAGACCAGATCTGGCCAGTTTGAACATAAAACAGGCAGAATACTTTTGGCTAGATAAGGCCGGTTTAAATGCTAAAGGGTTAAACAGTTTATATAAGACTTGCCTTCCTTGACAAGAGGAAGTGAACTGAATGGGTGTGATTAGGACAGTAAAGACTGTTAATCCTAATTAATCCTAATTGTGCCCAGCAAAAGTAACAGATGTCCAAAAACTGGATGCTTTACTATATTTCATTTGATACCTCAAAGTTCTGAGTTCAAATCCCACTAGCATCCTTGAAAAAAAAAAAAAATCAATAATTGACCAGGTTCAACTTAATGAAGTATATGGCTCCTCTTTAAACTTGACCTTGTGTTTGGTTAAAATAAATCATTAGTCATATCTAAACAGAAAAGGTATTACATTATTCTATTAATAGCTTAGAGGGGTGCTACTGGATAAAAAGTGTGAAAGAAACAAGCAAGATTAAGGTAATAAATAACATTAACAGTTGATAACTTGCTAGGCGTAGGAGTGGCTGTGTGGTAAGTAGCTTGCTTACGAAACACATGGTTCTGGGTTCAGTCCCACTGCATGGCACCTTGGGCAAGTGTCTTCTACTATAGCCTCAGGCTGACCGAAGCCTTGTGGATTTGGTAGACGGAAACTGAAAGAAGCCCATCGTATATATGTATATGTGTGTGTGTGTATGTTTGTGTGTGTGTGTTTGTCCCCCCAACATCGCTTGACAACCGATGCTGGTGTGTTTACGTTCCCGTAACTTAGCGGTTTGGCAAAAGAGACCGATAAAATAAGTACTAGGCTTACAGAGAATAAGTCCTGGGGTCGATTTGCTCGACTCAAGGCGGTGCTCCAGCATGGCCACAGTCAAATAACTGAAACAAGTAAAAGAGTAAGAGTTAAGAGAGTGTTATTGATTATAAGCCAGAGATTGAAGGCTTGCTTTTCAGATAGGTGTCTTCCAATTTTTTTTACTTACTGCTTTGTGCTTTTATAATTTATCCAAACTATACAACAGGTTAACTTTTCAAAAACAGATCACAGAATATACATTTGCAGGTTGATCAAAGCAGACTCGAATAGGCTAGCAATGACAATGAGATCTGGTAAGACCAAGATATGTCTGTCTGTAGCTGCCACCTTGCCTGGAAACAAAATTCAGATTTTCCCTAAACATGAAACTTTTGTAAAATAATCCAATAGTTCCTTAAATCCTTAAAAATCCTTAAAAATGTTTTAGCACGAAGGCCGCGGCCATGCTGGGGCACCACCGTTGCTGACAATTATTACATGGTTTTCATTTTCTCCAGCTAAGAGCGAAATTTCAAATAAGAAATTTTTGCGTACATCATTCAGTTAGTACATCATCATCTAACATCCACTTTTCCATGTTTGCAAGGGTCAAATGGAACTTCTTGAGGAAGAAATCCTGGATGCCAGCCCCCACCTTTTTCCAAAGAAGGTAATATTTCCTGTGGCCAAACATATTTTTCACATAAAACTGGAGATGAACAACATCACTGGTGTGATTGCGATATTCATTAACACCCATCACATGATGTCAAGACAATGGTATACACACACACATATATATATATATAATATATATATATATATATATACACAATGGACTACTATCAGTTTCCATCTACCAAATTCCATTCACAAGGCTTTAGTCAACACAGGACTATAACAGAAAACACTTACCTAAAGTGCCATGTAGTGGGACTGAAAGACCACATGGCTGGGTAGCGAACTTTTTAGCCACACAGCCATACCTGCACCTATTTGATTATTTACCAAAATTAATGCCAATGTAGAAGCATCTACAGTTACTCAACAAGCCAGAAAAATTATTTTCATTATTTACATTTGATGGATATGTGTCCTCATCTTGTTTGTTGTTAACACAACGTTTTGGCTGATATACCCTCCAGCCTTCATCAGGTGTCTTGGGGAAATTTCAAACCAGGGTTCTCATTCCTAAGGTATTTCTCGATATTATTAATGTTATGATTATTGTTATTATTATTATTATTCAGGTCAGTGCTTGGGATCGAACTCAGAATCTTGGGGTTAGTAGCCAGCACTCTTAACCATTACACCATATGTCCATGGTTAAGAGCACAGGCTACTGACCCCAAGATTCCAAGTTTGATTCTAGGCAGTGACCTAAATAATAATAATAATAATAATAATTACATTGAAAAATACCTTAGGAATGAGAACCCAGGTTCGAAATTTCTCCAAGATACCTTATGAAGGCTGGAGGGTTTATCAGCCGAAACGTTGTGTTAACAACAAACAAGATGAGGACAAATATCTGTCAAATGTAAATAATGTACATAATTCCTCATCTCTTAAATATAGAACTGTATGCCAGAAAAAATAAACCTTCTTCAAATTAAATATTACTATCTCAGGAAAGGATAGAGCATGATGTTTAGTGCACTATGTCTAGGAAAAAGAGCTGATCACAGCTAGAATGCCTTTGGTTAGGGCTCACTTGTGGCTAAGTAACATTACACAGAAGCAAGTGCAGTAACATAAATAATCATCATCATTCTTTAACAGCCATTTTCCATGCTGACATGGGTTGGACATTTTGGCCAGAGCTGGGAAGCTGGAGAGCTACACCAGGATCCAGTCTGATTTGGTCTGGTTTCTATGGCTGGATGGCCTTCCTAATGCCAACCACTTTACAATGTGTGTTGGGTGCCTTTAACATGTCACTGGTACAAGCTCTTTTATGTGGCACCAGAACTAGTGCTTTTTATATGGCACTGGCACAGGACTCTTGCAAGCCAATCCTCTTCACCAGGCGAATCGGCTTTAACATTTCTGCTGGACTAGTCTTCTTGAGTAAGAAAGGAAGTAAATGAAAACATCCAATGTCAAATAGGAATAAAAACAGACAGACATAAACTAAGTTGACAAGCATCCTAAGAAGGGCAGATTAAGAAAACTTCAGGGAGAAATTTCATTGTAATTGTTGGAATGTAAATATTACTCTAGAGAGAAAAATATTTTAAATAACATCAAGTTGAAATAAGAAAAAAACAATAAAAAAATGTTTTGTTTTAGTTTTAAGAAAATATAAGCTGTTCTGGCAACGATCAGTGAGATGTCAAAAAAAAAAAAAAAAATCTATAAAGGTTACAAGACTGGCTGCTTTGCTAAACTGGTAAAATACTAGGAAATCATTTTCATTATGCAAGTAATGAAATATGTATTTTCCAAGAAAAAAGTACAAAGGCTGTTAAGAATGACTGAGTCCAACAACTCACTTTGTACATTCAATACCTTATATTATTTCATTATTTCAGGAAAGAAAGGATTCCAGGATATATGCAAGAGAAGAAATGAGGTGGGACATGGATGGTTTGGTTTTGCCAAGGGCAGAACAACTGGGAAATTTACTTTTTGCTGTTCAAGTCCCACAAATTATATTTAATCAGTCTCATTATTTCTGCCAGATCAAGACTGGAGCCTGGTGCAGCAATCTGGTTTGTCAGCCCTCAGTCAAAATTGTCCAACCAAGCTAGCATGGAAAGCGGACATTAACCATTACTGTCATATCTATATCATTTTGTCCTTTTTTTGTACAGCTGGTTGTCACTTGTGAGTGAGTGTAGCTTGGGAGCATATACCATGCTTTCAATAATTATTGTAGGTGATCATACAGTCACAAGCAGAGACAGACAGTCAGCACCACCCTCCCCCACCTCCAGCCTTGACCTAGCAGAATATGCAGGATGTGAAAGCTAGAAGGAGAGAGATCTATACCAGCATCCAGCTGGTACAAATTACAGTTGAGTAATCTGGTGTAATTTGAAATGAAGTACTTTGGTCAAGGATACATACTGTCTGGCCCAGGAACTGAACCCACAACCAAATGCTGATAAATCAAACATTTTAACTATCAGGTCACAAGAATGTCCCCAATCAAAAACACATCTTGATAATTCTTTTACAGTTAATTCCTGCTTACTCTTTGGACCGTGGCATGTTGGAGCACCCTCTTCAAAAGTGTAATCAATTCTATCAACCACAGTACTTTGTAACCATTATATAAATCTTAGAAGAAAAAAAACGGAAAGCAAAATCATCAGGTGAAAAGGGAAGCAACTGAGAGGCATTGAAATATCACAAAGCACTTTTATTCAACACTCAGTATTTTGCTATTCCATGCTATTGGACATGCATAAATACACGCATAATTGAGTGGTTAAAAAGTTCATTTCATAATCATGAGATCCCACAACTTGGCACTTTTGGCAAGATTTTTTAAACCATAAGGTGAAATCAACCAAAGCCTTGTCAGTGAAATTGGGTAGATGGAAACTGTGTCGAAGCCCATCAGATGGAGTGTATCTGTAATTCAAGTTAGAAACTTGTCGCACATTGTGATACACTGATTTTATCAGAGAATTATATTACATGCCATTGTCCTCGGCATTATTATCATTATTTAACATCCATTTTCCATGCTGGCATAGATTGGACAGTTTGACAGGAGCTGGCAAGCCAGAAGACTGCACCAAGCTTTACTGTCTGCTTTACACAGCTAATTAACATGTTCGTTAAATATGCAGGTAGTTCTGTAGACCAAACAACTGACTGCTCATCATTTTAACTGACAGAGAAGACATCAGAAGCACACACACACACACACACACATACACATCTGTCATTTCTGTAAATCAAATGTCATTTTATTTCCCACAGCTTTGACCAACCCATAGTTTTCACAGGAGACAATAACCTACACAGTAGAGTCAAACTCAGGAACAAGTAACTGCAAAGTGCATACCTAACCATGCAACAATGCCTGCAGCCATCATCATCATTTAACGTCCGCTTTCCATGCTGGCATGGGTTGGACGATTCAACTGGGGTCTGGGAAGCCAGAAGGCAATGTTTCTACGGCTGGATGCTCTTCCTAACGCCAACCACTCCGTGAGTGTAGTGGGTGCTTTTTACGTGCCACCGGCACGGGGACCAGACGAAGCTGGCAACGGCCACGGTCGGATGGTGCTTTTTACGTGCCACCGGCAAGGAGGCCAGTCAGGCGGCGCTGGCTACGGCCCATCATCATTTAATGTCCGCTTTCCATGATGGCATGGGTTAGTGGGTTTGACTGGAACTGGTAAGCCGGAAAGCTGCACCAGGTTTCAGTCTGATTTGGCAAGGTTTCTACAGCTGGATACCCTTCCTAATGCCAACCACTCAAAGAGTGTAATGGGTTACATATCTTTCCATGCATGAATATTATGAAGCACAATGGCTGTAAACTGAATTATTAACTGAAATATCACACTAAGTTCAAATCTTACTACAGCCTTCATGACAAGCTCCTAAACAAGGCACATTTATCTCTTTGCTTCAGTGTGGCCTAGTTGTGGAAAAATAAATAAATAAACAGGTTTCATTTCTCTTTTTTTTTGGATGGTTGAATAATTAGCAATAGACAGGATAAGAGCCAGAGTTGTTTTGTTTATTTTTCACGTTCATTTCAATATTTAAAGGAAAATAGTTTTCCGAATTTGATGAAGGGCCCTGCTTAAGTCAAAACTTTCTTCTTCCCCCACAGCAGAGAGGTAATTGAAAAAGGCTTGTCAGTCTACCTAATGGACCCAGCAGACGAAATGGAAAAGGCATTGCTCAGAAGGATGGTGAGGGAGATGCACTGGAACAGCCACTCTGACTCACAGAGTTTGCACTTATGGATAGCTATATCCTCCTTGATAGCGGTGAGTAGGGATGTGGTCCAGGGGCTACGGACACAGGTCTCCACTGCCACAGGCTCGACCACAAACCTGTCAGAAGAGAGCAACTGATACTCTGACAGTTTGCTGTTCTCATCCTGATGAACAGCGGAGCCTGGGCTGGTAGCTGAACACACCAAGTTTCTGCTGGAGGTGTCACAGCATGTGGCATCCTAGATGAGGGGCCTACCACCACGAGACAGGAAAATTGTTCATCTACAAAAACAATTGCTCCAATAGAAAACCAATATAAGAATGGAAAAAATAGTAGAAAATAGTCATAAAAAGACAATATATTTTTAATTAACATAAATTAGCACAAGTGCTGACCTTTAATTATATCAAGAGTGAATGAAATTTACTCTGTAAGAATATATATTTTTTACCAGTTTAGCAAGTAAGCCAGTTAGTTACAAACATATGTGTACCATTTTATTATATGTTGTACAAACTCGTATAAACTAGGTCACTTTATAAAGTCCCTATACATTTAAGAGAAGTGGATAATTTTACAAATACAGTTTGTGGAAAATACAAATATTACGAAGATAATTTCAAACTAGTTTAAGAGAAATATAAAATAAATAGGGCAAATTCAGAGCAAAGATTTTTCGGTGTTCACCCCCACCCCACCGCACCCTAGCATCAGAGTGCTACGTACAACTTCCCGTTAACATGAAGGCAATGTACTTTTAAGAAAACATCATTCTTTTCATTTGAGTATCTGAATTCTTAATGACCTCAAGAGTACAAGAACACAAGTAGGGAAAACCAGTTGCGTCAGATGTAAGTTCTGCATTAAATGTGAGCTATGCTTTTTTTATAGTTTTACTTGTCTCAGTCAGTTGACTGCGGTCATGCTGGAGCACCACATTGAAGGTTTTTCTTTTAGTCAAACAAATCGACCCCAGGACTTTTTTTTTAAAGTCTAATACTTCTAATACTTATTCTATCAGTCACTTTTGCCAAACTGTTAATTTACAGGGGTATAAACACACCAACACCGGTTGTCAAGGGGTGACGGGGGGGGGACAAACACACACAAGATATATACATACATACACACACACAATAATACATATATATATATATATATATATATAGGTAGAGGCGCAACAGCCCAGTGGTTAGGACAGCGGACTTGCGGTCATAGGATCACGGTTTCAATTCCCTGGGTGTTGGGAGTGTTTATTGATTGAGTGAAAACACCTAAAGCTCCACAAGGTGGTGGAGTGGCAAACCCTGCTGTACTCTTACACCACAACATTCTCTCACTCTTTCTTCCTGTTTCTATTGTACCTGTATTTCAAAGGGCCAGCCTTGTCACACTGAATCTCTTTGAGAACTACGTTAAGGGTACACATGTCTGTGGAGTGCTCAGCCACTTGCACATTAATTTCACAACCAGGCTGTTCCGGAGTGCCACGTGATATATATATGACAAGCTTCTTTTCAGTTTCCATCTCCCAAATCTTCTCACAAGATTTTGGTTCATATTTCTAAATTTTTCTAGTAAAAAAAAAACAGTGTATTTTTTAGACACTGATAGTAAATAAAAATACAAGCCGAAATGATTTGTTAAAATATTTTACTTTGGGTTATTTATTATTAAAAATTTAATAACCTGTTAAGGTTAACATGCGTTTCACACTTTAAAGGTCAATAATGGGCATCAACAAATAAGTGCATCTTTTAGGGTGAAGACCTGAACAGCATATCAGTTATAATCAAGGTTATCACTCACCAATTCCCTACCAAAGACTCTACCATACACTCTTGCAGCCTCCACCCACACTCCTAGTTTTTCTTCCCCCCCCCCACATTCACTTCCGCTTTTAAGGGTCCAAACATACACTTTACCACAACTAATTTTTATCTTTTCCCTGCTCCACCTCAATCACCCTCCACATTTTTGTCTAAAATATGAGCAGCCATAAAGCCCCTATACGACAAGAAACTTGTTCTGCTCTGACTCGTTCTCTCATACTTTAAGCCTTTAATATTCAGATTGTTTTGTCATATTAAATGCTTATTTAATGACATTGCTTTGAAGTAATTATGCATTACCTTTGAGATTTCAATAATGGGATTGTATAGTCTTAGAATGACGTTGATAGGTTGGGATAAGAGGTCAGATCTGATCAGCTTGAATAGAAAACAAGTAGAATATTTGGGCTGGATATCGCTGGCTTAAATGCTAAAGGATTAACCCGTCATCTCCTAGAATAAAGCTGCCTCTCTCAGGCAATAGTGCTTGTGGCACAAAAAAAAAAAAAAAGTACCCAGTGCACAATGTAAAGTGGTTGACATTTGGAAGAGCATCTAGCTGTAGAAACCAAGCCTAGGTAGAGAGTGGAACACAATGAAGTCCTTGAACCAGTCAGTTCCTGTGAAGTTGTCCAACTCATACCAGCATGGAACCATCATCATCATCGTTTAGCGTTCGCTTTCCATGCTGGCATGGGTTGGACGGTTCAACTGGGGTCTGGGAAGCCAGAAGGCTGCACCAGGCCCAGTCTGATCTGGCAATGTTTCTACGGCTGGATGCCATTCCTAACGCCAACCACTCCATGGATGTAGTGGGTGTTTGGTGATTTTTACGTGCTACCGGCACAGCTGCCAGACAAGGCTGGCAAACGGCCACTATCGGATGGTGCTTTTTACGTGCCACCGGCACGGAGGCCAGACGAGGCTGGCAACGGCCACTATCAGATGGTGCTTTTTATGTGCCACTGGCACGGAGGCAGTCGGGGCGGCGCTGGCAATGGTCATGTTCAGATGGTTCTCTTATGTGCCACCGGCACTGGTATCATAGCTACGATTTCCATTGATGTTGATCGATTTTGATTTTGATTTTGTTAAATGATGTGAAAAAAAGGACAGTAATTCAGCTAGCAGAGATTATCCCTTCTACTCAAGAGGACACAGTAAAAGCAAGAGCCAAGAATTTTACACAGTCTGTCAATCTGCTAGAAATAGTAACTAAATGTTCTTGAGGATGCATCCTATCTTTTTAACAGAAATAAAGTAAGGACACACTGCTGATCAAAGACTAAACATCTGGAACATGAAGTTACATAATAAGCAACATTCTTAGACTTATGTAATAAAACTGGAATTTTCAGTGAGAAAAAAAAAAGCAATAATATAAACAGAAAGAGTGCAAAAAACAAAACAAATATATACATACAAACATGTGATTCCTTAGCAGAACCAAAATCTAATGACTGGGGAGAGAGAGAAAGAGAGAGGGACTGTGTGTGTGTGTATATATGTGTGTGTGTGTATTATATATATATATATATATATATATATATATATATATATATATATATATATATATATACGTTTAAATATTTGTTGTGCAAGATTTATTGGCTAAACTGGCAATATGACCATTCCGAAATATAACAATATATATATATATATATAAATATATATATATATATATATATTGGTAAAACGGTAAGATAACAAAAGAAAGAAAGAGACCTCAATATTATGTAAATAGAGGAAATTTATCTATAAAATAATATGTTACATTACTCGATAGTCAAGATAAAACTCTGAGTTTCAGATGCCGAAGTGGGAATCCACAACGCCATCTCTTCGGTTCTAGATATATATATACGAGTAGTTTGTTTTGCAATCATGTAGTTTTGGGTTCAGTCCCACAGCATAGCACCTTCTACTATAGTTCCAGGTCAACCAAGGCCTTGTAAGTGAATGTGATAGCCAGAAACTGTCTGGGGAGACCTCTGTGTGCGAGTGGGGGTTTGTTTATGTAACCCATACCCCGACATAACAGTCCAGCGAAATAAAAGAGGCTAACAGATCAAGTACTAAACTAAGAAAATAATTACTGGGGTTGATTTGATTTGATTAATGAAAAACAAGCCCTTCAAACAATGCCCCAGCATGGCCACATAAAACAGCTGACATAAAATACACATGGAGTGAGGAAAGGAGGTAGGGATGGATGGATAGATAGATACACATCGACAACGCATAGCCTGGTTCATCATAGAATTTTATTTCTTCAGCACAGATTCAAAACCAGGCTATAAAAGTTCTCTTGTAGCAGACACTTGAAGTTAAAAAGAAACTATAGACGGGCAAGATTTTTATTTTCATTTCTCAGTTGTCAAAACAGCAACTTTACGATTTATGATAACACACGAGATTAATCACTCTGCAGGATCATAAAGAAGACCTATCATTGATTAAGAGTGCATTTTCGTTATGGAAGCACAGAAGAGAAGCAACCTCTGCAGAATGCATATGCCGAGCAAACACTGCCTAGATTATGACTCAGCTTTGTGTCTTCCTTTACCCTCGTATCTAAACAGTAGCAGTAATCTTTTAAATATGGTTTTAGGGGGAGGAATGCTGCGTCTGTCAGCTGTTTCAAATTTCATAGCAAAACACACATACATGTACATTCATATATGTTCAGCATATTAGAATGTGTGTGTACGTGTGTATACATATATACATACACACATATACACAGAATTATGTGTATATGTGTGTGTATATACTTTTATTCTTTTACTTGTTTCAGTCATTTGACTGTGGCCATGCTGGAGCACCACCTTTAGTCAAACAAATCAACCCCAGTACTTATTCTTTGTAAGCCTAGCACTTATTCTATCATTCTCTTTTGCCGAACCACTAGATTACGGGGATGTAAACATATCAACATTCGTTGTCAAGCGATGGTGGGGGAACAAACACAGATACACACACATATATATATATATATATATATACACACACACACACACACAACGGGTTTCTTTCAGTTTCTGTCTACTAAATCTACTCTCAAGGCTTTGGTCAGCCCAAGGCTATAGTAGAAAACACTTATCCAAGTTGCCATGCAGTGGGACTGAACCCAGAACCATGTAGTTGGGAAGCAAGCTTCTTACCACACAGCCAGCTACATTAATTTGTTTTAAAGGTTGAACTTAAAATAGGTTTTGGTCGGCCCAGGGCTTCAGCAGGAAATAATTTTTAATCATACACAGTACAAGATGTTCACATAAAAACATTTGAAGAAAAATACGCTAAGGACTCAACAAAAATTTTAATATCATAATAGGGTATGTTCTTACCCACAAAAGATGTTGATAACAATGTGAGAAGTATTAGAAATGGTGGAATGAGCCTTGCTAGGAGGATGTAGGAGACTATTTCCTATTTTATAGTTCATCATCAATTCCTTGAAGGGAGTGAAGAACTTTAACCAAAATTTGTTTGATCTTTATGGCTCATCATTTCTTTGTATAGCTCAGTGTAGGAACAAGAGGAGCTAACTGTAAGCTCCACTTGTAATTTTTATGGTTAGAGTGTCAGGCTCACAATCATGAGGTAGTAAGTTCAATTCCTGGACTGGGCCTTGTGTTGTGTTCTTGAGCAAGACACTTTATTTGACATTGTTCCAGGTCCCTCAGCCTTTGCCTTTCCCTTGGATAACATTTGTGGAATGAAGAAGAGAGACTGGCATGCATGAGCGACTGCATGAACAACCTTGCCCAGACTTGCGCCTCAGAGGGGAACTTTCTAGGCACAATCCAGTGATCGTTCTTAACCAGAGGGGGTCTTAGTCACAATCCGGTGGTCGTTCTCATCTAACAGCACCAGCTCTTATGCTATTATTTATAGTTTTATATGCACTTCAAGATCCAATATTCCAAAAAAGAATTAACATCCCCTCAAAAGTTCATAAAATTCTTATGACATCAACATGCAATTCTTGCTGGTAAGAATAAAGTTCCTAAAATAGAGAACTTTGAAGGATTGCTTTGGTCCAACAGTAGAAAACCTTGTCATGTATATAGGAGATGAGCAAAACGCTCCCCAGTCCAATGGACAGTGCTGAGTTGTCTAACATTTAAACTAAATTTTCTCAAAACAACTTGACTGACCATCCCATTTTGTGGCATTATTTCAAGCCAGCTGGCTTTTTTTGCACAAACTGCACGTGCATTTTTCTCACGTATGCGTAGTATCGATCGCAACAGCCGATGTATTTGCACGTGCAAATGCACATTCCCACGGCTTTATCGATTGCATTCTCACCTGGAATTGATTTTTATAATTTTTTCAAGACTTATACATGCCCTGATACCTTCGATATCTACATATCAAATTTGAGCACAATCGGATGGAAGATGCCCGAGACCCTAGAAGACACACACACACACACACACAGAATGGATTTTATATAATAGATATGGTTTGAGTCCCACAGACAGCCTTTGACATTTTCTATCCAAAAGAGAATTTCAACCTAATATTTACATGCTATTATTTACAGCTTTATACATGCTTCAGTTAGTGTGTGTGTGTGTGTCTGTGTGGTATCATCATTTAATGTTCATGTTCTATGCTGGTACAGGCTGGACAGTTTGACAGGATCCGATGGTTCCAAAGATTACATTGTGTTCCAATATCTGCTTTGGCATGGTTTCTATTTATCATCATCATCGTCATTTAACGTCCATTTTCCATGGTAGCATGGGTTGGATGGTTTGACCAGGGTCTGGGAAGCCAGGAGGATGCGCCAGGCTCCAGTCTGATCTGGCAGTGTTTCTACAGCTGGATGCCCTTCCTAACGCCAACCACTCTGTGACTGTAGTGGGTGCTTTTTACATGCCACCAGCACAGAGGCCAAAGGAAGCTGGCAAACGGCCACGATCGGTTGGTGCTTTTTACGTGTCACCAACACGGATGCCAGTCAGTCAGATGTCTTATCTGTGAATGTGTCAATAATACCAGGAAGGTTTCAAACTAGGAACCATTATTTCTAAACATCAACTAAGTCACTGGCATAGGTATGAAGTTTCTAAGGATATGTACAAAAGGTTCCTAGTTTGAATCCAGTCTCAAATTATACATTTAGAAACTATAGGTTGTTGGTCTTTCTTCTCTGATAAAGGGTTCCACCTGGAATGCTAGACATCACTACTTCATCTTGAGGCATTATATCAAACATTTGAATCATTTTCAAACACAAGGCAATCTGGAGAAAAGAAGTGTGGAAACTCAATGATTGTTTTGCTAAACATAGGTTTAGAAGGATTCTAAATACATGCTTCAAGGAAGAGTTAAAGACATAACATGTAACAACTGATAGGTTCCACAAGACAACATAGAATACACAGATGTAAGGTTGGACTAATGTACCAGCCAGACTGAGGGTGATATGGTGGTAGAATGAGATAGTAGATAAAGCCATAAAAGCTATTAGACAGGTCTGGAAATATTAGAAGAGGAGAACAAGGAACGATATCAAGTAGGCAGAAAAGAAACTATGCATCAGGTTTAATTCTGGGGGTAGCTGAAAGTAAGTTGGTCAATGTCTGGCAGTAAGAATACCAGAAACATGAGATGTTCTCGATAGCTAAGTAGGCTGTCACTATAAATCAAGACATCAAGGAAAAGTGCATATTGAATGACAGCAGCACACTTACTCTCACCAATATTAAGAAGCAAAGTGGTGAGCTGGCAGAATTATTAATATGCCAGATAAAATGCTTAGCAGCATTTCATTTGTCTTTACATTCAAAGTTCAAATTCCACCAAGGTCAACTTATCCTTTCGGACATCAATGAAATAAGTACCTATGACCACCTCCCTTGTTTCTTTGTCACTCACATGTGTTGATGTTTTGCTGTTTTTCTGTATTTTTCTCCCTGTGAATACATTTATGCTTTAAAAAAAAAATCCCGTTTTCTGAACTTGCTGGCCTTGAGACAAAATTTGAAATAAGTATTAAGAAGGAGCTTGCAAATGTCCAGAGAGGAAGCTGAATGAGTAGAATGAATGAGAGCAAGAGAGGGGCACTGTCTCAAGTACATTCCATTCAAAAGGACTAGTTAGTGAAACTGACAGCTGTATAGTCAAAAAGAACATGAAAACTGGTAAAATAAACTGTCCACCAAGGATAGTTATTAAGATGCTGAAAATATTCAGTGAAATAGGGAGAGCACTATAGTCACTCACAGAATCAATCAGGTAGTAGGGGTGTTGTCACACCTCTGACTAACAATGACAATGGAGATGCCTTGAAAAGTAGTATCTTCGGAGGTATAAAACTGCAAATCTAGCAAAAATAAAAGTTTCAGTTAGCAGGAAACAGTTCAGATCTCTATTGCCAGGCAAAAAGTCAGCATATTTGAATTGCAAGAAAGAAATGGGTAGGAATTCCATAAAATGTACCCAGTGAAAACAATTGCCTGAAGAAGATGTATAGCGGGATCACAGATAGGTTAACAGATGCACAAGAACAGTCAGAGCAATTTTCGAAATGATTTCTTTGAAATATTCAAAAGGCTCCTGAAAAATGATGACTGATAGCTTCTCTAAACTAGGTGGCCTAATAAGCAGTGGAAGTGGGTGCTCTGAAAGAATTAGTGGCCAGAATAAAGAGCTGGGTGGAAAAGTTTCAGGAAGCTGTTACCTATGCTAGCAACAAAGACACCTTCTCTCTGTGTAAAGAGTGGATCATATGATGATTGTGTATGTAGCACAATATTACACGAGCATCGAATACAGATGATGTACAAAGGCTAGGAAAAAGATAATGCAAGAACGCTCTGCATGTAAAATAGAGTACAAAAGAGAAAAATTAGGTTATAAGAGAAATCAGATATAGTGTACAAGAAGGAAGATTGTACTGGTACAAACATATGATGTGTATGAAGGATGACAGATGGAGAAAGAATTGCTAAGAGATCCAGGTGGAAGGAATCTGCAGAAGACCAAGGAAAATATAGGGATGAGAGGTGAAAAACTGATCTCAGGATGTGAACCTCATAAAGGAGATGATGAGTGTCCTTAACAAGTAGAGACAAAGTTGGAGAAGACCTGTCCAACCCATGCAAACATGGAAAAAATTGGATGTAAAAGTATGAGGAGTCGCAGAATCACTGTTTGTGTGTAACAGCAGTCTTAGATATTTAAAAAAAACAAAAGCACACAAAATAAAAATAATAAAACATGACCATATTGCCACAATATATAAGCTAGTGGATCACAAGTTCATATATCAAATTCACTCAAATCCACTGCATGCAATTATTTTAGTGAAGATTTACTCAGGGCACATATTTCTTGTAACAAGCCTTACTACAGATTGAGACATATGCTTCCCTAGAGAAGACATGGACTCCACTTCATGTCTTTCTTACAAACATATGCTGTTATATACATCATAGCAGAATTAAGATAAGCAATAACAGAATTATCCAACTGTATAGAGAATGTTTAATTTAGTAAAAGCCATCCCAATTTGGTTAGGTGGGACGGGTCATACAAAAAGAAATGCTATATATGCAGGTGGCACATAAAAAGCACCCACTACACTCTCAGAGTGGTTGGCGTTAGGAAGGGCATCCAGCTGTAGAAACACTGCCAGATCAGACTGGGCCTGGCGCAACCTTCTGGCTTCCCAGACCCCAGTTGAACCGTCCAACCCATGCTAGCATGGAAAACGGACGTTAAACGATGATGATGATGATGTATCATCATTTTAATGTTCACTTTTCTATGCTTGCACGAGTCAGACAAAAGTCACTGAGGCAAATTTTTCTGTAGCCAGAGGCTTTTCCTGTCACCTACCCTCACCTGTTACTAAGCAAAGTAATATTTCCCCCTGGCCAGACATGTTTTCATAGAAGATGTGAAACAAACACCACCACTTGTCCGATGTTCTTTTACAAATAAAGCATGATGTCAAGATAAGGACACACAAACACTTGACGGGGATCCTTTCAGTTTTGGCCTACCAGACCTACTCACAAGGCCTGAGGTTACAGTAAGAGACGTTTGCCTGAGGTGTCACGAAGTAGAACTGTACCTGAGACCATGTGAACAAGAAGCAAACTTCTTAACCACACAATCAAGGCTGCATCTAAATGCTTGCGTTGAGAGAGGTGTTGTTTGCAATTGATTAATATGTCACAAAAGATCATAGTTCAAAGTACTTGCTGGTGTTTGTCTGTTCTATAAAAATAGATTAAAAGTGGAAAGTAAATAAACCAGTATTATTTTGGGGTACATTGACACTCATAACCTAAAGATCATTACCAGTGGTAAATCCAGTTTTCTTTTCTGCCCATAAATACATATAAATAAGTGGAGGCGCAAAGGCCCAGTGGTTAGGGCAGCAGACTCGCGGTCATAGGATCGCGGTTTCGATTCCCAGACCGGGCGTTGTGAGTGTTTATTGAGCGAAAACACTTAAAAAAGCTCCACGGGGCTCCGGCAGGGGATGGTGGTGATCCCTGCTGTACTCTTTCACCACAACTTTCTCTCACTCTTACTTCCTGTTTCTGTTGGACCTGTATTTCAAAGGGCCAGCCTTGTCACTCTCTGTGTCACGCTGAATATCCCCGAGAACTACATTAAGGGTACACGTGTCTGTGGAGTGCTCAGCCACTTACACGTTAATTTCACGAGCAGGCTGTTCCTTTGATTCGGATCAACCGGAACCCTCGTCGTCGTAACCGACGGAGTGCTTCCAACAACATATAAATAGCAACCTAAAAGAGTAGGGATTCTGAATAAAAACTTGTACGGGAAAAGAGAAACTTTTTACTCCTGCCACAGTTAATGTCTTGTGTTTGTAAAACAAGATGTAACTAGTCTAAACTGGAAAGTAGTTGACAGGAAGAACATCCACATGTAAAAACAATACGAGATACACAACGACAAAGATTGGGGGGCTTTGCTCCATGGCTGTGAGTGCCAGATGATGAAGGGTAGCAACAAGAGGCAAGACACAGTAAGAGCCATCCAACAGGTGCTAGTATGGAAAAATAAATGGACATAAAATGCATTCTACATACATTTAAATTACTCCTCTTCAAATTACACAATCTGTAATTACCAACATATGTATTTGCTGGATGAACATAGTTTAATTAAAGTTCAGATTACAGGTATTTAAAATAAAACAGTTTTGCTGAAGCCACTAAAGGTTTTCTTCCACCAGAAAAGCTCTTCTTGGGTGTTACCAAGATGGTTTGTACACACACACACACACATATATATAAAATGAAACTTGCCAACTGTAGAGTAGGAGGTGGAAGAAGATAGGTTTTGATGAACTTAGGTGAAACATAACATATGTGCAAAGAAGTAGTTTCCTAAATACAAATTTGAGAAATGAACATGGCTGTGTAGTTAGGAAGTTTGCTTTGCAACAAGGTGGTTTCAGTACTGAGCAGTACTTTAAGTAAGTGCCTTTTACCACACCCTCAGGACGACTGTAGCCATCTGAATACAGTCTGGTAGAGAGAAACTTTGCAGAAGCTCATTAGAGGGAACATTCCTGTTCTTAGATAACAGACTCAATCTGATGATCCTAATTTTAGAAGCCGACTCTTTTGCAAGTATTCAGGACAAGTCACTAGTCTGAGGGTAACTTTCTCACACCAGTTTTAGGGGCCCTGAAAAGGATCACAAACACTGTTCTTCTTCTGATGACAAAGAGGCACTTACATATGGCACTTCCACAAATATAAACTAAACAATAAAAACCAAGCTGAAATTATTTTACATCTATTTATGTATGCCGGCATGGAGTAGAAAGATTTGCTCCAGCACACTAACTCACTACATACTGTGCTCTTTTGTCAGCTCTTTCATGGCAGTCCAGCATCCCAATATTAGATTTTATCACATCTTCCTCTTCTCCAGGATGCTACTCGGACAACTTGATACTCCTGTCCTCCTACACATGCATCACATGAATGCTGACATTACACATTCAATATAGAAAGCTTGTGCCAGTTTCTCTGCAGTCTTCACACATCCTCTACATTCAGTTTCTGTGTCTCTCTACAATGCAATATTGCACTTCACACACATGAAATAGTATCAAAAAGTTCCCCGACTCTTTCTCTCTCTTTTACTTGTTTCAGTCATGTGACTGTGGCCATGCTGGAGCACCGCCTTTAGTCGAGCAAATCGACCCCAGGACTTATTCTTTGTAAGCCTAGTACTTATTCTATCAGACTCTTTTTTGCCAAATCGCTAAGTTACGGGGACGTAAAAACACCAGCATCGGTTGTCAAGCGATGCTGGGGGGACAAACACACACATATATATATATACGACGGGCTTCTTTCAGTTTCCGTCTACCAAATCCACTCACAAGGCTTTGGTCAGCCCGAGGCTATAGTAGAAAACACTTACCCAAGGTGCCACGCAGTGGGACTGAACCTGGAACCATGTGGTTCGTAAGCAAGCTACTTACCACACCGCCACTCCTACGCCTAGTTTAAAAATATCTCATTTACCTAGGTTTTACCATCATCTCCTTTGAAATAATCACTTTGTGCAGCAATACTCTGGTCCCAGCATCCCTGCCACTTTTGAAATCCATCCTGGAAGTCATTTTTTCCTAAGTGAGTCAAGGATCTTCTGTGATTCACTCTGGATCTTGACAACAGTATTAAAATGGCATCCATCTTGGGGAAGAGATATGAAAGTCTGCAGGTGCTAAATCTAGTGAATGTTGTTTTTGGCAAGAAACTCACAAGGGAGGAAAGCTTGGTGACAGGGTGCACTGTTGTGAAGAATCTAATTCTTCATGCACCACAGATCCAATTGCTTTTGATGAATTTCCTCCCTCAAATGCATCATATACTCTTTGCCCTTTACTTGAAGAGAGACACTCAGAGGTAACAGCTCCTTGAGATTTTTCCATCTCATTTTAAATTTGGCAATATTTTTCTCAAAATTAACAAAACACAAAAACAGATTCTACCTAACAGAATACATATGTATATATCATCCAAATATGGTTTTGAATCTAACAATAAAATTCCTCACAGTTGCTTCACGGATTATGGTGGCTACCACTAATACTATGGAAATCATAATTCTTCAATTATAGAAAGCGCCAATAAGATTCAGTGCCTATGAAAGAGTATGATCTTGGTTAAAAAGTTTGCTTCATGATCATGTAGTTTTGGATATCATTACTTTGGGCAATGGTCTTCTATTCTGGTCTCATGTCAACTCATTATGAATATAAATGGGAAGATGAAAACCTGTTGAATGTATTGTACCTACTCTTGAGTGTTTGGCAATTGGCCCGCTGGGGTTTAATACTGCAATCTTTCCCTTGAACAGCTTTAGTGGAGTCCACTAGTTTGCAAATCATTAAGGTCAGATTTCTGGTCTGATGTTAACCTCTGTCCCACCAATCTTAAAAATCCTGCAAAAATTCAATTTATATTTTAAGTTATTAGAATTTAAAATATAAATTATATTTTAAAATATAATCTTTTATCATCCAGCAAACACACATGTGGATGTTACACACTGAATTTTGAATAACTAAAGAAGAGTATCTTAAATGTAAGCAGATGTCTATATACGCCAACCACTCCGAGAGTGTAGTGGGTGCTTTTTAGATGCCACCAGCATAGAAGCAGCTAGTCAGGTGGCACTGGCATCAGCCACATTCAGATGGTGCTTTTTTTATGCTATTGGCAAAGGAGCCAGTCATAGAGTGGGGCTGGCATCGATGGGATGGTGCTTTTTATGTGTCACCGGCACAGGGAGCCAGTCAGACGACACTGGCAATGACCCATGCATGAATGGTACTTATTGTGTGCCACCAGCATAGGAGCCAGTCAGGCAGCACTGGCATCAGTCACAACTACAATTTCCCTTTGATTGTAATTTGATTTTGATTGTACTTGACTCAATAGGTCTTCTCAAACACAGCATGTCACCTGACAATTCAAAAGTACTTTTTAAATGGGCTGTTATGTGACACTGGTGTAGGCTACAGCAGTGATCTCACTTTACTTGCCAGGTTTTCTCAATCACAGCATATCTCCTCATCCATATGCAGTACGTGACTAGCGCTGTTGTCTCTCTAGCACACCACAGCCAATGCTTCTTATGTCCATTTCTCTCAGGGTGCTTACACTCTCTCGTGTGTCCACACTGACATGACACATCCAGCGGATCATGCTAGCTTCATTTCTTTCAAGCCTACACATGTATTCAGCAAGTCACGACTCCTGTTTCACTACCGCGTAGCATGACAGTTCGCACACATGCATCATACAATCTACCTTTCACTCTGAACAAGGCCTTTTGTCACCAGTAGAGGTAGGAGCTTTCTGAACTTTGCCCAAACCATTCTTATTCTAGTGGCAACGCTCTGAGCATCCACCCCCACTACAGCCTTGGTAGAAGCTATCAACTACTTCTAGTTTCTTCCCCTGACATGTGATGGAATCAGTTTCCTGAGCATCTGCGGTGTTTATTGAATCTACCGCAAACAAAAGCTATCTTCCCGGTTAACCTTCCTTTGATGTTGTTGCACCTCTTATGTGTCCATAGCTTAAACTAGGTACATCTTATGGAGTTTCTACCTACACCTTTTCTACAGATCGAGCAGGGCCATCTACATGAAGGGGTTTGTGATGTGTTCACCTTCCTACTTACTAGGACTTTGGTTTTTGCAACATTTATTCTAAGGCCCTTCGATCCTAAACCTTGCTTCCACACCTGAAATTTCATCTCTAGTTCTGGTAGCAATTCTGCTATGAGAGCAAGGTAATCAGCATAAAAGAGCTCCCAGGGGAAACCTGTCTTGAATTCCTCTGTTATTACCTGGAGGACTATGATGAATAAGAGGGGGTTGAGATCTGATCCTTGGTGAATCCCTACTTCTACCCAGAATTCTTCACTATACTCATTGCCACCCTTACCTTATTAACGGCATCCCTGTACAGCTCTTATTAACCACTCGTCAATCTTCAGTTTTTGTATCGCCCACCAGATAAGGGATCAGGGGACCCTGTCAAAGGCTTTCTCCAACTCAACAAAAGCCAAGTATAGAGGTTTATATTTAGCTAGGTAGTTCTCCTGCAGTTGCTGTACCAAAAATATAGCATCAGTGGTGCTTCTACCTGGCACAAAATCATACTGTATCTCATCTAAGCAGACTCTCTCCCAAATTAGTTGGGCTATGACCCTCTACGTAACCGTCATCACCTGATCCAGCAGTTTGATACCCCTGCAGTTACTTCTATCTAAAGCATCACCTTTACCTTTATAGCAGTTGACTAGGGTGCTGCTATGCCAGTCGTTGGGTAAGACTCCTTCGTGAACTACCTAGTTTACAATACAGGTGACTCTTTGTATAACATTGTTTCTATTATTTATACATAATTATAAGTATATATAATGGCATTGACTAAGCTTTAAAAAAATTGCTGAACTTTGCCGACCTCTCAGATTGTAAAGACTGCATCCAAGTTGTTGCTACAATCTATTAAGATCATGAACAAGGCGATATTTTCGAGTGAACTCCATTCATTCCTAGCCAACTATCAGTAACAATAAGAGGGAGACTATGGAGTTGCTAAAAATAGCAACTAGATTTCAAAAAAGTAAAACATCCTACCATTAAATTAAAGAATGCATTAGATAAATGTAGTAATTAACATCATTTAAAGTGTGTTTTCCATGCTAGTATGGGTTGGACAGTCTGACAGGAGCTGAACAGCTGCCAAGGTTCCAATTGTCTGTTTTGGAAAGGTTTGTATGGCTGGATGTCTCTCCTAATGCCAACCACTTCACAGAGTGTATTGAGTGCTTCTTACATGACACTGGCACTTTTACATGGTACAGGTCCATAATCTTTGGTACATTATGTCTGAGAAAACATGAGATGATTAGCCATAAAAACCGAAGTGTTCAAACAAAAACCCTCATTGGGAGGGTACAAACATGGCTCTGTAATTTTAAAAAAAATGTGTGTTGCATAGCTGTAGGGTCTCAGTTTCAAGCTTACTACATGGCCTTTTCTACGAGAGTCATTGGTCAACCAAAACCTTGTGAGTGGAATTTGGCAGACAGAAACAGTAAGGATATAAGGCGGTGAACTGGCAAAAACGTTAGCACGCCGGGCGAAATGCTTAGCGGTATTTCGTCTGTCGTTATGTTCTGAGTTCAAATTCCGTCGAGGTCGACTTTGCCTTTCATCCTTTCGGGGTCGATAAATTAAGTACCAGTTATGCACTGGGGTTGATATAATCAACTTAATACCTATGTCTGTCCATGTTTGTCTCCTCTATGTTTAGCACCTTGTGGGTAATAAAGAAATAGGTATTTCATCTGTCATTACGTTCTGAGTTCAAATTCCGCCGAGGTCGACTTCGCCTTTCAGGGTCGATAAATTAAGTACCAGTTACGCACTGGGGTCGATATAATCAACTTAATCCTTTTGTTTGTCCCCTCTATGTTTAGCCCCTTGTGGGCAATAAAGAAATGAGAAACAGTAAGGATATTGGTCAGTGAGACTGTTCTTGTTTTAACATCACAGACTTAATTTGTAACCTGGTTTAACAATCCTACCTAGCCCATGGGTCCATGGGTGCCTTTAGCAGATTTTTGAGCTGCAGGGGTATCTAATTTGTTCCTAAAACCTGTTCTTCCTTTCTTCAGTCTTTGTCTTTTCTGGCTCTTTCTCCTGTTCTTGCTGTTGTTTAGCCCAGGGCAAACAATCACGAAACACATTCCAGTCATAACCATTTCTTTTTCTTTTTGGTATAACTTAGACTACACTGTCAAATGTGTCTTATTTTTAAGACAATAATATGATGTGAGGGAATTTAGTTGCTATTTCTAGCAGATTAAATAACTTCATAAAGTTCCCACTAGGTGTACTTTGCTATGTGTTTCTTTGACATTCACACTTGCTAAAATATAGTCAAGGATAATCAAACAATTAAATATTTGAGCTTAATCGATTTAACAAGGGATTAGAATTATAATTGATTTGTTTATCTAATAATAAAACAAATGAATAATTTTGGTTATGACACACAATAGCTGAGAGGTCAGTGATCTAACTTCCTTATATCAAACACTATTATAATCATTATGCTGATTCTGTTAGTCTTAGGATCCATTAGCAGTAATGTGATGGGGGCAACTGCTCAAACAATAACCCCTAACTAAAGGACACAAACATGGTTGTGTTGTCAAAAAGTTTGCATTTCAACTGCATGATTTCAGGGTCAATTCTACTGTGCAGTTCCTTCAACATGTATGTTCTATTATAGCCTTAGATGGAGGAGGGCAAATAAAGGGTGGCAAATGAAATTCACAAGCTGGAAATTGGTCAATAAGACCGTTGGTGTTTAAAGATTGTAGACTTCATCTATAACTTGGTTTAACATTCCTATCTATCTTTAGCAGACAACACTGTTACACACCTTTGATCCAGGGGCTCTGGTTTGAGAACTTTCTCACACCTTCCTTACCTCCAGTATCAGAGGCCCTGAAAAAATGTCATGGGAGCTGCTCTTATTTCTTTGACTAAGCTGTTTAAGAAAAAAAATAAAACATTCATACTAACACAGAAAAATAATTAAAAACATGAGAAAATTTTACTCAAAAAATAACAGCATCTTTCAGGGCATATATGTCATCATCTTCATCATCATAACATCTGCTTCTCCATATTTTCATGGGTCGGATGGAATTTGTTGAAGTAGACTTTTCAACAGCTGGATGCCCTTCTGTTTGCAAAACCTTACCTGTTTCCAAGCAAGGCAATATTTCCCTATGGTCGGGCATGTTTTCACAGAATATTGCAAATTAATGACATTAGTTTACAACAATCCCATGAATGTCAAGACGAGTAGACACACACACACTTGCATATAATATGTATTACGCTTCTCTCAGTTTCCATCTATCAAATTCACTCACAAGGTTCTGATTGGCCTAGGGCTATAGTTTGTTCCTTCTCGATCCATGCCTGACTCATAAGGGTCGGTTTCCCGGTTTCCTTGGCGTATAGGTTCCTCACCTGGACAGGACACTGGTCCGTCGCAGGTGAGCTGCAGATGCAGGAGGAAAGAGTGAGAGAAAGTTGTGGCGAAAGAGTCAGCAGAAGTTTCGCCATTACCTTCAGCCGGAGCCGCTTGGAGCTTAGGTGTTTCGCTCATAAACACACACATCGCCCGGTCTGAGATTCGAATCCGTGATCCCTCGACCGCGAGTACGCTGCTCTAACCACTAGGCCATGTGCCTCCACACTGGGGCTATAGTAGAAAGCAATTATCCAAAATTCCACACAGTGAGACTGAACCTGAAACGATGTGGTTGGAAAACTAACTTCTTAACCACAAAGCCATGCATGTTTAAAATTACATATACCTAAATTATAGAGTTTCCCCCATTTCAGATACTTAACAAGAATAACAGGTTACTCAGCTTTCACCATAACACACAAAACCTCTACCATTAATGTATACCACAAGATGATATATGGTTATGGTATCTGTGACAGTGAGCCGGAAGTTGATACTTTCTTTACAGTTGTTCTGACAACTCAGCCATCCCCGCCAGACTCTAAATTTAATTCTTACTAAATCAATTTGGTCTTCCTATCTATTTATTCATGGAATAAGTAGCAATATATACAGCAAGTCAATCAGTCACTCAACTCGGTCAATGCCATCACCATTATCACGGTTCAAGTCTATACAACACAGAAAGAGAGGAGGCCTAATTTGATGACTTATGTAATATGGTTTAGTGCAGTGGTTCCCAGAGTGGGGTGATATGGGATGGCCAAAAGTGAGTGATGGATATAAAAAAAAAAAATAATAAATTAATTAGGTTAAGTTTTATTTGTGAAATACAGTAGTGAATCTGCTGCAGAAAGTGGTCTATGTTTGTGGTGATGAGTGAGGGGTGGGACGCCAGGAATGTGGCCTGGTTGCCAAGGGGACAGCAGTCTGAAAAATTTTAGGAATCACTGGTTTAGTACCTGCAATGTTCTGAGTTCAAATCTCTTGAGCTGACATTTGATATACCCTTAACCTGCCAAATTGGTTTTCCCCTTCCTTAAATTAATTGTGAAAATAGTATCAATTATAATCCAAACCATCCTCCTCTTCAGTTTTAACATTAATTATTATTACTTTCTGACTATTTACCGAGTTCAAATCCTGCTACGGTCAACTTTGCTTTCGTCCTCCTGGGGTCGATGGTATCAACAAAACCTCTCCCCTCAAGATAGCTGGCCTTGCGTATATATCAAAAATCATTATTATTATTAAAAATATATACAACACCAGTAAGCAAAACATAGTTATTCTCAAGCTAACGGGGGGGTGTCTCTGCATAGTCGCTCCACCTGCTAGGAATAGCAGCCAGATCTCTTACAAATAGCACGATATTCTTTAAATAAAACGGATAACGTTCTCCATAAAACATTACCTGAAAACAAAACGGGAAAGTCACCAATGGAACGTTTTTGATCATGGGGGGGGGGGTCTGCTCAATCAGGTTGACATGGGAGCTAAACATCAAAACATCAACAACAATACAATGAAGACAAGAATTTAATTTAGAGAAAAATATCAGAAATAAGATGTGTACATACCTTCGTTGGTGAATAAACTCCACAGTTTTGAAAAGAGAAAGCCCATGTCAAAAGCTAGTCCAGACTACAGTCGGGACTGAAACAAGGACCAAACTCTTAAGGAAGGGCTTAACAGGTGCTTAGTAGGCAATGTTTTTTTTTTTTAATATATTTCTAATTAAATTGCTATCCTTTTTTCTTTATTCCTCCTTTTTTTTCATTTTTTCAACTGTTTTTAATTTATAGTATTTTCTGGTTAATGTAAGTATATCTTATTATGTTTACTGTTTTACAAGAAAGGGTGTGTGTGAGAATTTCTCAATGCTGAACGATTCTAAGAAAAACAAACAAAAATTATTAGTTTACTTTCCTTTGCTTTACACACTAACTAAAACCACCCCTGTGAACCGATTCTATTTTAAAATGTTGAGTAAATATCCTTTCCCCAATAATTCAACAATGGGAAAAGTCGTGTGAGTGAAGACAAATAAGTCAACAAGTAAATAAATACCCCTTATTTGTATTTTTTCAATTCTTTATATTTACACACTGACGTTGCTGGTTAGTGGTATTATAATTATATTGTTATTTCTACAACTACCGCTTACACAAGAATTACCCCATGAGGTGGAAATACCCAACGGACTAAATAGCAGAGGTTATTTATAAAAATATCCATGAAAATGTGTTTCTATCATAGATACAAAAGAGTCAGTGCAGATACGTGTATTTCATTCCCAACATCAAATATCGCTTGTGTATATACGTGTATATACGTATGTATCTATGTGTGTTTTATATTCAAATATCAAAAGCATATACACACATATATATATGTTGGATTTAAATTTAAATATCGGTGTTTTTTAATTGTCGCTGATGTGTAGTATATCAGCGCACTTCATCCACACAAGATATTGAATACAGTGCGTGAATATTTATATATATATATATATTATTTGTTGTCTATACATTTATTGCCAAAAAGGAAAACAAAGGATAGATTATAATATGCCAAGTAAAATAGATTTCTATTTGTCTAAGTGAAATACTTCAAATCATTTATGAAAACTCTGAAACACATCCGCTATAGTCTATATATATATATATGTTTATCTACGTACTTCTAGAGAGATATATAGGCATGTACATTTTGTGTGTGTGTGTGTTATATGTATGTGTGTAAGTGTGTAGATGTGTAAATATTTATACAATATATAGTGTATGTATGTGTGTGTGTGTGTCTAAACTACATTGGAATTATGTCAGTTTATGGCACTGTAGCTATTACTTTTAGGAGGAATTCTTACAGGAAGCAATCTTGAAGACGTTTTGTAGGGGATAGTAATAACAAAAGCAAAAAAAAAAAAAGGGGAAAAAAAGGAGTAGGATCAATATCAAGTTGGCTGACTCCTTCCTCTCTTAGTCACCACCATGTTGCTAATAATTATGTTCCAGTATGGCACAAACCATATACATGTGAGCTGCCAAAAATAAAGAAAAAGAAAGAAAATATAATAGACTAAAATAAATAAACTGCGTGTGTGTATGTGTGTGGCTAGTATATATATATATATATATATATATATATATATATATATATATACAGCATGGCTTTAATAGATTGTTAAAGGGATATAAAGATGGGAGATGGATGGGTGTGTGATGATGACTGGATCGTTTAGGAAGATGGTGAAAAAATTACTTTGTGTAAGAAATATGGAATAAAAAAAAAAAATAACAGTGTCCAAGTCGGTATGAAGTGAACACGGAACACACAAATCTATGAAACAATTCTTTTTCCAGTATACACATGAATAAAATAAAAGTATTGATATTGACTTAATTTATCACATATATGTATGTATGTATGAAGAGTGATACACACCACACAATATATATGTGTATATATGTATATATATATACATGCACACCACACAATATATGTGTATATATATATAATATATATATATACATACACACCACACAATATATGTGTGTATATATGTATATATATATATATATACATACACACCACACAATATATGTGTATATATGTATATATATATATACATACACACCACACAATATATATGTATATATATATACATACACACCACACAATATATATGTATATATATATATATACATACACACACACCAAAGCGCGAGATAGTATTTTGAGAAACGAGATAAAGATTTTTTTTATGGAGAAAGGGTAACTGTGTGTATATATGTGTGTGCGTATATAAATAGATAATATGTGTGTAGCTAAAGTTTAAAGGGAAGAATGTGTGAATCAATAAAAGCGAAAGATAAACCCTTATAAATAAGTACAACAATACCTGTAAACACAACATATGTTATGAGTGAGCCAACGAGGAAGCCTCGACATCGTTATCCTATCTGCTAGAAACAGCAGCCTAATCTTCCTCAAAGCACACCCTATCGTAGTGAGTAAGGAAAGAACACAATGGATAGTGTATTCCTATAGTATACTCCTAAAAGCGATAGGATGGTCTTGGACATTGCTGGAATGCCTATGATCATAGGCCTGCTCGATTAGCGTTGACTCGGGGCTAAACAACCACGTTTAAGTGTGTGGGGGGGGGAGAGGGGCACACATGTAATAGTAATGCATGCATAGCTCGGTGCGCGAGTGAGTGTATATGTATTCGTCGTGTATACACACAAAAGCTGTCAACAATGAGTCGCAATGTGATGATAAACGTGGAGCACTATAAAGATACCCAGAGAACAAATTTTTTTTCTTCTTCTTCTTTCAAAGCCAACAAATAGTCTTAATTACCGCATCAAAGAAACAGAGGCGAAAAAGAGGGGGTACCTTTTGATAGAGTCATATATCTCCCTCTCCTAAACACACGAACTATTGATATTCAATCCTTTCTATTACGTTTTTAATAGCATCCAAACTCTTCCTTCGTGTGACATTTCCAACACAGTTACTAGCAATTCACAGTATATATCTATGTGTAATTACAAGCCTGGTTGCTTAGAATGGCTTTAATGTCAGCGAGTGCATTTTACACACACACACACACATATATATATATATATATATATATATATATATATATATATATATATATAAAAGCCTTTTAAGTGCTGTGGTTTTACTGGGATCTCCTTTTAAGTAGAAAGAATAGCCATAACTCTTTGACTGCTATTTCTAAATTCGGTGTGTGTGGTGAGGCAAATCGTTGCTAAACCCTTAATTACTTAGTACTATATATATATATATATACACATACAGTGTGTGTGTGTACACACATGCTTTCAGAAACATCAAAACGTGAATGATTCGCATAAAAGTTCATTGCGGCATCATCCACTGAGAGGCTTTACCTGTTCGCTCAATCTGCTAGAAATAGAAGTTAACTATCACAATTTACGCTTCGTTGTCTTGTAAAGTAATCTCTATATATAATATATATAAAAAAAAAAAAAAAAGAAGGCAGTAGACATTAGACAGAGTAGCCTGATAAAAAGTCTTACGAGAGAGACACATTCACTGCTATAGAATGCTTTTAATCATATATTGACAAGGCTGACCTTGCGATTAAACAATGTTGTATAGCATTGCTAAAGCTAATAGCATGAGACATTTAAGGGGGAGGCTTTCGTTAAGGAGAATTTGTATATGATATTGTTCATCCAATGTATCAAAATTTGTCTTCCCCATTGTATAAACAATGCATACAATAGACTACCAACCATAACAGCATGGTCCTTGTTCCGTTTAAACATTGCATATGTTCATCCAAGTTGTCAATAGGACTCTGGAATTTCAGAGAGGTCTGTCGTGATATTTTGAAATTAAAAACCTGACACATATGAGAAAAATACAGGTATTTAAGGATGGGATATATCATTTTGCTTTTGAGCAGTTCTGAAATTTTTCGAAATATCAGATTAAAAAAATGGGGTGGGATCATTGAATAAAGGTATACATCTGTGTAACGAAGAAATATTTTTCTTCTTAACGACTGTTTAATTTTTCAATATGTGTGTTTCTTAGCTTCCTGCGCTTGTTAAAGAAAAACATCAAAACATCAATTACTACTAAATGGCTAATATTTTTTTTTTAAATCTTCATTTACCAATCATAAAGTCTTTTTGACACACACACATATATATATATGTGTGTGCTGTGGTTTTACTGGGATCTCCCTTTTAAGTAGAAAGAATAGCCAAAACTCCTTGACTGCTATTTCTAAATTCGGTGTGTGGTGAGGCAAATCGTTGCTAAACCCTTAATTACTTAGTATATATATATATATATATAATATATATATATATATATAAAAGCCTTTTAAGTGCTGTGGTTTTACTGGGATCTCCTTTTAAGTAGAAAGAATAGCCATAACTCTTTGACTGCTATTTCTAAATTCGGTGTGTGGTGAGGCAAATCGTTGCTAAACCCTTAATTACTTAGTACTATATATATATATATATATATATATATACACATACAGTGTGTGTGTGTACACACATGCTTTCAGAAACATCAAAACGTGAATGATTCGCATAAAAGTTCATTGCGGCATCATCCACTGAGAGGCTTTACCTGTTCGCTCAATCTGCTAGAAATAGAAGTTAACTATCACAATTTACGCTTCGTTGTCTTGTAAAGTAATCTCTATATATAATATATATAAAAAAAAAAAAAAAGAGAAGGCAGTAGACATTAGACAGAGTAGCCTGATAAAAAGTCTTACGAGAGAGACACATTCACTGCTATAGAATGCTTTTAATCATATATTGACAAGGCTGACCTTGCGATTAAACAATGTTGTATAGCATTGCTAAAGCTAATAGCATGAGACATTTAAGGGGGAGGCTTTCGTTAAGGAGAATTTGTATATGATATTGTTCATCCAATGTATCAAAATTTGTCTTCCCCATTGTATAAACAATGCATACAATAGACTACCAACCATAACAGCATGGTCCTTGTTCCGTTTAAACATTGCATATGTTCTGCCAAGTTGTCAATAGGACTCTGGAATTTTCAGAGAGGTCTGTCGTGATATTTTGAAATTAAAAACCTGACACATATGAGAAAAATACAGGTATTTAAGGATGGGATATCATTTTGCTTTTGAGCAGTTCTTAAATTTTCGAAATATCAGATTATTAAAAAAGGGGGTGGGATCATTGAATAAAGGTATACATCTGTGTGAAGAAGAAATATTTTTTCTTCTTAACGAATTCAACGACTGTTTAATTTTTCAATATGTGTGTTTCTTAGCTTCCTGCGCTTGTTAAAGAAAAACATCAAAACATCAATTACTACTAAATGGCTAATATTTTTTTTTTAAATCTTCATTTACCAATCATAAAGTCTTTTTGACACACACACACACACATATATATATATGTGTGCGCTGTGGTTTTACTGGGATCTCCCTTTTAAGTAGAAAGAATAGCCAAAACTCTTTGACTGCTATTTCTAAATTCGGTGTGTGATGAGGCAAATCGTTGCTAAACCCTTAATTACTTAGTATATAATATATATATATATATATATTTATTTTATAGAAGGAGCTTCTACAGGACTGTAGAAGCTCCTTCTATAAAATAAATTACTTTACTCTGCTATGTATTGAGTACCTTATTTACTGTGGTTAACCCCGACTCAACCCGGGACCTACATACATATATATATATATATATATATATATATAGTGTAATAAATAAAATATATGCATACATACAAACATATATATGTACGTACCTACATCTACATGTATATATACATGCATATATATATGTATATAAAATACTTTCCTAAATTCTAATGAATTATTTTGGTTTGTACTCAGTCAAATGAATTTATATGGAAGGAAGGAAGAATTAGAATATTTTTTTTAAAAATAACTTACCATAAATGATTTTTTAGGATTCCAGATGTAGAAGAGACGGTAAATGAATATATAAGAATGCAATAATAAAAGTATGACAGATATTTGGGGGGGGGGTATTTTGGCTAATTGGTACTACTAATTTTCAGTTACGTTTCACAGTAGTGACACCGACCGGTAAATAAATTGTCTAAACGAATAAATAAATCCACATAAGCCACGCTGCTGCTGCCCGTGAAGTACCAAAAAAACTAATAATTGAAATAAATGTGGTGACCAGCAGGCCTACCGACCGACTTTACTATAACGGTGAGTTGGATACCAGCCACCACCACCAAACCATCATAGTGACGACGACAGTGGAGCCGACAGCTGTAACAAAATATACGGAAGTCCAAATATGACGAAAAAACAACGAGAACACGTCAACAAACCGGTGTAACGGCAATCGGGAAATTATTATAGTCCAATATTGCTTTTAGATATATATATAAGATCACCTCAGTCGCGTCCCTTTATCGTTCTTCAAACCCCCCTCCCCACTTTCCCACCAGATTTTGTGATGACTTCGTTTTTCATCTTCCCCAGGGGGTCCATTAAAAGTACCAGTACGCAGTAATATTCTAGATTATTGGCCAATATATATTTCTTTATTGCCCACAAGGGGCTAGACATAGAGGGGACAAACAAGGACAGACAAATGGATTAAGTCAATTACATCGACCCCAGTGCGTAACTGGTACTTTATTTATCGACCCCGAAAGGATGAAAGGCAAAGTCGACCTCGGCGGAATTTATTGGCCAATATAACCTACCCTACATGTTACTCCACTCCCCAATACTTTTATTCTTGTCTCTATGTGAAATTCCAATATTTTAGGAATACTACCAACACCTATTTCTTTATTACCCACAAGGGGCTAAACATAGAGGGGGACAAACAAAGACAGACATAGGTACTAAGTCGATTACATCGACCTCAGTGCGTAACTGGTACTTAATTTATCGACCCCGAAAGGATGAAAGGCAAAGTCGACCTCGGCGGAATTTGAACTCAGAACATAGCGGCAGACGAAATACCTATTTCTTTATTACCCACAAGGGGCTAAACACAGAGGGGACAAACAAGGACAGACATAGGTATTAAGTCGATTACATCGACCCCAGTGCGTAACTGGTATTTAATTTATCGACCCCGAAAGGATGAAAGGCAAAGTCGACTTCGGCGGAATTTGAACTCACAACGTTACGCAGACGAAATACCGCTAAGCATTTCGCCCGGCGTGCTAACGTTTCTGCCAGCTCGCCGCCTTTAACCAATGAAATCCCAAACAGAAGAGACCCTAAATATTTCTCACAGAAGAGTTATCGGCACTATCTTCTAATATTTGGTCAACTCAGTTTCGACTAATGCATTTTTGTTCTTAGTAACGTAAAAGAACAAAACACGGGCATGTGTAAGTGTGTGGAGTTTTGAATATACTTCCATATGTTCAGTGAAATTTAATGATGAGATTTTCAGAATAAGTTTATTTATAATTAGCGGCAACAGATCAAAATTGAGGTTTTCAAAATCATATTATTTCAACTTTCGAATGTTTTACGCTTGAAATTAATTATTCAAACAAATATGAACGATACATATTAACAGTGCATCTATCACCTTCGACAATTATATCTGTCGTTCCGATATACATGCATGGTTGACATTCGCTGCAGGTTGCTTACTCTTTCAGAGCGGGAGATTCAAAATTTATGAGGATCGCTTCAGTTGTTTTAGCTTCTCTCTATAATTTCTGAACGATTATTGAGCTATGAATCATTAAATTTTTTTTTTTTTTGCTTCCTACTTCGGTTGTTGTACCTTTTGACCGACAGATTTTAAAAATAATTTTTTTCTAACTAAACACTTTCAAACTTCGGACACTGGTACAATGTGTCATATAAAACATCTTTTACTCTTAGCATTCTTGAGAAAAACTTATATTTACGAAGTTATTTCACGTTAAAGTTGTCCTATTTTGGTAATTTTGGGCACAAGGCCAGTAATTTCGGAGGAGGGGGTAAATCGGTTACATCGACTCCAGTACTCAACTGGTACTTATTTTATCAACACTTTTTACGCAAATATTGATATTCATAAGGAATTATTCTAGTCTATTACTTGCATAAATTTTTTAACAAGTTCACTTTTCATTCAGCTAAAGTGGCACGTATTCTCCTGCATCTTCGTTATACGGTTTACATATAATACATATAAGAATGGGTTTGCTATTGGTGTCGATGCTTAAGATGTTTTATGCTCCTAACATTTTTTTCATCTATTTTGCAGCTGAAATCTATTTCGCAATGATTCTGTTAAGAGTTTCCTGCAAATAAATGTTACTATGTTCTCAGCGATTTTCAAATGAATTATTGTGGTACAATTATTTTTAACTGAACCTGTTTAATTGCTTCAATATCTGAGCTGGGTTACATTTGGCTGAAACACATTTGCTGTCTTACAGAGACGTGATTTGTTTTTGATTATTAACCTGGCTAAAACAATAACAACTTGCAGTGAAATATCATCGAATTAGTGATGACAATATAGTTATTGATATACTATTCGTCTGACTGTGATTTAGGCTCTGAGTAGCTTAGCAGCACCACTTGGTTAAATTTTATCCTAAAATTGCTTCGGGTATATCAATGTGTGTTGTTGCTTAGCATGATATAGGAAAAATCACAAACTCATTGATGCCACTACTAGATCTGTGGTACATAGTATTTATACAAAGGCGGTTTCTGTCAACTAGGTTTTCTTCATTTTTACTTCTGATCGTCACTATGCCATACTCTTCGAAAATCCAAGGACATCGATTTTTACATTTTGTGACTCACCATATTACTACAAATGGGATTCCAGTTCCTACAAGCCCTCGTCGCTTTGCTTTCGACAAAATCGCTATAGTAAAATCCAGCCGTATCCTACGGCTTGGTAGAATTCGACCGTCTAACAGCAACTATTCTCTCTTACATATTGTGCCTACAAAAAGCTATGAATGATTAGTGGCTTCGCAGTAATTGTAGTGTTTAACTCTAGAACAGTACCGGACAACACTTTTTTGCTCCTAGAATCTTTTGAGTTCTTTTCCAGAGAGAGAAGTGGGGTGAGGTAACTGCTACGAATTATTTGACCATATTATTATCGTAAATATGTACTGTGTTGTTAATCAGAAAGTTAGTTTAATTAGAAATGTAGTAGTTTGTACGAATGTTATTAACTATAAGCTGATGCGTGGTTGTTCAATAAAAAACTTGGTTGGTTTATTCGAAAATTCTGAGTCATCATTTGTTGTAGTGTGCGAATGTCGGAGCCACCAATCCTATATTGATTCGTAGCTCGAGGTCATTAATTCTAAGAAATTAGAAACATGTTCGTAAGAATAACAGCAAGAATGGATTACATACTATTTCCTTTACACCGTCAAAAAGTAGACCTTTTCCGATCTTGTTGGTAGAAAAATAATGATTACGCAACACTTGTGAATACAGATCTGAAATAGAACAGAATTGAAGCATAATAAATGTAACATATTTTAACTTAAAACATAGATCAAGGACGTACATAAGCATTTTCGTATTTTACAGGTCAATTCAATAATGTGTTGAAGAAACATTTTTTAGTTTTACAAATTGAGCTGTTTAAAGTGTTCTAGAAATATGCCTGCATGCTTTACGAAGGCAATGGAATAATGTAATATAAAAAGTGCTATAGAAAACTTATATATTGAAAATTCATGTGTTTGTAAGGTCAAAATGTTTACGACACAGCTGTAAATATTGAAAAATATGTAACGTACATATTTTAAATTGGTAGAAGTTATTCTTCCAAGGCAAAGACAAAGGTTAACTACAAGATAAGTGAGAGGGGAATAATGGGGGCATGAAATGAGACAGTTTACTTATTATAGTTGTCGGAACTCTTAAAAGAAATTTAGAGGCAGAACTGTTTTCCGTTTCAAAAGCAAATAATAATAATAATAATAAATGCCGATGCAGTTCCAGGCAGTGGCTCTCATGGCTTTTGATCTTAACTGATTGTAAGTGTTATCATGTACATTGTTTTGTCTTGGTATAAAAGATGGGCTACAGCAAATATTCTGCTCAATACCACAGATTCGCTTGTCAGTTGTTTGACCTTAACCAGTTGACCATGTCCCTTAGTGGCTGACAATATGTGCATCTCTGATCACGAGCAGAAGTAGTGGCGGAGCATCATAGCCGTGTGTTGAGAGGAATTCTTGGAGGTTTGGATAATTCAACTTTGGAAACATGGGTGGTTTGTTCAACATCCTTAAACAATCCTTATTCAGTGACCTTTTGAGCGAGGTGTGCTACTCGACCAGAAGAAGATTCTAACTGGGCCCCACCTGCAAGGTCATGTGCTGTTTATCTTGATATCAGATCACCATGTCGCGCACATTTGGTTGTGGTGCGTGTACCTGGTGTACCCTTATCAGACGGGTAGTCTTGATAGGTATACTGGGCTTCGTATATTTTACCCCAGTGTCACTTTGATGGCATGCACTGCTCTCTCTCACTCAATAATAATAATAAATAAATAAATGAAAATGGCTCACAGGCTACTTGACCCTAATGAACTAAACTATCGTCCGCATAAAGTTGCTTCAAGTGAGTGAAAAAGTTGTTCTACATATTAGCTGTAGCACTCATTATGAAAAGAGCTGGCCAATGAAAATGAATCTAGGATGAAATTAATTCAGCATGGGAAAATAAAATTAGAACAAAATGTGCAGAGAGCATGACGACTTCGTATAAAAAGCTTAGCGAGATATCTGAATTTAGAGATAGCTGATGGGAAAATTCAATAATATTAGGTGGCATATCTTTCATGGGAGCCGGATTCACTCTACAGTTAAGATTATAGGCATTCTGTGATACAAATGCGTTTTACTTTCTTGATATAAGAAGAAGAAGAAGAAACAAAAGCTATAAAACAAATTAAATCCAAACTGAAACTAGAACAGCAACGGACCATGATAAAACGATGGCAAGAAAAGCCCCTTCATGGCAAATACTGGACTAAACTAAATGCAAAAGATATAGACAAAGAAAATCCCAGCAATGGTTGAGAAACTTAGGACTCAAAGCAGAGACAGAGGGTCCAATTTTTTATGCAACTTCTTATAATCAATTTATTAATTGTTGGATTACTGGTTGTGCTTTACAGACATACGTAGGACGTGTGGAACATAACTAGAAGGATTACAGCCTTCGCCGATTTAGCTATGTCTAATGGAAAATGTGTTTAAAGGAATATGCATTTATTGTTTTATCAAAGTATAATTTGTTACAGAATTCCATTCTGTGCATGGAGAGTGAATGGTCGTGATGATGAGTAGTTAGATTAGTAGAAAATCAAAAATTTTTTTCTTTATTGCCCACAAGGGACTAAACATAGAGGGGACAAACAAGGACAGACATAGGTATTAAGTTGATTACATCGACCCCAGTGCGTAACTGGTACTTAATTTATCGACCCCGAAAGGATGAAACGCAAAGTCGACCTCGGCGGAATTTGAACTCAGAACGTAATTTCAGTCGAACTACCGCTAAGCATTTCGCCCGGCGCGCTAACGTTTCTGCCAGTTTGCCGCATTACAACACTAGGGGAAATGCATTCTTCATTCTCTGAAATATTCATAGGATTGCTCTGCATATAGCAATCCAATGAATATTTCAAAAGTATAAGGCAGTGAACTGGCAGAATCGTTAGCATGACTTTGCCTTTCATCCTTAGCGGTCAATGTAATCAATTTAATCCCTCGCCCGAAATTGCTGGCCTTGTGTGAAAATTTGAAACCAATATTTCAGGAGTATATTTCTGGTTCTGATTCTTTAAAATGTATACTCTTTACTCTTTTACTTGTTTCAGTCATTTGACTGTGGCCATGCTGGAGCACTGCCTTTAGTCGAGCAAATCGACCCCGGGACTTATTCTTTGTAAGCCCAGTACTTATTCTATCCGTCTCTTTTGCCGAACCGCTAAGTGACAGGGGACGTAAACACACCAGCATCAGTTGTCAAGCAATGTTAGGGGGACACACAAATACACACACACACACACACACATACATATATATATATGTACACATATATACGACAGGCTTCTTTCAGTTTCCGTTCTACCAAATCCACTCACAAGGCATTGGTCGGCCCAGGACTATAGCAGAAGACACTTGCCCAAGATGCCACGCAGTGGGACTGAACCCGGAACCATGTGGTTGGTTAGCAAGCTACTTACCACACAGCCACTCCTGCGCCTCATCACAGTTCTGAAATTTACTCGACAGAATGAGATGAAAGACACTGTATAGTAAGTAGCGAGTCAACAATGGTTCAAGATACTAAACTTAACTACCAAACTAATGTAGGAACTAGCTTTGAATCCTGATTATGCTTGATAGAAACATCAAAGAAAATAATGCTTAAGTAATGGCGTGCAAACTGCCACGAGAAAAAGGAGCTCACACAACAGGGATACTGGCAAAATCCTCAATAAACACTGTAGTTACAAGAGACCATTCGGCTAGCAGAAGACGCTATAAATAAGCAACAGTTGGGGAATGACAATCGTGTTCAGAAATATGTATTTCTTTACTACCCACAAGGGGCTAAACACAGAGGGGACAAACAAGGACAGACAAAGGGATTTAGTCGATTACATCGACCCCAGTGCATAACTGGTACTTAATTTATCGACCCTAGTGCGTAACTGGTACTTAATTTATCGACCCCGAAAGGATGAAAGGCAAAGTCGACCTCGGCGGAATTTGAACTCAGAACGTAATGACAGACGAAATACGGCTACGCATTTCGCCCGGCGTGCTAACGTTTCTGCCAGCTCGCCGTTCAGAAATATGGATGGATGAAATCAAGAGGAATAGCATGTTAATATTAATGGGGTCGAGTTGCTCGATTAAAGGCGGTGCTTCAGCATGGCCACAGTCAAATGACTGAAACAAGTAAAAGAGTATATATATTGGCCTAAACGCTTTAAAACAAAAGGAACCTCAACCATGTGACTCGGCTATTAGAACCCCTACTGAAGCAAATTAAATACTAAATTGTAAGATCTGATGTTATTCTTAAAATTGGAATAATTAAGATGACTTGACTAGCTCAATATCTTTCAAGTATTTCAAGAAACATCGCCGTTGAGGGACCTGGACGGTATCATTAAGGCAGCAGTTATAAAGTAACTAATTCATTATGTTTATTTCTCCTCCGAATTGATTCTCGGTATTAGTTTCGCAAAATATTGAATTATTTATGTGTAGTATACTCTCATGCTGTCATGTACATATCCCAATATTACCATATCTCTTGATATTATAGTCATCTTCGAAAAGGCGGCGAGCTGGAAGAATCGTTAATGCTCCGGACAAAACGTTTTACGGCATTTCTTCCGACTTCACCTTCAGAGTTCAAATCCTGCCAAAATTGACTTTATCCTTTCGGGGTCGATGAATGATGTACCGGTCGATGTAATCAACTAGCCCCTCCCCTAAGAATTCCAGGCCTTGTGCCTAAAGTCATCATCATCATCATCATCGTTTAACGTCCGTTTTCCGCGCTAGCACGGGTTGGACGGTTCGACCGGGGTCTGGGAAGCCAGGGGCTGCACCAGGCTCCAGTCTGATCTGGCAGAGTTTCTGCAGCTGGATGCCCTTCCTAACACCGACCAACCCGCGAGTGTAGTGGGTGCTTTTTACGTGCCACCTGCACAGGTGCCAGGTGGGTCCGGCATCAGCCACGATCGGTTGGAGCTTTTAACGTACCACCGGCACGGAAGCCAGCCAAGGTGGCACAGGCAACGGCCACGTTCGGATGGTGCTTTTTATGTGCCACCGGCACAGGTATCACAACTACTAAGTAGAGAGGATTATTATCATCTTTGGCTTCATTTTGTATTTTCTTAGCGCCTCTTATTCTTTCGGTTTCCCCATGCACCTTTTTTGTTCTCGAATTTAATCTTTTGATCTTGCTTCCAATCTTGTCTTAAGCCATTTCCTCTTTCCTTTTGTTCTTCAAGCTTCATTTTGTAGTCTTGTAGCAGCTTCTTGTCACGGATCAATGCTTTGATTAATTTTTCTCTTGACTTTCATTATGAACTCTAACTGGCATTCATCATCTATCCTTCTATTGATCTTCACAGACATTTCGCACTCTAGTTGCTGCTGCTCTGATCGCTTATACTTTGATTCCCTCTCTCTCTCTCTCTCTTCATTAACAACTGTCTCTAGTCTCTCTCTTATTGTCTTTTCATCGAAGCTTCTTCAAATGTCTCTTGGGATCATCTAAAGCAATGGCTTCGAGCAACTCAGGCTCTTCTTGCTACTGTTGTGTCTCATGTAATCGGCTTTTACTGCACATCGGTTATCAGCTTCTTCACTCCTTCATTCTATAGCTGAAAAAATGTTAATCTATTTTACATAGGCGCAGGAGTGGCTGTGTGATAAGTAGCTTGCCTACCAACCACATGGTTCCGGGTTCAGTTCCACTGCGTGGCACCTTGGGCAAGTGTCTTATACTATAGCCTTGGGCCGACCAAAGCCTTGTGAGTGGATTTGGTAGACGGAAACTGAAAGAAGCCCGTCGTATATATGTATATATATATGTATGTGTGTGTATGTTTGTGTGTCTGTGTTGTCCCCCTAGCATTGCTTGACAACCGATGCTGGTGTGTTTATGTCCCCGTCACTTAGCGGTTCGGCAAAAAGAGACCGATAGAATAAGTACTGGGCTTACAAAGAATAAGTCCCGGGGTTGAGTTGCTCGACTAAAAGGCGGTGCTCCAGCATGGCTGCAGTCAAATGACTGAAACAAGTAAAAGAGTAAAAGAGTAAGAGTATATGCCTTACAGGTATTAACTTTTTCCTTTTCTTTTTATCTTTTTTTAAACATTTTGCAATGTTGTTCGTCTCTTAATCCTCTCTTTTGCTTCCAGCGATGTGTCGTTCTAAAAGACGATAATATTATTTTCTTTCTAATATTAAAGTTGCATCATATTTCCCATTCTCTTTTTTTTTTCGTTTTGTTCAACATTTTGTGTTTGACTTTCGGTGTTGTATGTGAACGCCCATGTTATTATGGACATTATATGTAAACGGTTGTGTAGTAAGAAGTTTGCTTTCCGACCACGTGGTCTTGGGTTGAGTCCAAGCTGCATGGCACCGCGGACAAGTGTTTTTCTATCATAGCCCTAGGCCGACCAATGCCTTGTGAGAGGATTTGGTACCTGTAAACTGAAAAAAGCCTATGTATGTATTATGCGTATGTGTGTGTGCGTATATCTATTGTGTGTTTGTCCCCTATCAGCCCTTGACAACTGGTGCTGTTTTGTACGTCTCTGTAACTTAGCAGTTCAGCAAAAGAGTTAGATAAAAAATAAGTTCCTAAACTTTAAAAAATGAGCACTAGAGTCGATCCGTTTGTCTAGGACCTTTCAGACGGCACCCCAGCAAGGTCACTGTCCAATGACTGAAACAAGTAAAACATAAAAAAATAACTAATAACCTACAAATATGTACTAAACACAACATAAATCCATACCAAGTCTAGCAAGATTCAAAGCCGAATCGACAAATTGCCATGTTAAAATCACGGTTTAGTAACAGGTTTTTCAGGTGATCGGCCAAATTATGGACCAAGCAACAGCCATACTTCATGTGATGCATCTTTCTAGAAATCTCCGAAGTATTATCCTTATAAGGCCTATAAATTATTTTATTCTTTTACTTGTTTCAGTCTCATTTGACTACGGCTATGCTGGAGCACCAAGAACGTTTTGATCACCAAATTTCAGTTCGTGGTCACCCGCAGCTAAGCTACCCACATATTCATTTTGCTGCTTTTAACAGTCGCTATCATGACTCTCACTCATCCTAGACATGCAGCTACAGTTTGCCGACCTGAGCCCAATGTGTATATTTTCCCTGTTTCGACAGCTTAATTAAAGAGCTGTTTTAATCAACTATTTGTTAAAGCTACATATTTGTTCTTCAAGCGTTAAATCATTGTTGTCGCAGTTTTTAATTTATGAAACCTGAAATTATTTATGCGGTAAAATAACATTCTGTTAATTGTTCACGCACCCTGAACCAAACACAACTACCATCATCTCGTATCTTTCATAGTTTGCCTTACGTGCAACCATCCACTACACTCCATGACACAAGAATACATAAAAAAATCATAATGTTTATAAAAATTCTATTCATCATAATTATAAAATCCTAATCTTAAAGGGTAACGTCCATTTTTTATGAACATTAACCTGAAGATAAAGATAATTTTTCATACTATGTCCCAAGCATAAATGAAATTTATTTAAGTCCTTGTTAGACTGGTTTTGAAGTGTGAACATTTAGGTATATTGTTGTAAATTGTAACGCATGTAACTTATGATAAATTATGATGGTGGCTTTACTGCATCTAGTTATCCACTGATTCTCGTTTAGCCATTACACATACATCTGTACGTACGTACGTATGTATGTACATACGTACATACATACGATGTTGTCGCTAAAACAATTTACAATGCCATGAGAAAAAAAATTGTCCTGAAATAAACTTAGAAAATCCCTCTGTTATGGAATACATTCATAAACACCAACTCAAGGAATACTGGTAGAATATTCCCACCAAAACTTCTGTTAAATGTCGATATAACAGGCTGGATATTGTTGTTTGGGACAGAGGAGCATATGTATGTTCCGTGATAGAGGCCCTGCAGATATAAACATCTCTTTAAAAATCAAAGGAAAAGGGGATATCTGTGGACAACTGATTCGAAACCTCCAGCTTCTATATCCAGATTATGAATTCATACTCATACAAATAATAATTGGAACACTAGGTTTTGTTAGTAAATGCTCAAAGGAGAATCTGGATAAACTGGGATTTTCAGAAAGAGAAATCGACCGGCTAATTCGTAGATTACAAGTGCAATCTGTGAGTGGAACAGTAAAAGTATGCAAGACTTTTCTCAAGTCCCAAATGTGAATTTGTCTGTTAACTACATCTCAAAGACAGAGCGTTGTATCTTTGTTGGAAGCCGACTCCCTCCTCAGTGGAAGATGTGTGTCTGTCTCCTACGATTTAGATTCCTAACTACTCCCACATTTTGTGGTGCAGTTTAACCAAAAGCAGGTATCTTATAGTCGTGATTCATATTGAGCCCTTCTGGGTATTAGCGTGCGTCTACGATGAGTCTACGATTTAAAAAAAAAATTTACCATCATTTTTTCCCATTTTTAATGCATTTTTTGCTATTATATAAGGGAAGTAACTCTCTAAAAATGCTTATATAGTTATTTCCCTTACAAACCCGAGCAACGCCGGGCGATAATGCTAGTAATAATTAAAAAAATAGAAGAGACATACATATATACATACACACACAGGCATACATTCATATGTATCTATGTATGTATATATGTACGTATGTTAGTATGTATGTATTATATGTACCGAGTTCCCATAACATTTACTCTTTATTTTATACGAAAATCTGAATAAATTACACTAGTCAAGGGAATTCCAATATTTGGAATATGGATACTTGCTATCTTTTATTCTTTCAACTTTCCTTTAACTTTAGCTTCTTCATCATTCAAATCTGGCTGTCAGATTGAAAAGATCCCATACATACATACACACACAAACATGTGTGCGTATCTATCTATCTATCTATCTATTTATCTATCTATCTATTTATCTATCTATCTATCTATCTATCTATCTATCTATCTATCTATCTGTCTGTCTGTCTGTCTGTCTGTCTGTCTATCTATCTATCTATCTATCTATCTATCTATTTATCTATCTATCTATCTATCTATCTATATCTATCTATCTATCTATCTATCTATCTATCTATCTATCTATGTCTTTCTATATATATATATACACATGCATTCATGCTTACTTACATACATACATTCGTACGGTATATCTATATGCCTATGTGTATAATAGATTGTGCAATTGTTTGTGTAGTGTGAGGTAAGAATTCAATAATTCTTATTAACTCTTTGGCTGATCCGTGAAACTGATTCTCTCACATCAAATGTTTCCCAATGCGTTCCAATGCTGCAATCCGATTTTCTCACTTCTCTGTCTCTCTATGTTTAATTAACTTCTTTGCTTTTGATACCCAATTTTCACTTTTCGCGTGATTCTAAGGAAATTTGCTCACAGGTGAATAACACAGCAGCAGGTATATAATACGGACCTTTTATAATATACTTGCTTTTGAGATTTGAAATCTGTCTTTCATAAATAGATGAGTCAATATTGAAGAATAAGGATAATTTGCTTAGTTCAACAGTCTTAAACATTTCATGAGGATTTTGCGAATGAAATATTCTCTCTTTTGTGTTTGACTTAATTTTAAAAATAATCAAGTATTTGGAAAGAATTAGTAAAATAACTAACTTTTGTTATTAAAAAGGTAAAGGCGGTGATCTGAAGAAACCATTAGCATGTCGGATATAATTTTTAGCGGCTTATCTTCCGACTCTTTATGTTCCGTGTTCAAATTCCGCCAATGTCTTTTTTTGCCTTTCATCATTTCAGAGTTGATGAAATAGGTACCAGTTGAGCACTGAGGCTGATGTAAGCGACTACCCGCTCCTCCAAATTTTCAGTTTTTATGCCCAGGGCTGGCTCAAGGTACCGACAACTCGGGCAGTCGTCTGGGGCGCCATGTGCTAGGTGGTGCCAAGGAGGGCGTGACAAAGACAAAGAAATTTCCATGACTGTCATCTTGTACAGGCCGAAGATCAGCTTGCCCAGGGTACCACAACCCTAGGGCTGGCCCTGCTTATGCCTATAGAAGAAATAATTATTAAGATGTTAAGAACATTACTTAAGAATCCAGCAAGAGGCTTTTTATGCAGCTGATCAAATGCACCAAAAGATCTAAGACATAGCACCTTCAGCGTAGCATTTACTGTTTTAAATAACGAAAAGACATGCTAGATAATGTACGCCAACATATTGTTAAAGCAGGGTGGTCTTAGCTGGAATGTCTTTGGTCGTAGATCTGTTTCATTAGCGTTAACGTGAAACAAAACAAGAGCAACAGCAGGAAAAGAAAATGTTTTTATGTTTTTTATCTTTTACTTATTGCAGTCAGTAGACTGCGCCTATGCTGGGGCATCACCTCGAAATGTATATATTTAAATTTGGAAGGAATCGCCATCAAAGCCTTTGATGCGAAAGGTAAATGAATCCATTCACTGTTGGGCGAATTGCGTAGCCGTATTTCGTCTGCTGTTACGTTGTGAGTTCAAATTCCGCCGAGGTCGACTTTGCCTGTCATCCTTTCGGGGTCGATAAATTAAGTAACAGTTACGCACTGGGGTCAATATAATCGACTTAATCCCTTTGTCTATCCCCTCTATGTTTAGCCCCTTGTGGGCAATAAAGAAATATATCTATCTATCTATCGATTGATCAATCAATCGATATATCTGTGTGTCTGTCTGTCTATCTCCTCCTACTCTCTCTCTCCTCCCTCCCGCTCTCTCTCTAGCTAATTATCTATCTATCTAGCCCGAAAAAAGAAAAAAAAGAATACATTATCTTTGTTTTTATAAGTAATGTCTCTACTGTGTTTCTAATTAAAAAGAAGACCCAAAATAATATTATCATGATTCAAATAAAGGGATCTTTTCTTGAAATTTAAAAATCAAGTGAAAATTTTTTTGATTTGGAATATTGATGTAATTTTTCACACTGAATCTGATGATGTTATTCACTTGTTCCAGAAAAATTTTAGGAAAATGTTACAGAGGTTTAAAGTTTTATAATTTTTATCCAATCAGAAAACAGGATTTGGAAGCTTGCATTTTGTGCGTGACGACAACATTACTACGACAAAACATTCAACGATGGAAATTTTAAGACGTTTTACTCTTTTACTTGTTTCAGTCATTTTACTGCGGCCATGCTGGAGTACCACCTTTAGTCGAGCAAATCGACCCCGGGACTTATTCTTTGTAAGCCCAGTACTTATTCTATCGGTCTCTTTTGCCGAACCGCTAAGTGATGGGGACATAAACACACCAGCATCGGTTGTCAAGCAATGCTAGGGAGACAAACACACACACACACACATATATATATATATATATATATACGACAGGCTTCTTTCAGTTTCCGTCTACCAAATCCACTCACAAGGCTTTGGTCGACCCGAGGCTATAGCAGAAGACACTTGCCCAAGATGCCACGCAGTGGGACTGAACCCGGAACCATGTGGTTGGTTAGCAAGCTACTTACCACACAGCCACTCCTGCGCCTATGGAGATGTTTTAATAAGTTTTAATATGAAATGTTCGAACAGGCATGTAATGCAAAAAATTACCAAAAAGAAAAAGAAAAACTGAAACTTAAAGTTAAATTACGGAAAAACGAAAGTTTGTGATGCACTTTGGGAGTTAGCCAAATAAATTACAATCTTCGGTGGAATTCTGGCTTCGACACTCCATATAACCCCTCATAACTTTATTATTTTTTGGAAATTTTAGAAAACTTTTGCAAATTTGTATTCTATACCCAGGTTATTCATGCGAAAAAATTTTATTGTTTAACTCTCCCATCCCATAAATCCTAAAAGTTCCTCTCTTTTCTGAATATTTTCAAAAATCAGAGTTTAAAATACAGAGGTGCAGGTGTGGCTGTGTGGTAAGTAGCTTTCTTACCGACCACATGGTTCCGGGTTCATTCCCACTGCGTAGCACCTTGGGCAAGTGTCTTCTACTATAGCCTCGAGCCGACCTAAGCCTTGTGAGTGGATTTGGTAGATGGAAACTGAAAGCCCGTTGTGTCTGTTTATGTGCCTGTGTTTGTTCCCCAACATCGCTTGACAACCGATGCTGGTGTGTTTACGTCCCTGTAACTTAGTGGTTCAGCAAAAGAGATCGATAGAATAAGTACTAGGCTTACAAAAAATAAGTCCTGGGGTTGATTTGCTTGACTAAAGGTGGTGCTCCAGCATGGCCACAGTCAAATGACTGAAATAAGTAAAAGAGCAAAAGCGAGTAAGTCCAAATTCTTTTGCTTAAATTCAGGCGCAGGAGTGGCTGTGTGGTAAGTAGCTTGCTTACCAACCACATGGTTTTGGGTTCAGTCCCACTGCATGGCACCTTGGGCAAGTGTCTTCTACTATAGCCTCGGGCCGACCAAAGCCTTGTGAGTGGATTTGGTAGACAGAAACTGAAAGAAGCCCGTCGTATATATGTATATATATGTGTGTGTGTGTGTGCGTGTATGTTTGTGTGTCTGTGTTTGTCCCCCTAACATTGCTTGACAACTGATGCTGGTGTGTTTATGTCCCCGTCACTTAGCGGTTCGGCAAAAGAGACCAATAGAATAAGTACTGGGCTTACAAAGAATAAGTCCTGGGGTCGAGTTGCTTGACCAAAGGCGGTGCTCCAGCATGGCCGCAGTCAACTGACTGAAACAAGTAAAAGAGTAAAGAGTAATGGACTACCCTCAGGCGAATCATCATTCTACTTAATGTGTTTATGAGGAGATAAATGTTGAAAAACATCAATACACATCACAGTGACAAAGAAACGTGGAAGATGTTAGGTGGTTGTGAGACATGCTAAAAGTAACAGCTAAATCGCCCTTGAATCACGTACGATTTTTTTTTTTTTTGCATTATCGTATGAATTCTCGTGTGTCAAACACAAATGAGCAAACATTTTCTAAAAATTCCTAAAAATAAAAAAAAGTTACGAGTGGTTATATGAGGTGTTTAAACCAGAATTCTGGCAAATTTTCGTATCTCCTGCACCAGATGAACTCGCAGAGATATGAGTCAACTATAGAATAGTGGGTCCCACAGAGACAGCAAGAGACAAATAAAAGCAGGGAGAACATGAAACAGCAGGCTACACAATAGCTTAGATTTGTTACCATGGAAACAGGTACCACTATATCTGTGGCTTGTGATTAGTTAAAATTACCCAAAATTTGCAAACTTTAAAGGCTATTAACTTTTTATTTATTAATTTATGGTGAAAATGAATTCCATTTCCATAATTAGCATACAAAATTTCATCAACAAACCATGTTTGAAATTAATTGGAATAAAATTGGAGTTGAAAAGTGAAAGCCAAATAGAAAAGTTCCAAATACAGTTTGGCTCTATTCAGAAGTTGTTCAACTTTGGCTGAAATGCAAATTTGTAGTTAAATATTTATGACTTAAAGAGAAGTTTGTTCATTGTTATGAAATAAACAGATTGTTTAATTGAAACTATAATAATTGCTGATATAAATGTTACTTGGTGGTTGGTTGATGTTTCCAGTCACGCTTTACAATGTAGAGAGAGAGAAAGAGAGAGTAAAAGAGATACGGAGAGAGTTCACATAAAAGGTGCGGGATGAGATTTGGTGGCATGCATTGAATAAGGAACACCATAAACTCACAAAATACCATACACTGACAAAATAGAGAGAGACAGAGAGGATGAGTAAAAGCGCAACCACTCAGAACAGTTAAAGTATAGAAAATATAGTTGAAATAAACGTTATGAAACAAAGCAGAGGGAATAAAATGGAGAGTGAGAGGGAGAGAACCTAGGGGAAGAAATGATAGGTTGAGGAGAGAATGTAGGGGAGAAAGCGATAGGAGAGGAAAGAGACATTCAATTATAAATATATTGTGGAAGAAATTAAAGCATGTCATATTTAAAAAGTTATTTGAAAAGCAATGAAAATGGCACAATAAAGACGAAAATTATAAATTGTAAAGGTATTTAAAGAGTTGAAAATGTAAAGTTATGACAAGTTTTATAGAGCTGAGTAAAATATATATCGTATCAATGAAAACAAAGAAATATGCTTTTATTAGGTGAAGTGGGAATAAACATAGACACACTAAAAGAATGTATGTATGTGACTGAGAGAGAGAGGCGGAGGGAGATGTGTCTGGGTGAACATAGACACACATAATATATAAACATACACACAGATATACATACATACTCGCACACACACACATATATTCATCTGTATTCTTTTCTACTCTTGGCACAAGACCCAGAATTTTTGTAGAGGGGGCCAGTCAATTACATAGGTCCCAGTATGCAATTTGTACTTAATTTATCGGCCCCAAACTTGGAATGTAAGGACAAACGAAATACCTATTTCTTTACTACCCACAAGGGGCAAACCATCGCTTACGACGACGAGGGTTCCAGTTGATCCAATCAACGGAACAGTCTGCCTGTGAAATTAACATGCAAGTGGCTGAACGCTCCACAGACACACATACCTATTTCTTTACTACCCACAAGGGGCTAAACTCAGAGGGGACAAACAAGGACAGACAAACGGATTAAGTCGATTACATCGACCCCAGTGCGTAACTGGTACTTAATTTATCGACCCCAAAAGGATGAAAGGCAAAGTTGACCTTGGCAGAACTTGAACTCAGAACGTAACAGCAGACGAAATACCGCTAAGCATTTAGCCTGGCATGCTAATGTTTCTGCCAGCTCGCCACCTTAATACACACATTAATTTAAAAGTAATAAATATTTTCTTTTGAAAATTAGCATTCATTTCAACATTTTGTATAAGCATCAATAAATTTCATAGAAGTTAAATCATTATTATTGTGTGCATGCCATATTTCCTAATATTACCCATAGTGACAAAAATACACTTCAAAAGTTACCCTCTGTATGACAGGTAACAATCTAGTATCAATTATAACTGGAAGTACCCGTGGGAAATACCATAGTTATTTTGAAAATTGTAAGGTGAAATTGAATATTTTTATGAAACATTTGACTCTTGAGATGGTGTCTATAAAAGCTATATTATTCTTACGCTGTCTATTGTTAAAGTTATTATCTATTATTTTTCACTTTATGTCAAGAAGTAGTGTTGATTGTTATAGTGTTTTCCACTTTGCATTCCCTTCCGTATACACACACACACTCCCTCTCTCTCGCATTCTGTTTATCTTTCCTCTCAACTATTCTTCAATTACTCTGTGCTAAACATGTTTCCTCTCTGTCTCTATCTCTCTAACTTTTCCTTCAACATAATAGCAATTCCTTTCCCTCAGCTCTCACCACTAACACACTTCTCTCTCTCTCTCTTTTCGTCTGTTGAACTTACCACATGACAGCATGACACATTTGGTCTTAGCGTATTGGATATTTAGATTACTATAAACTTACTATGTATGGAATAAATTCTCCCTTTTACGCAAGTAAAACGTTTGAACGACTAATTAAATCAGCAACAAATACTTCTCATATCAAATTGATGTAAATAATTTTGAATAAAATACAAACTCTTTAAAATGATATGTTTGATATCATAGAAACAGAGATGGTCTTTGGTGGGTTGACAACAAAGATTAATTCTAATACAATGGAATACATTTGTATTAATATTCCACCATTATTTACAAGCTCACTTAAGTAGCCTATAAAACTTCAGATCTCATTGGCTTCTATAAGTGTTGTTAATAGTACAAAAGTCTGCTTCAACTGAACAGACCTCTAATCAAAGGCATGCTATCCATGGCCAATCTATATTAATATATATATATAGATGATTAAATTGTCTGTGTAATATTTAATTAGAATAACAGGGAATGGTTTGAAGGGAGATTTGAATTTTCAATAAGTCTACATCTATGTGGCTTAATCGTTGGTTTATTTTTACAGCTTTTAACCCTTTAGTGTTCACATTATTCTGCCAAAATTAATGCTTTTTTATCCACATTGTTTTGAACTATCATCATCATCATCATCATCATTTAGCGTCCACTTTCCATGCTAGCATGGGTTGGACGGTTCAACTGGGGTCTGGGAAGCCAGAAGGCTGCATCAGGCCCAGTCTGATCTGGCAGTGTTTCTACGGCTGGATGCCCTTCCTAATGCCAACCACTCCGCGAGTGTAGTGGGTGCTTTTTACGTGCCACCCGCACAGGTGCCAGACGGTGCTGGCAAACGGCCATGAACGGATGGTGCTTATCTTGTACCTATGAGATTTTGATGAGGTAGCTGTCCATTTTTAAGATGATATTGTAGGGTTGGTGTGAGAGACCAGATCTGGCTAGTTTGAACATAAAACAGGTAGAATACTTTTGGCTGGATATGGCTGGTTTAAATGCTAAAGGGTCAAGTGATATTTAGAACTGAATAGTTGCTGCTTATCTTACTCCACTTTAAACCAAAAAAGTTGCTTAGGATTCGATAAAATAAGAACCAGACTAAAATTAATGTTGTGAGTGGATATGATTGGCTAAAACTTTTGAAAATGGTTCTCCAACATGGCTTCAGCTCAATGACTGAAAACAATAAAAGAATAGATTCAATTGTGAAATATTACATCATTCTGTGCACACAAAATTTTAAAGATCCAATTTTGTACCTACAATGCAAATATCCAAGCTCAGCATCAGAATAGTAGAATTAGAGCAATGGATAAAATGCCTTGTGGTATTTGTTCCGGCTCTATCTACACATTCTGATTTCTTGGAAGGAGAAACTTAATTCATTGCTCATTTGAAAAGTATCACAAGGTTCCTTGGGTTGCTCTTAGCAGAGTCCTCTCTTTTGCAATTTTCGAGTTAGATCTCTTGTCTGAGAAAAAACCCAGAACTGATCCCTTTCTCACACACCTTGGAGGCCATACAAAAGAAAAAAAATTTTGTTCTAACCTTCCCACCAAAACTAAAAGCAAACAATAAAATGAACATGTTGAATAAGAAATATACAGAATGGTCACCACTGGAATGCTTTTGATCTAAAGTTTACTTGACCAAGACTGACCTGGAGCTAAAACAGAACAATAACCATATCTGGGGTGTTTTGTTAATTCATTACAAAAAAAAAAAAAATGCTAGGTGATCTTTTGTTTTAAGTATCCAGAAAGTGAATGACCAAACAAATTTAACACAAGTCAGTAGTCGGAAACTCGGTAATAAAGTGAAACTGAACTCTAAAATAGTTGACCAGTTAACTGTTGCTTTTGTACTGACACTGATCTACTAGGTAACAAGTAGTTTTCTGTTCTCCGAGAGATAAACTTTTTAAGGTGAGGCAGTGGGGTACACGAGACTCAGAGAAAAATCATGCTTAATGCTTCGAGATTTGGAGATGTTGGATATGCCAGCATATCCAACTCTTCCAAACCTCTTTTCCATTTGAACTTTCCTAATGTAATTCACCAAAAGTTTTGATTTATTAAAGCATACAGCTGAATTATAAATGTTATATTTTAAAAGAAAAGCTGATCTGTCTGTCTGTCCATCACAGCATCTATATAAAGGAAGGAGAGCAAAAAGGGAGATAACCTCTGTCACAATGTATATACAATGAGGGAAGAAGGGGGAGAGAAAAAATTATTGTTGAGAGATACAGTGAGAGAGAGAGAGAAAAGAGAGTGAGAGAAGAGAGAGAGTGTGTGTGGAAGATAGATAGGTAAGTAGTATTGTCACCATAGTAACTAACAAGTTTTGATTAAAAACGAGGCAATTTTAAGTGCAAGTCTGTCAACACAACTCAACACAGACTACAAAAAAAAACAACTACATGCATATATGTAATACTCATAGTTATTTTTTGGTTGTCTGTGTATGTATTTCTGTGTGTGTGTTTCTGCATGTTTTTCAACAAATAGACAATGCAGTACAGACTTTGAAAAAGTCTTACCCTATAATGACAAGTTGTTGTTGAGAGAGAAATAGTCACAGAGAAAAAGAGAGAGAGAGGGAAAGAGTGATTGAGTGAGAGAGAGTGACTGAGTGAGAGTGTGTGTGTGTGTGTATGTGAAAGAAAATTAAAGTTTGTTAAAAGACAAAAAAAGCAGGTTGTTGATGGAGCATATCAATGTGATAATTGCAGTAGGTTTATGCTGACGGATCTGTTTCATCTTGACTAGGTTGGGACCCAGCAACATAACAATGGATAGCAAACAGTTAATTATAACACTGCAAGAAACTTCATGGCACTTTCCTTTTAATCAAACCAACAGCATTATGTCTTCTATGATTTTTGCAGGTGCCTCTACCATGAAAACCTCTATTCTTCTATACATAACAATTTTGAAATAATCTTTCGAAGAAAAGATTTAATTATATAAGTGCAGGTGTGGCTATGTGGTGAGAAGTTTGCTTCCCAACCACATAGGTTCCGGTCCAATCTCACTGTGTGGCACTTTGGGTAAGTATCGTCTACTAAAGTCACAGGCCGATCAAAGCCTTGTGAGTAGATCTGGTTGATAGAAACTGAAAGAAGCTCATTGAATATATATGTATGTGCATGTGCGCGCTTATTCTCCACCATCATTTGACAACCAGTGTTGGTTTGTTTATGTTCCTGAAACATAGCAGTTTGGCAAAAGAAACAGAAATAACTACCAGGTTTAAAAATAAGTACTCGGGTCAATTGGAAAGACTTCCTTTCGTGCCACCCCACAAAATTTTAAAAACAAATATTAGACATGGTAGAAAAATGATTTCTTACCATGTCTTATAATAATAATAATGAGAAAGTCATGAAAACTGAGAATTTCTATTAAAAAGACTTGATTTCTATATCATGTTTATTCATGTCCCTGCTACAGCCAAAATTTCCGAACTCTATGAAATTTGCCTAACCTTGGGACCTAAATAAACATAATACAGAAATGAGTCAAAACTATTGAAAAGGTTGCAAGACGCAACGAAAATTTTCAAAGAATAAAAAAGAAATAAGTGGAAATTTTACCAGTGAGTGTGTTAAATTATAAGTCCCTAAAAGAGAATGACTCTCCCCAGACACAACAGAAATGAAGTTGTTTTAGTAGAAATTCTTAATTTTTATGACTTTCTCATTATTATTATTGTTATTATTATTATTATTATTATTATAAGACATGGTAGGAAATCAGTTTTCCACAATGTCTCATATTTAAAAAGAAAAATTTATAGTGGTCTACAAAAAGAAGGGATCTTTTCGGTTTGAATGGCAGTTTTTTCTAGCAGTGTCATATGAAATTTTCACCCATAATTATGACCCTAGTATCGATCTATTGCATTTCAATCTCTTTTTGGGGTTAGGGGTGGGGGGAAGGGTATCTTTTTTTCTTCAGAAATGTAAATAAACCCAATCTGTTTCTTAAACGAGGGACATATTCATATGGCACAGAATGTTTTTTTTACCTCAATAGACATCAGTGATTGGTTGAAATTGCAGAAATTGAAGGAAAAAAACCAACAAATATCTTACAAACTATAGAATTTTCTCAATAAAGCCAAGAGAAAAAGATGTTTTATAAACACATTCTACCAGTATACGAAGTTTAAAAGTGTTTAGTTATGTGGAAATTATTTTTAAAAACTGCCGGTCAAACCGAAAAGATCAAAAAGAAGTCTGTTCCGTCAATTCGTTTCACTGCAACCTTTCAAGGCAGTGCTCCAGTATGGACGCAGTCCAATGACTGAAACATGTAAAAGTTAAGGTAATTCCCTGAGTGTTAGTCGATAACTGCTGAGCACATTATTTTCAGTTTACTACCCAAATCCACTCTTTCACTTTCTCGATACTTAAAACGAAAGTTTATCTTCTTTTTAGTATTTTATTCAGTCCGAGTTTTGACCTAATGTTACTGGAAGTCGAAACTGAAAGAAAGTATTTACTATTTTGAGAACGATCCCGTACGGATCTTTTCGGTTTGAACGGCATTTTTTAACATAATTTCTAGGTAACTAAAAAATTTTAAACTTCGTATACTGGTAGAATGTTTTTATAAAACATCTTTTTCTCTTGGCTTTATTGAGAAAATTCTATAGTTTGTAAGATATTTGTTGCTTTTTTTTTCTTCAATTTCTGCAATTTCAACCAATCAATGACGTTCATTGAGGTAAAAAAACATTCTGTGCCGTATGAATATGTCCCTCGTTTAAGAAACAGATTGGGTTTATTTACATTTCTGAAAAAAAAAAGATACCCTTCCCACAACCCCTAAACCTAACCCTAACTAACGCTAACCCTAAAACAGATTGAAATGCAATAGATCGATACTAGGGTCATAATTATGGGTGACAATTTCATATGACACCGCTAGAAAAAACTGCTGTTCAAACCGAAAAGATCCGAAAGTATTTACTATTTTGAGAACGACTGAATATTAAAGAAAAATATAGCCGCTATCAATAAGAGAAATAATATACAAAATGAGGAAAAAAAAATTCAGAACAATATAAGAAACTGGATTTTGGACAGGATCAAATAAAGCATGTAGGTGCATCCATATAAATCAATAAGCAGTTATCTGACTCACAGGAAGTGGTCTCCTTTTCTAATTTCTAGTTTAGAAAACCGGCATGCGTTGTTGCGATACCGGAACCGGATGTTGTCTGCAATTAGTCCCACACGTGGGTGAGAGATCTTTGTTGTCATTATTCGCTTTTCGCGGTTTTGGTTTTCGAGGAAAGTTTTCTAATTCAGTTTTACAGGTTACTTATTCTTAATGTAAGCATTTTTACTGAATTAGTTCATATGTCCTTGATAGTTTTACACTTACGAAATAGTTTGGATATTTGATTAAACACAAGTTTATAAGAATTGACGTTTACTACGGACGTTACAGTTGACAATAACATTAATCGACCCATTAATCTGTGTTTTTGCTTGTTTTAAACCAAATCTTATATAGTTTCAGGGGTTTAAATTACTGCTTTTTAAGGATTAGTCATTCCATAATCACGTTCTGTATTTCCTATTATGGCAATCTTTCGTCTCTAGTAGACCTTTCCTAGTATGTGTGAAGAGACAGAGTAATGTGTGAAAGAAAGAGATAACTGAAATTTTTTACTCGGTGTATGTGTATATGTATGTATATTACTTCAAAAGTTCCCGCAAGCCCATATGTAAAAAAAAAATTAATTTTTTTACGGAAATCGACGGAAAGGTCTACTAGAGACGAAAGATCGCCCCAGTTATTCTAATTTCTTTGATATATACATGTAGTTCAGAAAGTTCATTTCATACGGACAAATGAAAACTATTTTAAATAGGAAAAGCTTTAGAAGAAATATTACGACAGTTTTGTACACAGCTGAGTGGGTTAGGATATGAATTCCTATTCCTGATATACTGTATACAAGTTCATTATATATGTGTGTGTTTGTATGCATACACAGAATCGAGGGAGAAAAACCCAACAGATCTGAAGTGGGAAAGCTAAGCAATAAAATTCACGACTTATAGTCTCAACTACAAATTTTGGTGGTTAATTAACTTAGTTGTCTATACACAACAATTCGTCTAAGCTTTTGAAATATTACATTTTAAAATTATTCTTTTATTTATTCCAGTCATTAGCCTGCGGCAATGCTGGTGCACCTCCTAGAATTTCTAGTCGAATGTATCTTTTTTTTTTTAAAGCCTGGTACTTATTCTCTATCGGTACTTTTACTGAACCGCTAAGTTACGTGGATGTAAACACCAGTTGTCAAGCGGTGGTGGTGACACACAACACACACACACATACGATGGGCTTCTTTCAGTTTCTGTCTATCAAAGGCTTTGGTCGGTCCGAGGCTATAGTAGAAGACGCCCAAGGTGCCACGGTGTGGAACTGCACCCAGAACCATGTGGTTGGGTATCGCTAATCATTGCTATTCAACTAGAACTCTGTGTGATGATGTACAAAAACATCTCGTAGACTATCTTAGTAACTACTACTATCAATAGTTATACCATGTCTTCTGTTTTCGTAACCTCCTTCTCTCCCTCATCTTGACTGTATTCTTTATCTCAGAATCAGTTTATTTACATAGTTACGGACTATTAGCGAGTTAGCAGAAACGATAAGTTGTACTGGATACGTTACAGTCTTTAGTTTGTTGTCGGCTCCAAGTTCTATTCTCAGAGGGGTCAACTTTGGCTTCGATAACCTAATGATATATCTGGGTTCGATGTCTTTAACAAATAGCCTTGTGTCTAAGAAATCGATACCTACACAAGGCATTGTGTATTGATTATTGTGCTTTAGTTTTGGGCTCCAAATGTTCAAAGAACTTTCCCCATCACATTTTCAAACATGCAAATGTACTCAAGCTGATAAACGAGCATCTAGGTAGGCTTTCAGTTGCTAGAAATAGTAACAAAATCTGCAAATAATATCATCCTTTAAAGAAAATGACTCCTTGGATGATGTGATTTTTATGCACCGTACTTAAAACAACAATAAGAACAACACCCCCTTCTCCATCCCAGGATTGTCAAAACCTGGCAATCGTTTAATTATAGACTCTGCTGAATCAGATCTAACTTGAGTCAAAACAAATGTCTACATAAACCATATATGCACGCATATTTTATTTATATATATCCAAATAAGCACACAATCAATAGACAGGTTAAGATATGGGATTTTATTTATAAACAGTACAAAAACGCACATACATACTCAGATATATTTCTGATTATATATATGTCTGTATATATATATATATATATATATATATATATATATATCATCATCATCGTTTAACGTCCGTTTTCCGCGCTAGCACGGGTTGGACGGTTCGACCGGGGTCTGGGAAGCCAGGAGGCTGCACCAGGCTCCAGTCTGATCTGGTAGAGTTTCTACAGCTGGATGCCCTTCCTAATGCCAACCACTCCGCTAGTGTAGTGGGTGCTTTACGTGCCACCGGCACAGATATATATATATATATACATACATACACACACTCACACACATGTATGTACACATTGAATATACACATCATGATCATCTTTCTACATCCGTTTTCCTTTTCATAGTTCGGATGGCTTGGTAGGCTCTGACAGAAAGGAGGACTGCGTCAGGGTCCATTCTCTGCTTTGCCATGATTTCTCCATCCTGATACCCTTCCTTATGCCAACAACTTCTCAAAGAGTATTGGTTACTTTTCTCGCAGCACCAGCATTAGTGGGATTGCGTCTAGCTCACACTGTACAAGACATTTTTATTTTATTTTACAAACTCCAAGTGAGAAAGAATTATGTAGCAAAACCTGATTTTCTTTCAAGTCAACATTGAATGAATACATAATGGATATATATATAATCTCAATTGTTGTTTAGTCTTGTGCCATTATTATTTTGATTTTCTTGCTGGGTCTGGAGGAAAGGGCAGTGCTTATAAGACAGATTTGGTGAAATTAATGTTGCTAACATTTTGCTTAACTTGTTTCAAGGAGGTTCTAGAGGGATGAAATCCAGGGTGGAAGTACTGGGTGTAATGTTTAGTGCAGAGCCTGGGGAGTTGCACACAACATGGTGATAAGAGGATGAGAGACAAGTGACAGGTGTGCCTGAATGGAGCTGGTACAAGACTAGACAGTATTCAAAGGTGGAACAGCTACGATCATCACATCTTTTATACAGACACATTGCATCTAGAACCTCATTATCCAATGTTCCTTTTCCTCTTTTATTTTATAAAAAATAGTGTAACAAGAGGAAAATTTGATTACCATTTCTATTTGGGTGACTATTGACGTAGAGGCTACCTGGTTAATTGATAAGGTGGTGATTTTTGTAAGTGTTGTTACAATGATAATTAAACAGTAGTCTGCTCAGGTCTTAGGGTTGTAGACCTCATTTTGCACAGGGGTTTATTATCCATCCAGTATTGTCTTCTTTTAGATATTTTTGTAGTCTAAGACCTCCCTTGTTAGATTTATTTAAGAAGTTTTCTGTTTATTGAGAACACAGTATGCTACTCATATTCTAATATTGACAATTTTTTTTGGAAAATGTATTTAAAATATAAGTATTATTTATACCTGATATGTTAGTTAATTTTTTGGCTCAGAAAGCAAAAAGCAAGGCCATGTAGGGGGACATGGAGTTATGTACAGGGTGATGTTCATGTAAATAGTTCAGGCCACTTGAGGTCAAGGGAGACTTTGAACCGAGCGGTCGTCGGCATATTCACCATCTCGTCTGGCAGCTTATTCCACGGATCCGCAACCCGGACAGAGAAAGCCCCTCTTCTTCGATTGAGATGAAATCGTCGCAGATAGAGCTTTTCGAAATGACCCCGCAGCTGACGCTCTGGAGCAGGAGTGAAGAACAGCTCTTTCGAGAGGTTACACTTTCCGCTTATGATGTTGTGAGCAAGAATGAGATCTCCACGGCATCGTTGTTTTTCTAGAGAATATAAATATTTTATTTCTAAGAAATAAACAGCTGTGCTCCCTTGACATTTACCGTTCCCTTGAAAACTCATAATGCCCCCAAGGAGATACTACCACCCAGATTAAGAACCAGTGTTGTCAACTGATACAGGATTAAGATGAGCATTTGTATGACTTATTGGATATCTATCCAATCCATGTATGCATAGAAAACATGGATGTGAAAATGATGGTGTTGGTGATAACGTATCAAATTGAATTTACCAAACGCTGAAGACAGGTCAATACCTAGAAACTGCAGTCCGTGCGTATCACTTAGGTTGACGAGGGAAGGATGACCTCCCTTTGCAAATACCATAAGGACACAGAAAGTGTGCCTAAAGCCAGCTGGAGACGATGTTCTCCTGGGACTACAAGCTACAGTAACACCCACCCTTAGTGGTTAGCCATATTGAGATGGCAAGTATACCTCACATATTTAATTTTTATTTTTCGAATAAGTTATAGAATTATAATGTATAGCTTCGTCACAGGATGGACACTTCTCAATTTTTAATTAGTTTGGCACATCATGATTAAACCCTTTCCATCTTATACCTAACGATGTGCCTCTAAATAATGTATAAATGTTCCAGTGTTTTGTTCACATCCTCTCTCAGAGACTCTAAGAGAGAGTGCTGTATTCAAGATTGAGTACTTTCTAAGCGATATAATTTTCTAGTAATAGTAGCAGTAGCAGCAATAAATGTTTCCAAGGTCCTTTTAAGCACTAAGCTAGAAGTGATACATTCCCCCTCTGGGAAATATACTTGTCATGGCTCTTCTTTCTAACAGATATGTAAAGTGAAGTACACAGAATTATGTAGCTTGTTTACCAAAACAACAAAATGCAGTGTGTACTACTGATTTGGCCAGCAGTTGTTTCCATTAAAATAGAGTCTATAGACTAGCTATTAGCATCTGAATTAGCCTTTGTAACAAATATCAATTAGCACATGCAATCTAACTTGGATCAGCTAATTGATAGAGTCTATAGCTTTTCATTTTTACTATTGTTTTCCTTGAGGTCAAAATTGCATTCTTTTATTTTAAGATTTCTTGAATTGAAGTAAACAAGATCTATGATTTTGTAGTCTGAAGCCTTATTGGTTATTCCAGTCAGTAGTTTAGTGGAGTTCATCTTTCTTCGAACAGTAGTATATGGGAGTACTTGAAATCAGCACAGTATCTTTTATTTGTTTCAGTCATTAGACTGCGGCCATGCTGGGGCACCACCTTGAAGGATTTTTGATTGAATGAATTCATGCCAGTACTTATTTTTTTAAAGCCAGCTACTTATTCTATTAGTCTATTTTGCCAAACCTCTAAGTTATGGTGACATAAACACACCAACACCGGTTGTCAAGCAGTGTGTGTGTTACAAACACAGACACACACACATGATGGGATTCTTTCATTTTCCATCTACCAAATCCACTCACAAGGCTTTGGTTGACCCAAGACTATAGTCCTCAAGGTGCCATGCTGTGATACTGAACCCACAACCATACAGCTACACCTGTACCTGGTTTGTTAACTAAACAACCTCAATTCTATAGTTATCATACTGTATATTGCTCTATGTTGTACTTATGCATGGTACCAATTTGTTGCCTGATAGACTGGGCCATTTAAAAGTCTTAGCCATAGGTATAACAGTGTGGACTACTGACTTGGCCTTCAGCTGTTTTAATTAAACTAGAATCAACAGGTTTTTTTTGTCATTTTTTTAAAACTTTACCCTTATGCTAATTTTACTCAAGCCTGAAGCAGAAATTATTTACTTTCTTGAACTGAACTATCAATAAGACATGCTTTTGTCTAGCAGATATTTTGCAACATCTTTGTTACAAGGTCTTAAACTGCCCTTGTTTCTGTTTTAAAGTGACTATAAAACTCTTAGGCAAATGATTCAACCCTCCAAGTATTACAGTACGGTCCTTAGATATATCTGAAATAATACATTTGTGTCTTGCACCTTGCTTTGATATTAACCTATGGGCTATAGACCCGCTTGTTTGGAACTAAATTGGAGCTACACAATGACAGCGCTAGCAGACTCTCCGATTCTTTTAGTATTTTGTTCATTTGTGGTAGCAGCAGCTACTCACTTTAGGTATTCAATTGTTTGTTCCGTCGCTGAAAACTTTCACCATATTCTGCTATGATACTTCAAAAATAGAATCAACAAGTTTTTTTTTTTTTTGTCATTTATGCTAATTACTCAAGTATGAAGCAGAAATCATTTACTTTCTTGGATTGAACTATCAATATGACATGTTTTTGTCTAGCAGACACTTTGCTACATATTTGTTACAAGTTTTTTCTTTGTCCCTTTTGAAACCAACCTGCCTTAAACTACCCTTGTTTCTGTTTTAAAGTGATCCAGATTAAAACTTTCCATTAAAGTTTCATATTAATTTATGTTCTAAACACCAGCTTAATAATTACAAAAGTTATTTTACTAACCTCTTAATTATTATTTTCAAAATTAATGGAAACAAAGTCAGTGCTTGCTGACAGTAGTATGATAACAAAAGGGTTAAGTTTAGAATGAGGACTAAGTCATACACACCACATCAACTACTTGTACTACTATCAATCATATTTAGATGACATGACTGGAATGTGCCAGATTTGGCCTTAACCCTTTAGCATTCAGATTACTCGGTCAAATGTAATGCTTATTTATCCAGATTGTCTAAAAATTAATCAAGCATTATCTGATGGTGGGGTTACTCTTTTACTTGTTTCAGTCATTTGACTGCGGCCATGCTGGAGCACCGCCTTTAGTCGAGCAAATCGACCCCAGGACTTATTCTTTGTAAGCCCAGTATTTATTCTATCGGTCTCTTTTGCCGAACTGCTAAGTTACAGGAACATAAACACACCAGCATCAGATGTCAAGCAATGTTAGGGGGACAAACACAGACACACAAACACACACACACACATACATATATACGACAGGCTTCTTTCAGTTTCCGTCTACCAAATCCACTCACAAGGCATTGGTCAGCCTGGGGCTATAGCAGAAGACACTTGCCCAAGGTGCCATGCAGTGGGACTGAACCCGGAACCATGTGGTTGGTTAGCAAGCTACTTACCACACAGCCACTCCTATGCCTATTGTATATTTTTAGAATGAAATTGTAGGGTAGGTGTAAGTGGTCAGATCTAGCTGGTTTGAACATAAAACAGGTTGAATACTTGGGCTGGAAGCAACCAGTTTACATGCTAAAGGGTTAAAGTATATTGCCCTCAAGATACATGTTCCCTTCTTTGTCCAAAGTATTTCTAGGACTACATTTTTTTTTCTCAAATCTGGGCAATGTTTTGTTCCATTTTTACCATTTGTAATGTTTGATGCTACAAAGTGAAACATGTATAATTCAATTCTACGAAAAAATGCATCTATTCAAGACTAAGACCCCTGTCGGCTCCTACTCCTCGTAATGATGGTGGTAGTGACTGTGGTAATTTTACTTTTAGCCCTTTCGTTACCCCCTTTTCCTTTTATTTCAATTTAGTTTAAGCTGATGTTTGGAATGTGATATAACTTAAAATTGCAACAAGAGGTTTTAAGTATGAACACTTAAACAAAAAAATTTTGTATCAGAACTGAAGAGGGATCCCCAGACCCAATAAATTGATTCATTCTGGGTTTTTATTACACCATTCATGTAACCAAGTAAAATTAAAACTGACAATTTTACATCTCAGTTGATTTTAAATTCTAATAATCCTATTGCTTCTTCTGACCAGAGAGGTAGTTATCCTCCTTGTTGTCAACGGATACTATGCTTCTCTTAAGGAAATAATGCTAAATATATGCAGCTTGATTAGTTTCACTACTAATTTGATATTAGTATGTTTCGTTCTAATAAAAATAAAAAAGTGTATTGCTTTTCTGATTCTGTATTTTCTTTAAGCCATCTTATTCGTTTTATAATTACAGATTCAATATGTCTAATGATGCTAAAGATGACAGTTTTGAAGAAATGGATAGTGAAGAAGATGAGGAGGTCACTATTATAGACACACAGTTGCCTAGCAACTGGCTGACAGCGTATCCTTTTTTTTCTTTCTGTTAATACTAGATTAATTTGTATTTATTTCCTTATTAAAGGTGGTGAGTTGGCAGAATCATTAGCACACTGGATAAAAATGCTTAGCATCATTTAGTCTGTCAACTTTGCCTTTCATCTTTTCAGGGTCAATAAAATAAGTACCAGTGAAATACTGGGGTTGATGTAAGTCACTGATTTCTTTCCCACAAAATTTCAAGCCTTTGTGCCTGTTGCAGAAAAGATTCATATCCTCATTAAATTCTTTATTACCACTGCCTTAGCAAAGGCGGAGGTATTGTTTCCAGTCATTTGTTTGTTTATTTGTCCGTGGACAGGATATCTCAAGAACTCGTGGATGGATTCAGATGAAACTTTCAGGGATGTTTGGCCTTGTGACTGGCACAAATTGATTCGATTTTGGGATTGATCCAGTACTGGACAAGGATTGTAGATTATTTGCTATATTTACTTTACATGATTATAATCTTATGTTAACTTTCAAGTCTTTCTCAATTATGTCCCTTTAGGCTGCAACTATTTTGAATGGTGAATTTAACTTTGGCTTGTCTTAGATAAGAATAATCTATTTATTATTGTTAGAAAAATTTTCTACCGCCACTTTCATATTCCATGGGATTGATCAGGTACCGGACAAGGATTCTGGAATATTTTTCTGTTTTTTTAAATTAATTTTTGCGAGTGTTCAGGTCCAATTTTAGTATTCTTGTTCATGAGAGCAGTCGAGTTTATTTCAGATATTCTCATTTTAAAAATCATCTCTGGTTAATCGTTGAGAGGACATTGGTGTTGCCTTAGAAGTTTGCGCTCTTTGAGTGCTCTTGTTTTATTTACTTTTCTTTAATTTAAGATACATGTTAAGTATTTGGAGCTCTGAACTAGAAAATAAATAAGTTCTCTTCTGATTAATTTTTGTGGTTTATCTAATTTTGCCCTTATTGTGTAGACATTTGATCAAAAGCATTCCACTTTTTTTAAGACCACATTATCCAATGTATATTTTCTTTTTTTACTTAAAGAAAGGTGTGATATAAGAGAGATAAGGCTGATGTTTCTAGCATATCAAGCAACCACATAGAGCAGTCATGGGAAGACTGTGGCCATTGGGATTACCTGAAAATTGAAAAATTATTTTGAATTTTTTTTTAGTGGTAAGGCCAACCTGATGATGAGGCATGTCTCATGTGACTTGCTTGAAAAAGGTTACTCATGCCTGACACAGAGGCTCCCTCAGTGCAATGGCTGTGAAATTAAGGTATTGATTTTCCAACATTTTGGTCATAAATTACTTCAGTTATTCTGATATAATTTAATACGATGATGATGATGATGAATTCCCCCTGCTTGAATTTGCCTGGTTGACATAAAACAAGTTTCTACTCTGTACTTTCACTTTTGTATGGTTGGCAGTAGCAAGGGCATCATGCTGTTAAACCAGTTGCTCCAACAAATTCTTCCTTGGAAGCATGGGAAAAGTGGATGTAAAACTATCGTGACATTTTTATATCTGATATTCTCATGGCTTCTTTCCTAGTTGGTCCTTAGTTTACATGCATCATGTGTACCTTTCACTGCTGAGATCCCTTTCGGTCATGACTGACCATGGGATTGCACCTAGAAAGTTACCCTCCCAGACACAAGTCTGGGTAGAGTTGTTTATGGAAGACCAGCAGTCGCCCATGCATACCAGCCTCCACTCTCCATGCCACCAATTTTATCCAAGAGAAAGGCAAAGGCTGATACAGCTTGGCACCTGTGACATCGCAACTCATTTCTACAGCTGAGTGAACTGGAGCAACGTGAAATAAAGTGTCTTGCTCAAGAACATAACACGTAGCCCAGTCTGGGATTTGAACTCACAACCTCACGATCGTTAGCTCGACGCTCTAACCACTGAGCCATGCGCCTTCACAACCTTTCACTATTGTCATACTATACAGTTTTCATCTTATATATAACCTTTTCATATTACATATTTATACTAGAGTAGTCTTCTCTTTTGCATATAATGATTGAAGCCTGGTGCAGCCATCTGGTTCGCCAGCCCTCAGTCAAATCGTCCAACCATGGTAGCATGGAAAGCGGATGTTAAACGATGATGATGATGATGTAGTTTAAGCTGTGTCCTATAGTTTAACTCATTTAACACAGTTTTTTAATGTTAATCTGACTTTTGTGACATTTCAGTGTTATAACAAGGAGTTATAAATAATCTTCTGTTATAGGAGCAGTGTGAAGGAAGGGGAAAAATAAGTTTATTGATTAAACACAATCAAGAGATCAAAGGTTTTTTTTTTAAAAACAATGAAATTGTAAATTGCTATACTTCGATTTTTATCTGAGAGGCATGATTTTTATAAGTGAATTGAAGTGTATCCAAATGGGGATTGAATTTGGGCTGCAGCTCTGGTTCCACTTAGTTACTCTTACCTTCTCTTCTAAAATATGAGTACTCATGTCATTCCTCTACAGCAAGAAACCTTTTTCTGCTGTGGCCCTTTCATACTTATTTCTTTACTACCCACAAGGGGCTAAACACAGAGGACAAACAAGGACAGACACACGGATTAAGTCGATTATATCGACCCCAGTGCGTAACTGGTACTTATTTAATCAACCCCAAAAGGATGAAAGGCAAAGTCAACCTCGGCGGAATTTGAACTCAGAACATAACGCTGAGCATTTCGTTCGGCGTGCTAACGTTTCTGCCAGCTCGCCGCCTTTCATACTTTTTGCCATCTTTTGCTCCTCATCTACTGGCATGAAATTGTCCCCTTGGGACTCACCCTCTTTGAAACCCTCACTAATGCTGTTGTTGTTAAGCAACAAGACAGGTAAGGGTGATTAGGTGATGGTCTAGGGCTTAGGGGCAGGAGACCCTGGACCTTAGAAAAAAAAAACTACGGTCGTCTTGTACTCAAGGGCTCTAGGACAACACTAGGAGGTGGCCCCCGAAGTCGCTAGAAATGGAGATCTCCAGGCCCAAATTCTTGAACGGTCCTCACTATTGCTGGTGGCATGAAGCAAACGCTTAGTACACACTGTGAAGAGGTTAGCATGAGGAAGGGCATCTAGCCAGAGCAACCATGCCAAAGCAGACTCTGGAACAAGATGCAGTCCTTGGGCCCATCATGTCCAAATCATGCCAGCATGGAACATAGACTGACGTTAAGAGATGATGATGATGATACCAGTGGAGAATAACAAACAACAGTAAGACTCTCTTATATGGGCATAGAGAGTACACTGAAACAGGTTTCTAGGTTATGAGACAACTAGCTGATAAGTCAACAGTTTATGTCCTGCTTTTGCTCCACCTTGCACTGTCTCTGCCAAGCTGATCTGTCCTAAATACAATAACTGAAGGCAAAGTCTTGGTGATATTGTAACAACCCAATAGATTATGTAACTCACTTTATAACCATAAAAACAGATTTTTAGAAAAGGAATGAAGAGAATTTATGATTGTCTTTTTGTTTTTTCAGAAAGACTTTAGAGATATCTCTCTCTATATAAACGGCAGTCTGTGTGTCTGTCAGGTTGTACCCTCACCCTGACCACGGCTTTCAACCGATTCTGATGAAACTTGACACACACATAGCCCAATGTCATAATTCAAAACTAACGCAGTGAAAATTTTGAAAAGTTCCCCCAGTTCTGAAAAAAATCCATAAATTCGACCATGCACCTTCGTTCCCTAGAGGGAAAGGACTAGATTGGGATTAGTCGTTGTCTACTAGGGGCTCTTACATACCTGGGTAACACTGGGCTATGCTGCTAGTTACAGATAAATGAGTGAAACTGGGAGTAAAAATCAGGGTGAAAATTTGACCTGTATTACTTTCTTTTTTGTGGCTGCTACCCTAAAAAATTTGATATGGCAACAGCAGCAGCCGTGGTGGTGGTAGTAGTAGTAGTAGTAACAGCAGTAGCAGCCGTAGTAGTGATAACAGTGGCAACACCTGTATTCATTTTGCATCATCTTCCTTTACATGTTTTGATACACAAATAGTAGCATCAGTATCTAATAGTATCTCATAAAAATAGCTTTCTTTTGTTGTAATTTGTAATGTAGATATAAAGATTATATGTAACGAAGGAAGCCAAAATATAAATAAATAAACACAATAAATAAATAAATAAACCAAGCGATAAGTATATAACAAAAAAGTGGTCTGACTTTTTTGCTTTTACTGATTATCAGAATAATTATCTTTATAGGTAAGTAGAACCTGAAAGAGATAATAGTATTGTTTCGACAGTTGCTGTTGTTGTTGTAAATAGGTTTTATAAAGAGATTGTGAATTTGGTAATTCTTCATAGGCTACCCGAAGAGAAATTCTTATGCAGTTATTAGGGTCGGGCCCTTAGCCTTGCTACATCATATCAGAGCTGTATCATTAAGTAAGGTACATAACTCTGCCCGCTTAAGTTTTCTAGTCTCCGGCCACCCGACAGATCTGATTAAAAATGTTCCAACTGTGGCTATCCCGTCTATTTTTCGGTTTGAACGGCAGTTTTTTTCTAGCGGTGTCATATGAAATTGTCACCCATAATTATGACCCTTGTATCGATCTATTGCATTTCAATCTGGGTTAGGATTAGGGGTGGGAGGAAGGGTATCTTTTTTCTTCACAAATGTAAATAAACCCAATGTGTTTCTTAAACGAAGGACATATTCATACGGCACATAATTTTTTCACCTCAATAGACGTCATTGATTGGTTGAAATTGCAGAAATTGAAGAAAAAAAACCCCCAACAAATATCTTACAAACTATAGAATTTTCTCAATAAAGCCAAGAGAAAAATATGTTTTATGTAACACATTCTACCAGTATACGAAGTTTAAAAGTGTTTAGTTACGTGGAAATTATTTTAAAAACTGCCGTTCAAACCGAAAAGATCCGCATTGTGTAACTAGGATTACGTTATCTTATGTTTTCCTTTTATATTAGGACGATTGGATATGATTTGAGAGTGGAGGTAGTGGCTGCGTTTGATAACAGGCCGATCATTTAGCAGCTTAAGGGTTTGGTTTAATTTCCGTTAATAGGTGACACGTAGGTTCAACTTTTATTTCATTGCCTACATGAAGTTAAATTACTGCGAGTATAGCGTTGAATTATTGACTACCCGACTTCTAACATTGCTGTTAACGTATTATGTTGCACCAGGAAACAAGGTACATAACTCTGCTAGCGTCATTGTTTCTTATTTGTTTACTACCCACAAGGGGCTAAACACAGAGGGGACAAACAAGGACAGACAAGCGGATTAAGTCGATTATATCGACCCCAGTGCATAACTGGTACTTAATTTATCGACCCCGAAAGGATGAAAGGCAAAGTTGACCTCAGCGGAATTTGAACCCAGAACGTAGCGGCAGACGAAATACCTATTTCTTTACTACCCACAAGGGGCTAAACACAGAGAGGACAAACAAGGACAGACAAACGGATTAAGTCGATGACATCGACCCCAGTGCGTAACTGATACTTAATTTATCGACCCCAAAAGGATGAAAGGTAAAGTCGACCTTGGTGAAATTTGAACTCAGAACGTAACGGCAGACGAAATACCGCTAAGCATTTCGCCCTGCGTGCTAACGTTTCTGCCAGCTCGCCGCACTGCTAACGTCAGTGTTTCTAACATGAAACGGTTTCATTTCATTGTTGTTACATGATAGAAAGAATTTCCAATTAAATGAAACAAAAATATACATAAAACAAAGATATCAACAGAAGAATAGCAAAAGATAATTTAGTGTAAGTTGCAAAAAGCAACAGGCTGCTGAGGTACCAGCTAAAGTGGTGGTTCTCGACTGGGGTTCATATGACCTTTGGGGCTCCATATAAGAATTAGTTGTTAAAATTTATGAGCAATAAATCGGTTACACTTCTGCATAACACTAAGTGTTTTAAAAAATTTTTTAAAATGCAATTGCTAATGTTTAATTATATGAATATGAGATTTTCTTAAAAAATCAAATGGCTATGAGGGTTCATCATCATCATCATCATCTTTTAATGTCCTCCTTCCATGCTGGCATGGGTGGGATGGTTCAACAGGAGCCGGCCAGGCAGAAGGCTGCACCAAACTTCTGTAACAGTTTTGGCAGAATTTTTATGGCTGGATGCCCTTCGTAGCACCAACCACTCAACAGAGTGGACTTTGTGCTTTTTATGTGACACAAACACTGACATAGTCACCAAGTACTTGCAAGACAAAAAAAAAAAAACTCTTTTGAGAGGGGAAGGGGCATTGGAGGCAGTAATCTTGTGTTGGATGATGAAAGGTTATAGTGAGACAGAGAGACAGAAATAGGTGTCTTGCTGTAGAGGAGGTACAAGGCTATTTGGCCGGAGAGAGAGATATCAGGAATGAAGACAGAAACAGGTGAGCTGTTGCAAAGGAAATACATGGTTATCCAATCTGAGGGAAATGCATGAGGTGAAGGAGAGTGAGAGATAGCAGGATAGAGATGGTGGCAAAGTGCCGGGCATATGTAATGATGCAGTGAGACAGGGCGTGGGTGGAACACACAGGTCGGAAGCTAGGGGAGAGCAATGATACAGTGGCACAGCCAAGAGGACAGAATTGGGGAGTGGGAGGTAAGCCTAGTGCATGAAGTGGAAATGTGAGGAAGAGATGTAGATATGTAGTTTGGTTTGTTGTGGTAGAGTGTGTGAGAAATTGTGTTAAGTGTGGGTGGAACACACAGTGCTTCTAGAACTCAGTTTTGCTGATATGGGTGGGTCTTAAGATCTTCATATTGCTAGACATCTTGGTCCATTGTCATTTCCTCCATGAGGCCCAACATCTTGAGATTGGTCCTTACCACTTCGTCCCATGTCTTTCTGATTCTCCCTCTTCTGTGGGTACTATCTACATTCAGTGATCGGCACTTCTTTATGCAGCTGTCCTCATTCATATGCATCACATGTCCAAACCAACATAGTCTTCTCTCTTGCATGCTACATTTGATTCCTCTTATGCCTGACTTTTCCCTCAATACATTTGCACTTTGTTGTACATATGCACTGATGTTGCACATCCAACGGAGCATACTACCTCCATTTCTCTCGATAGAGTTAAATAGAAAACTAAGGGGTTCACAGGCAAAAAATGGTTGAGAACTACTGAACTAAAGAATCATCCAGCCTCAGATGCACTTTGCTTTACTGGTTGCATCCATTTGAATTAACATTATCCTTTCGCTGTCCATTCATATAGGCTGTCTCTTTTCATCACTGACTCTATAAAACTGTTAGGCAAATGATAACCACCCTCTATATTCAAGTACTACAGCATGAGCTTTAGATATATCTGAAATAATACATTTTTTTGATATTAACCTATTGGCCATAGACCTGTTTGATTGGAACTAAACTGAAGTTTGACAGTAACAGCAGGAGCATGACTCTCCAATTCTTTTACTACCTTCTCGTTCTTCCAGTATTTTGTTCATTTCTGATAGCAGCAGCTACTCACTTTAGCTGTTTGTTCCATCACAGAAAACTTTCACCATATTCTGCTATGACCCTTTAAAAATCTGGTAAACATTAGTAAGATTTTGGATTAGCAGAAATGTAGAGTATCAGAGTTTTATGCCCTGTAATATATAGGTACATTTATTTTATGTTCTGAATTCAAATCCTGCTGAAGATTACTTCGCTGTTTATTCCTCCTTGGGTTGATAATGATGATGATGATGAAAATAATGATGATGATGAAAATAAAATTCATGTTATATACTATTGGGTTGTCCGGAAAGTTCATGCCGATTTTTAAAGGAAAGAAAAAGGTCAATAAATACTTGCCATTACATTTTTAATCAACCAAATATGAACCATTTTGTTGCGCAATGCATCTCCATCTTTCCTTTAACTTCAAAATACCCTCTTCCCAGAATTGAGGTGATTTCATGGCAAAGAATTCATCAAGGTATCTTTTTACGTCATTCAAGGAATTGAAATTTTTACCATTAAGACTATTCTGCAGAGACCTGAATAAGTGGAAATCCAAAGGAGCAATATCTGGTGAATATGGAGGGTGGGGTAACACATCCCAGCCGAGCTTCAGCAATTTTTGTCTGGTTTCCAAAGCATCAAGTGCCGAAAATAAAATTTCTTATCTTCCATTTTAAAGGGTTACAAAATTAACACAGGTTATAGGAACATAAACCTTCTTCCACAAAAGATAGCTTAAACTGTGCTCTAAATGGAGGTGTAGTCAAATCCTATTTTATGGACTCAACCATGTTCTAAAATAAGTTGAAAGGTCAGCTACTATAAACCACCACAAACTTTCCGGACAACCCAATAGAAGCAGTGGCCAGTATGCTCTACCATCACTCCCTCCTAAACCACCTTTCTTCACCCTGTTACACTCTCTGCCATTATAGTGTTGCGTCTTTGGACTAATTCTTCCTGAACACTCTATCTATACCTTTCCCCTTCTGTCCCTTATCATCTTGTCTCACTGTATACCATCTTACTTTTGCCCCTTTTCTCTTGCATATCCTTAGTCTCTGTCATTGTTCTGTCCCTTGGATCATGTTGCCTTCTATAAATTGGTGAATCCAAGTCAAAGTTTTTGTGTAACAGATTCTACAGCCCTGGTGCCAAAGCTTGAAGTCTATATTGTAATCATTTACTTATTTCAATAAAAGAAGAGATCGTGTCACACCCTGTCTCAAAAATGTTTTACATTGAAATAAAAAGCAAAAATTGTGTAGGAAGCGAATGCCAGTGCCTTGTTAGACTAGATTTTGAGGAGGGGATGTAGTTGATTCTCAGAATGCACGAAAGTAAAGTCAGCTTTGGTAGAATACATATCCAAAAAAATAAATAAAAAAGTGAATGCCTGTATAAATTAACTAGCTAAAATGTGTAAAGGGAAATAACTTTTGTATACATTAATTTTTCAAATATTCTACCAGTTAAGGTTCTGTTAAATTTATTTACCTTAGATTCACTATTTCAGGGCAAACAAAGTCTTTGGATCTCAGTTGCTTATGGCTAAAGGAAAAAGAAAAACGTGTATTTGTTATGGAGGAGATAGATGGTTTATTAGGGTAAGGGTGTTATTCAATGAGAGAAGTGGTAATCCCTTGCTGGTTATTGGTTCTGTGGTATGTCCATGGCCAAAACACTTGACCTTTAACTGCCCAGTCGAAATAGTCGATAACTAAATACCACAAGGTGGTGTAGTTTATTGCTGTAAGCAGTGATAGTGTTATAAAACTTAAATGTGTTGCAGGCTTGCGATGCTATGCTTATGATTATAGTTTTTTTCCTGAAGAGAGATTAGATATTTGGCTAGAAACCTGTCACAAAACACAACTATTTCAGAAACCAATGATATAAGTTGTGTCAGATCTTGTATATTTCAGAGTGTTCTTTTAAATGATTGACAAGGATGATATGCGAGGCACAGAATGTGTTTAAAAGTTCATTGTTTTTTAATGATAAAAAATTATATACTGAAATAAGTCTATTTTTCTTATAATTATTATATCAAAAATTATTGAGAGTTCTTAATTAAAAGGTTTGAATCTTTTCAGATCACTGCTATCCTATACAGTAGGGAATTATTCTGTCCATAAACATTACTTGAAAAAAGGTAGGCTTGTTTACATCAGGAAAAGCAGTGTGCATGATATTTTTGCTGGTCCTCCCAGATCAGAGAATGAGAGGTAGGTGCTAATATTCTCAGGCAAGAAAATGGTTCAGATGCTTGCAATGGGGAACTTCACTAAAGGCTGCCGCTAGCCAGATGGTGGTGTTAAATTTGGCTTCAGATTAAATCAACTACTTTGCGGTTAAGAGTTTTCTGCAGACATAATTATAACAGGATACATATTTTTCACCTTTTAACTAACTGCCCAGTGTCCATCTGACATCGTTATTTGCAGCTTTTTTGCTTTAACCCTTTCATTACCAACCCGGCCAAAACCTATTTCTTTACTACCCACAAGGTGCTAAACATAGAGGGGACAAACAAGGACAGACACACGGATTAAGTCGATTATATCGACCCCAGTGCATAACTGGTACTTATTTAATTGACCCCGAAAGGATGAAAGGCAAAGTCGACCTCGGTGGAATTTGAACTCAGAACGTAACGGCAGACGAAATACGGTTACGCATTTCGCCTGGCGTGCTAACGTTTCTGCCAGCTCGCCGCCAAAACTGGCTCTGGCTCAGTAGTACAAATGTCTTGTTTTCATAAGTTTTGAATTAAAATCTTTCACAAATCCTTAGTCACAATTTATGTTCATAACACTAGCTGAATGATAACTTAGTTATTTTACTAAATTCTTTGTTATATTTAAAAATGATTGAAAGAAACAGAGTGTCTCAAAATAAATACAATAACGAAGGGGTTAAATGCATGACTCTTTTCTCTTATCCTTTATATATAAAAGTCAAGTTGTGCGTCTGTCTCCTACGATTTAGATTTCTAACTACTCCCATATTTTGTGGTGCAGTTTAACCAAAAGCGGGTATCTTATAGTCGTGATTCATATCGAGCCCTTCTGGGTATTAGCGCGCCTCTACGATGAGTCTACGATTTAAAAAAAATTTACCATCATTTTTTTCCATTTTTAATGCATTTTTTTCGCTATTATATAAGGGAAGTAACTCTCTAAAAATGTCTACGATGAGTCAACGATTTAAAAAAAATTTACCATCATTTTTTTTCCATTTTTAATGCATTTTTTTGCTATTTTTTGGCTATAACTCTCTAAAAATGCTTATATAGTTATTTCCCTTACAAACCCGAGCAACGCCGGGCGATACTGCTAGTCCTTAATAAAGATGACAACATGTTTAACTCCTAAATCTTAGGTTAGTATATTCTGATAACATTTATGCTTGTTGGTGAAATTTTACAGAAAGTGTTACATAGAAATAATACAAATAAAACCTCTGATTTCTCCTTGCTTGGAGCAGATCAAATTTTTATCTTTTACGTAGAAATAACACACACACATTAGAATATTTGATTTCAGTCATTGCATGATGTTTTTCCTTGACTGTTTTTCGTGATGTTTCAATTCCATTCCAAACTGCTGCTGAAGCAGTTATAGCCTTCGGTACGCTTAGTGTGGACAAAGAACCAAAACGTGGCAATGTGAGAAAAGAGATGAAGCTTCAGGACAATAAACTACTGGTGTAAGTACAGTTACATATATATTCTTTAAGTTGTACTTTATTCTTTTTGCTCATTACAATCAATTATTGGTTTTTATTTATATACCAAGGGTTAAATACATACTACTTATGTATTGTGCATACATTCAGCTGGTTTTATTTATTTATTGTGTTATTTTTGTGAAGAAAGATACCAAAGTTTATTTGCAGCATAACAAAATGTTATTGGGGGTGTGTGTGATGAGTTTGCTTTTCTGCTTACTATAACTTTGGTCTTTGCCACATTTACTCTGAGGCCCTTTGATTCTAAACCTAGCTTCCACACCCAAAATTTTTGCTATGAGGGCCAGGTCATCAGCATAGAGGAGCTTCCAGGGGCAACCCATCTTGAATTCCTCTGTTATTGCCTGGAGGACTACAATTATTAGAAGGGGACTAAGGGCTGAACCTTAGTGGACCCCTACTTCTACCCAGAATTCTTCACTATACTCGTTGCCAATCCTAACTTTACTAACGGTCTCTCTGTATAGGGCCTTATCAACCATTCGTCAATCTCCAGTTTCCGCATTGCTCACCAGATAAGGGATCGGGGGATCCTGTCAAAGGCTTTCTCCAAGTTCACAAAAGCTAAGTAGAAAGGTTTATCTTTAGCTAGGTATTTCTCCTGCAGTTGTCGAACCAGGAATATGGCATCAGTGGTGCTTCTACTTGAAACAAAATCAAACTGCATCTCATCTAAGCAGACCGGCTTTCTCCAAGTCCACAAAAGGGCTTTCTCCAAGTCCACAAAAGGGCTTTCTCCAAGTCCACAAAAGGGCTTTCTCCAAGTCCACAAAAAGGCTTTCTCCAAGTCCACAAAAGGGCTTTCTCCAAGTCCACAAAAGGGCTTTCTCCAAGTCCACAAAAGGGCTTTCTCCAAGTCCACAAAAGGGCTTTCTCCAAGTCCACAAAAGGGCTTTCTCCAAGTCCACAAAAGGGCTTTCTCCAAGTCCACAAAAGGGCTTTCTCCAAGTCCACAAAAGGGCTTTCTCCAAGTCCACAAGTTGTGTATTGCTTATTTCTTTTTGGCATGCTTTCATAACTGGATAGGCTTCTTGTTGACAGAACACTTTACAGTGCATGTTATCAGATCACTGATACTAGAACAATCATCTCTAACAAGGCAAGAATTCACTCTACACTTCATCATATCCATTTTTTATAAATATATTCTTAAGATTGCAAATAGAATTTGCCATTAGCCCCTTTGACATTTCTTTTTGAGCACTTGTCTTTGTAAAAAAAAGTAATAGATTGCTGATTATATTACTATATCTATTATATAAAAATCTGTTCTGTCTGTCTGTGTGTGTCTTCTAGGATCTTGGGCATCCTCCGTCCGATTGCGCTCAAATTTGATATGTAGATACTGATGGTATCAGGGCGTGTATAAGTCTTGAAAAAATTACAAAAGTCGATTCCAGGTGAGAATGCTATCAATAAAGCCGTGGGAACATGCATTTGTACGTGCAAGTACATCAGCTGTTGCGATCAATATCTTTATTTCTTCTTTGGCTGGTGTCTCAAATTTAGGTTAAATCAGTGTTTCTCAAAGGGGAGGCCTATGGGACAGTTGGACAAGTTGTTTTGAGAAAATTTGGTTTAAATGTTTGACAACTCAGCACCGTCCATTGGACGGGGAGGCGTTTTGCTCGTATATATATATATATATGTATGACTTCCTTTTCTGTTACCTGCCTTCCTTTATCAATCTCTTCCATCATCACACCACTCCTACCCAATCTCCTTACCAGCAATTAACATGTTGCAACCCACTGCTGGCCAACTTCCATTACTATGTCTCCCATCATCCTCTTGTTCCTATTGCTTTATGATAATTACATTATTGAGGTTAACTCTTCTATATACGTACTGTGGCTTAATGGTTAGGGTGTCAGCATCATGATCGTAAGATTGTGGTTTCGATTCCTGGGCCGGGCGATGCGTCGTGTTCTTGAGCACAACACTTCATTTCACGTTGCTCCAGTCCACTCAGCTGGCTAAAATGTGTAACGCTGCGATGGACTGGCATCCCGTCCAGCTTGGGAACACATACACCATAGAAGCCGGGAAACTGGGCCCATAGGTCTGGTTAGGCTTTAAAAGGGTGCATTTATTTATTTTTATATGTACTATTGGATGACTGTTGACTCTTAAAAGTCCCTCCACCCCTTGACGGATATTGTCTTTCATCTTGAGGGTGTCCAAATGACCCTCTTCACCAAGCTTGGTGGGATTGCCGGTTTAGTCACTAACGATCTAACTATGTGACAGGATGTACTGGATTACATGTTAAGTGTAGTACTTCAGAGTGATCTGACATCTAATGCCCTCTAAGAAACATGATTTCTCTGGTGGTTTCAGAAAACAACAAACTAAAAGGGAAATGTTATATTTTTCAATACCAACTTAAATTTATGAGCCTGAATTTTTAGATCTTGAGCTTAGTATCTTATCAACTTGAATTTTTAACACTTTTGAAACCCTAATTCTAATGCTTTCTACGTATATATATTGGAAAATGCACTCTTTTTTCTTTCATCTTTCACTCCTCTTATGCCCCTCACTACAATTACTATTTTTCCTATCATATCCATTCATCTTGTGTCTTCTATCCTACCTCTAGGCCATAGATCTTTGAGCAAATGGAAACAACATAGGATAGAGAAGGACAAAGAAACCTCTCTAGTGTTGGTGCCATGATACCTAGCACACACTGTGCAGTCTGTAAAGTAATTGATGAACGAATGGAGATAATGTAGGATAGAGAGGATTTGTAGTCTTGTTGACAAGACAATATCTCTTGTGCTGGAGTTATGATTAGATGCACCCAGTACATTCTATAAAGTAGTCGGTGACAGGATGGGTGTCCAGCTCTAAACACCATTTGAAAATACAATATATGACCGAGCATGGTTTCCAACCCATCTAGGGTAGTAACTCCAAATAAAAACTGACTTGGGCTGTGACACCCCATTCAGCCCATGGCAATATTGAAACCATACACAAAATATTGTGGTAGATGCTTTATGTGAGTACCCGCTTACAAAGCTTTGGTAGACGGAAATGGAAAAAAGCATAACATATATACAGGGTGCAATGGGTAAATTGTTGCCATTCTATATTTTAAATTTTGTGCATATGCATTGTTTACTTTTGATTTTGTCGACTACATAGTATAGTAGGGTCAGTTGGGCACCGTCTGTGACAAAAACAACAGCATGAAATGATTCACTCTGCCAGAAATTTGGAAATGACATGCTGTATAGCTTGGCATTTGCACTGGAAGCTCCAATATGAACATCTCAGAGTGCTTGGGTGTCAATCTGAGGATATGTACTGGGAGTGATAAAAATCAAACATCCAGTCAACATCATGGTGTTTGGAGTGTGATCACTAGTGATGGTGATGTTATGTCTCCATCTTTCTGCATGGCCTCAGACTCAACATGGAGACCTACATCAAGTGCCTGGAGGAGGTAGTGCTGCCTCGGATCAAGAGGGCTGCTGCAAGACCCTATATTTGGCCCTAGTACACATGCATCATGCCACACAAGCAGGAGAACTCATTCATGGCTGTCAGACAATTTCTGCAATCACACCATCCCTAACTTCTGGCCTCCTAATTTCCCACACTGCAACTCCCTTGATTATTGTGTGGGATGCAGTTGAGCAAGAGACCAACAAAATTCCTTGTAACACCAAAGATGAACTGAAGGCAAGGATTATGGAAGCATTCACCAACTTAAAACATGGAGACCATCCAGAAGAGTTGCAGGAGACTCTGAAGTCATCTGGAGGCCGTGGTTGAAGCCAATGGCGATTTCATTTACTCTTTAGTATTTCAAGATATTTTAATGTAATTTTGGTAAATATATCTTTTAAAATGAGATGTCAGTGTTATTTCATTTTCGCGTAATTTAGACGACAGTTTATTCACCGCACCCTGTACATGTGTGTGTATGTTTCTCTGTATCCTTGACTTGACATCATGTGATGGTTGTAAATGATGATGATAATGATGATGATCATCATATAATAATAATAATAATAATAATAATAATGAAATGATTGTATACAGTGCTCAGGTGCACCAGAACTTGTCAGAAAGTGCGTATAAAGTATATGCAGTAATGTAGAAATGTCTGGAAAGCGAACAATGTATGAGTCAGATACATCCTTGTGTGTGTATGGAGGGGAGAAAATCAAGTGTAGTGTTGGCGAATCTCAGAAAGCATGGAAGTTTTGAAGGATGCAGTGCTCCGACAACTAACAACTGATGCCAGCAGTTTGTTCCATGCTTCAGCAACTCTTAGCGTGAAAAAATGTTTCCTGAAGTCATGGAAGGAGCTGTGCTGTTTTCTGACTTTGTAAACATGTCCACGGGTGTTAGACAGGTGGAGTTTGAAAAGGTGCTCAGAGTTATTGTTTGTAAGATGGTTAATAATTTTACAAGCATTGTTGTTAATTCCCAGTCTTCCATACAAAATATGCATGGCCATTGGGAAATGTTCTTTGCTTGGAAATAGATGAAGGTTGGTGACAGGAGGTGCCTCAATAGATTCCATCTGACCCATGCAAGCATGGAAAAGCAGACATTAAATGATGATGAAGATTTATATGAAATTTTTTATTTGGTGACCACTTTACAAAATTAATTCCATTTTAATTTTAGCTCTTATGCTTAGTTCTTATGAATAAACACACGTGCGCACACACACACACTAACACACATACACACACACACGTTTGTGTATGTGTGTGTTTGTGTAGGGGTGCTTAAACACTTCTTTTTTGTGGAATTACAAGTTGTGTTATAGCATATAAATTTATTTTTAGAATATTTAGCTTCGCTGCAGTTTTTTTCGTTTTGCAATGAAGTAGAGAAGTTGTATAATTTTTTTTTATTGGAATATATATTTCTTTACTACCCACAAGGGGCTAAACATAGAGGGGACAAACAAGGACAGACAAAGGGATTAAGTCGATTACATCGACCCCAGTGCGTAACTGGTACTTTATTTATCGACCCCGAAAGGATGAAAGGCAAAGTCAACCTCGGCGGAATTTGAACTCGGAACGTAACGACATATGAGATACGGCTGCGCATTTCGCCCGGCGTGCTAACGTTTCTGCCAGCTGATACATATATAATACAAAATCTCATTAACGAATAGAAATATTAAAACGTTATTTAGCTCATAAGCTAAGGGGAAATAACTCTGTATCTCAACAGAAATCTAGCGTTACTGTACGAACACTGCAACTTCATTTGTTTGTAGTTCATTTATGTTTTAAAACCATTGAATAGGATAATATATGCACAAATATGAATATCTGCGAGGAATTCTTGGGTAACAATAAGGGTTACATTCGATTTGAATTCTATGATTAATAATTTAGTAGCTGGTTTGTCATGTAATGTGGATGACAGAGGACAGTTGTAATGTGGATGAAAGAGAAGTACTGATCTCTTGAAGTGGAGGGAAGTTGTAGAAGGGGAGACCCAGGAAGACATGAGATGAATTATTGAAGACCGATTTCAAAACCCTGAACCTTAAGAAGGAGATGATAGAGGACCAAGGTGTATGGCTCATTGCTGTACTCGAGAAGCCCCATCCAGCACAAAGAATCGAGATTCTAAAACCAAGGTGCTTCTTAGAAAAGCATTGGTGTGGGTGCTGGTGTCACGTAAAAAGCTCTTTTGATGGTGCCACATAAAATACACTGGTGCTGGGGTCACATAAAATCTCTGGTGATGGTGCCACGTAAAAAATACCCAGTACACTCTGTAAAGTGGTTAGTGTTAGGAAGGGCATTCAGCTGTAGAAACCAAGCCAAAAGAGACTATGGAACCTGATGTGGACCCCTGGCCTTGCAAGTTCCCTTCAAGCCATCCAGCCCATGCCAGCATGGAAAATGGATGTTAAATTTTGATGATGTATAGTTTGAAAAGAAATCCTGCCAGGTTTGATCTCCTTTCTTGGTCAGAAAAATACGTAGCAAGCATACATCATTACCTCAGTTTGTGAGTTTATGTCTAAGTTAGAAATTACAAGTACTAGCAGTATCGCCCGGGGTTGCTCGGGTTTGTTTCGACCCTTTAGAATTGGAATTTTTGAAAAGTAAAAATTTTGCATTATGTAGCTTGTTATTCACTTTAAGTGAACATTTTTCTGGTTGAAATACACCGAAAAATGGTGACACAGCAGTCAAAAAATCGTAAAAAATAGGGATTTTCATAAAAAAAAAAAGCACCTTTTTGATGTAAATAATTCTTAGTCTTAACATGGTCCGATTCGAATTTTTTCTTCTGTGGAAGGAAGAGCAAGCCTTCTTCTATCATACTTTCAATTTTGGTCAACTTGCGCCGCAGGGTCTCGGAGGAGATAGTGTTAGTTGAAGGCTACCAAACCTGCCATACACAGACAACTTCAGCTTTATATATATAGAGATTACAACATTAGCGATACGGTGGCAATATTTTCAATTGAGGTGAACTGTAACCTGTCATTATAGAACTAAGTAGCCTCCCTTGTTTGTTTTACAATTATAAATCAGTCTTGCTTTGAGGTCCTATTCCGATTTGCATATTATATGTTTGTTAAATGGTGAATAAAACCTGAGAAATGTAAATAAGTCTTAGTACGTTATGAGGTAGATGAATCAACCCTAAGCAGAAATCGAACTTGTGACAGCTCCTTATATAAAACATTTTAAAAAATGAAAATGTAGACAGATTTGTGGAGGCAGTGTCCATAACCTCTGGACCAGTGCTTTTCAAACTTTTTGCTGGAGCAGAACCCCAAGGAAGCATTCCACTGGCTCGAGGAATCCCTGCACACATATCTGCACAGGAGAATTAAAAATTACTAGCGATTTTAGTAGTTTTGTAACTTCTTGCGGAACCCCTGGACTGTACTGGCGGAACCCTAAGGTTCCGCGGAACCCTAAGGTTCCACGGAACCCTGGTTGAAAACCACTGCTCTGGACTTTCTAAGTTGATGAATTTGATGAGGTTTGGAGGAAAAATGTGAGTTGCTATTATAGGGAGGAAGGATTGGCTGAAGTTTTTTGAATTATTTTTACAGCAAACTTCACCTCCTATTTATTTTATGAATTGATGATTATCATTTGTTGAATTGAATTGGTGTTGATTGGAAAACGAGAAGGAAGAGGAAGTTGTCGTATTCATGCGTTTTTCATGTTATTTAGAATCTAGGAATTAGCTACATCCAGAAGTCAAAATCACATCACAGATATGATACAGCCTCAAAAAAATAATCAAGACTATCGGGTTTGTTTAGTCTGAAAATGTAGTGCTGACTGTTGGAATGTACCCAAAATGTTTGCCAATTGAAGAAAAATATGATCTTTCTGGTCTATGCATAAACTACATCTGTTTAGTAGAAACATCTTATTTGTTATAAATAACTGGTCAGCTTGAGATATGCACAACTGAAACTATATATAAAAGCTGGTACATCTTGTTTGGATTTTCTATGTGAAGAAATAATTTCCTTTTGTTTACTTTGTCCAGAGATGGACAGACTTAACCAAAGGAAATTAATTCTTGTGATACTGTTTCTATAGAATCCTGTTGATTGTGATGCTTATCAAGTGACAGGATTGAAGTTGTTCACTTGCATCTCATGCTTGCACACATCCTCGTATCTCAGCTGCAGGCAACATTTAACTCTTGACCCAAAAGCCAGTTCACTATATTGCAAGTCTTATGGAATACAACCACTATTCCTGTGATGGATGTATCCAGTCCGTAAAAGTTGTTGTTGGTGTAGGAAAGTGAACAAAGAAAAAAATATCCACCTTGGCAACTATGTCATGCCGCAGATCCTTTTCTGCCATTGTATCCCAAATATTCTTTGCAGACACCTTATATGAAATACATGAAGTTTGTCTTCTTGTGAAGAGTATGTAGTACACACTTGCTGCCATACAAAAGTGTGCTGAGAACCCACATCTTGCACACTGCAACCTTGCTAAATGTTCTGAGCTATTTGTTTCCTTCCTATTCTTTCTTAGTAAGCCTTGAGAATACTTGTAGCTACTTTGCCATTGCACTTCTTCAGTTCTGCATGCAAGATGAGATGTTAAAATGCGTATACCATGTCTAGTTCCTTAACTTGGATCTTAATGCAAAGACGTGTTGGGAGTTCTCTGGGTTTTCTTACAGATTTTCACTGTGCCACTAATAGATTGGATTTGGAAGCTGTGCATCATTTTCTTTTGTTCTTTCTTGGCAAAAAAATGTATTTGGCTTTTGTGTAAATTCGCTGGTCACTGGCACAGGTACCAGACGAGTCTGGCAAACGGCCACGATTGGATGGTGGCACATAAAAAGCACCATCCGATCATGGCCGTTTGCCAGACTCGTCTGGCACCTGTGCCGGTGGCACATAAAAAGCACCCACTACACTCATGGAGTGGTTGGCGTTAGGAAGGGCATCCAGCTGTAGAAACACTGCCAGATCAGTCTGGGCCTGGTGCAGCCTTCTGGCTTCCCAGACCCCAGTTGAACCGTCCAACCCATGCTAGCATGGAAAGCGGACGCTAAACAATGATGATGATGATAGCCTAATGCACCTATGGTGATAAGGACAAATGAAAGTTTATGGTCAGCGTACAAAAATTTTAAGTTCTGCATTATTTCACAGTTAATGTCCTCTTGGACTTTTATGATATGTTCACATCTGCTGGGCAGCTGACTTGTACAACAGTGCATGACTTTTGTTCCTTGTCCCATAGAACAATATCTGTTATGTTAGCACCAGATTGCTGTTTCCATTGGAGTTATTATTCCACCGATATTCCTTATTTTTTAAAGGTGTATGTGTGAGATGCTTACCACACGTAAGTTTCCAAAGTGGTCAGCCACCTAAGTACTGACTAGGCTTGGTGTTACTTAACTTTGGTGATTGGACGAGAGCCAAAGCATTCAATATGATATGGCTGTAAGCATGCAAGCATGTATTGTGTATATGGTATGTGTATTTTCTTTATTATTATGTGATTGATGATATGTGTAGACAAACAAGTTGATGCTTCATATTCTATCACCATCAATGAAGCATCCAACTTGCTAAAGCCAGTGCCAAGTTGAGCACTTCTTGAGGCTGTGGCTTGGAAGGGATGTGTATTCCACTAGGCTGATGTATTCTATTTACTTAACACGGAATTTTACCCCCGAAATATGGGATTCATCGTCACCAGCAGTAAATAGTTTCAGTAAAACAAAAACTTAAAAATATAATAGTCAAATAATAAAGTGAACTAGTGTGCCAAGAAGCAGATATTGATGGTATTGTAATTCTAAAATGCACTTATTAAAACAAGAGCACAAACCCCTGCCAAGGTAACACCAACGTCCTCTCAACGATTAGCCGGAGATAATTTTTAAAATGAGGATATCTGAAATAAACTCGATTGCTCTCACAAACGAGAATACTAAAAAAGAACCTGACCGCTCTCAAAAATTGCGTAAAAATACCGGAAAAGTAATCCAGAATCCTTGTCTGGTACCGGATCGATCCCAAATTCTAATCAGTTCGTGCCAGTCACGGGGCCAAATATCCCTGAAAGTTCCATCCGAATCCATCCAGTGGTTCTTGAGATATCTTGTCCACGGACAAACAAACAAACACAACTGAAAGAATACCTCTGCCTTCGCTAATTAAAATTGCAAAACTCGCGCACAGTACGGAAAGAAAGCAAAAGCAAAAAAAAAAAGACCCAAGTGTAAGGGAGATAACTTAATATTCACTGAATGAGTTACTTCCCTTGAAAATTCGCAAAAAAAATTTTTTCACGAAATTTTAGACCAAGAAACCATTTTTTTGTTTTTGTTTTCAAAGATCGAAATTAATTAATTTCAATGAAGATATAATTAATTAAAAAATGTTTCAACAAAATTAGTATATATATATATATATATATATATATATGCCAAGTGAGACCATTACCCGTGCCTATGCCAGTGGTGTATAACCAGCCCACTTACGAGTACCTTTCATTCATTGGACAATAAACTTAGCTTGCGAAGACCTGTTGAGGCAAGTGAAATCACGATCACTGACATGGCCGATGACAGTACCGCTTGATTGGCACTCGTGCCTGTGGAACGTTAAAATCACCATCCAAGCGTGATCATTGCTAGTACTGCTGACTGGCTCCCGTGACAGTGGGACGTAAAAAACAACTTTTGAACGTGGTCGTTGCCAGTACCGCCTGACTGGCCCCCATGCCGGTGGCACGTAAAAAGCACCCACTACACTCTCGGAGTGGTTGATATTAGGAAGGGCATCCAGCTCTAGAAACTTTGCCAGATCAGATTGGAGCCTGGTGCAGCCTTCTGGCTCACCAGTCCTCAGTCAAACCGTCCAACCCATGCCAGCATGGAAAGCGGACGTCAAACGACGACAACGATTATGATGATGATGAGAGAGAGAGAGAACAACTTTTTTTTAAATCTCTGAGTTTGAGATCTACATTAACAGTACCAGATAGTAATGTTTATATGCCAACAGAACGTGGCACACCTATACAGGACAAAGTTACTGTTGTTATAACCTCAGAAAAAAACATATTTTCCTGCTGGCTATTGACACATAGTCTGTGTCCTTATAGCATTTGCAAAGGAGGTCATTGCTCCCATCCCTGGCCTTACGTGGTACTCACAGACCTACATTGCTGGATGTTATCTGTCCTTAGTGTGAGTTAACCACAAGCTAGTGACGAAAGTTCTCTCCACTTGCAAATACTATATAGTAATGTTTATATGCCAACAGAACATGGCAGTTATACATACATACATACATATGTGTGTGTATGTGTACATGTATGTCTATGCTTGGATGTGTGTATCTGTTTCATGTATGTGTGTGTCTGTATCTGCAGGTGTTCCTGAGTGCATGCATACATGTACACTTATTTTTTCTATTAGATCCTATTACCCCTTGGGTATATACTTTTTTTATCTGTATTGAATTTATCATTGATAGTACCTTTCCCTACATATATGCACAAATATAATTTTTTTCCCAAATAAATTGCACTTCATATTCAGGCTCTGATGAAGCTATAAAATATTCAGGTACTCAACTAATTTGTCCACTACAGCTTATAACAGAAACAGCTGTAAGCTAATGAAGTCCATAAGATAATCATTTAGTCCTTTGTCATCCCATTTTCTGATCACCATTCTGTACTTGTCTAATGCTATGTTCTGAAGCATATATATATATTATGTTTTATACCAAGTTACTAGTCTTGGATTGCCTAAGCAAAATATTAAAACACACACACAGGTGTGTATGTGTGTGTGTATATATGTATATATTAATATAATATATAATGTGGTTTTAGAGTCAAGTTTTGGCTGCTATTTCAAGCGTGGTGGTATCTCTTAGATACCCTAAATTATAATTTTAATTATAATTATTACCTTTGGACGTTTTTATTCCCATGCTGGCCACTTGATAAGTTCGATATTTTAAATAACGATCTTATCCTTATTTATCATCATCATTGTTTAACTTCTGCTTTCCATGCTAGCATGGGTTGGATGATTTGACTGAGGATTGGAGAGCCAGTTTTGATCTGGCAGAATTTCTACAGCTGGATGCCCTTCCTAATGCCAACCATTCCGAGAGTGTAGTGGGTGCTTTTACGTGCCACCGACACGAGGGCCAGTCAGGCGGTACTGGCAACGGCCACATCCAAATGGTGTTTTTTTTACGTGCCACCTGCACACCGGCAGAAATGCCAGTAAGGCGATGCTGGTATCGATCATGCTTGAATGGTGCTTTTTACGTGCCACCGGCATGGATGCCAGTTAGCCACTCTGGCAACAATCATGCTTGGATGGTGCTCATAGTGCTCCACTTGCATGGATGCCAGTCATCGAATTTGATTTCGATTTCACTTGCCTCAACAGGTCTTTGCAAGCAGTGTCCAAATATAATATATATATATTACTTTGTATGTCCTTCAGATCTTGTTGGATATACAATATAATAGTACACATTTAATGCAAGTCTGATGAAGTGCCTCTCCAATATCTAAAACCACAAAGATGGCCCTGTTCGATCTGTAGAAAAGGTGTAGGTAGAAACTCTATAAGATGTACCCAGTGTAAGCTATGGACACATAAGAGGTGCAGCAATGTCAAAGGTAGGCTAACTGGGAAGATAGTTTTTGTATGTGGCAGGTGCTCTGGAGCACTGACCTCCGAAAATCTGCAGAAAACAACTTCTGTCACTTTCCGGGGGGAAAAACTAGAAGTAGTTGATAGTTTCCGCTATCTAGGTGACCAAGTCAGTAGTGGGGGTGGGTGCGCTGAAAGTGTAACTGCTAGAATAAGAATAGCCTGGGCAAAGTTTAGGGAGCTCTTACCTCTGCTGGTGACAAAAGGCCTCTCGCTCAGAGTAAAAGGCAGACTGTATGATGCATGTGTACGAACAGCTATGCTACATGGCAGTGAAACATGGGCCGTGACTGCTGAGGACATGCGTAAGCTCGTGAGGAACGATGCCAGTATGCTCCGATGGATGTGTAATGTCAGTGTACTTACTCGACAGAGCGTTAGTACCTTGAGAGAAATGTTGTACCTAAGAAGCATCAGTTGTTGTGTGCAAGAGAGACGATTGCGCTGGTATGGTCATGTGGCGAGAATGGATGAAGAGAGGGTGTGAGAAAGTGCCAATCCCTAGCAGTTGAGGGAACCCGTGGAAGAGGTAGACCCAGGAAAACCTGGGACGAGGTGGTGAAGCACGACCTTCGGACGTTAGGTCTCACCATGGAAATGACTAGAGACCGAGACCTATGGAAGTATGCTGTGCGTGAGAAGACCCGGCAAGACTAGTGAAGCCATAATCCGTGGCCCCTACCTGGGACGTAGTCAGTCCACCTGTGCATACCTTCCTTCTTGTGACACTTGTGAAGACCTGTTGAGGCAAGTGAGAATCGAATCGAATCGTATCAATCAAATCGAACCAAATCAAAATAGATGAACATCAATGGAATTTGTATCCTTGTGGTACCAGTGCCGGTGGCACATAAGAAAACCATCCGAACGTGACCGTAGCCAGTACCGCAATGACTGGCCTCCGTGCTGAGGGCACGTAACAAACACCATCCGAGCGTGGCCGTCCGCCAGCCTCGTCTAGCACCTGTGTCGGTGACACATAAGAAAACACCATCCGAGCGTGGCCGTCTGCCAGCCTCGTCTGGCACCTGTGTCGGTGGCACATAAAAAACACCATCGAGCGTGGCCGTCTGCCAGCCTCGTCTGGCACCTGTGTCGGTGGCACATAAAAAAAAACACCATCCGAGCGTGGCCGTCTGCCAGCCTCGTCTGGCACCTGTGTCGGTGGCACATAAAATCACCCACTACACTCTCGGAGTGGTTGGCGTTAGGAAGGGCATCCAGCTGTAGAAACACTGCCACATCTGACTGGCCTGGTGCAGCCTTCGGGCTTCCCAGACCCCAGTTGAACCGTCCAACCCATGCTAGCATGGAAAGCGGACGTTAAACGATGATGATGATGATGATGATGATGATGATTACGTGACTTTTCATTTAGAATTTTTGTATAAAATGGCGTTGCAAATGGAGATGGTATGGAAACATTTGTAACTTATTAAAGATGTGTTAAAGAATTTTTGTTTGTTTTTGTCTTCTCATTGGATTATTTACTCTTTGTCAAACCCATATGATGGTATAATTGTTGTGAAACTTGGATTTTCTACACCTGAAGTATTCCAGCTTATATGGGCGTTAGGAAGGGCATCCAGCTGTAGAAACATTGCCAAATTAGACTGGAGCCTGGTGCAGCCTTCTGGCTTCCCAGAACCCCGGTCGAACCGTCCAACCCATGCTAGCATGGAGAACGGACGTTAAACGACGATGATGATGATGATGATGGTAAATTTTTTTTTAAATCGTAGACTCATCGTAGACCCAGAAGGGCTCGATATGAATCACGACTATAAGATACCCGCTTTTGGTTACACTGCACCGCAAAATATGGGAGTAGTTAGGAATCTAAATCGTAGGAGACAGACACAAAACTTCACTTATATATAAAGATATATAGAATATATATATATATATATATATATATATATATATATATATATACTTAATCATATCAAAGAGAAATGGAAATTAATTAAAATTATCATTTCTAGTGGCCTAACGTGTAAAAGTTCAGTCCAAAGACTATGTATTAGTCATAAAATATAGTGTACATTTAAACACATAAGGAATCCACTCGTGGGATTCAACATGCTAGAAATAACAGCTAGGTTCTATAACCACAAAATTAGGGATAAAATTTGACAGGAACAAAATGAAAAAATAAAAACATTTTACCATCTATTTTTGTGATTATAGAACATAGCTGTCCTTTCTAGCTTGTTGAATTCCATGAGTGAATTCCTTATGTGTTTAAATGTACACTATATTTTATATATATATATATATATATATATTATATATATATAATGTACAGGTGTGACTATGTGATAAGTTCCCAACTATATGGTTCAGGTTTCTCTCTGACTGTATGGCACCTTGGGTATAGCCCCAGGCTGACCAAAGTGGATTTGTATATGTATTTGTTTCTCACCACTGCTTGACAACCAGTTTCAGTATGTTTACTTCCCTGTAACTTAGTGGTTCAGTAAAAGAAACTGATAGAATATGTAGCAGGCTTTAAAAAACCCCAAAAGAAACGATTTGTTCAGCTAAGACTATTCAAGGTGGTGCTCCAGCATGGTCACAGCCCAATGACTGAAACAAGTAAAAGATAAATGACATCATATGTATACTCATAAATATGATATCTTTTGTCATTTATTTGTTTCAGTCATTTGACTGTGGCCATGCTGGAGCACCACCTTGAAGAGTTTTTTAATTAAACAAACCACCCAAACCTATTTTTTAAAAACCTATTACTTATTCTATTTGTCTTTTCTGCTGAACCACTAAGTTACAGGGACGTAAACACACCAACACTAGTTGTCAAGTGGTAGTGGTGGGAAAACACAGAACCAAACACACACACACACACATGACAGGCTTCTTTCAGTTACCAACTACCACATCTACTCATGTGGCTCTGGTTGGCCCTGGGCTATAGTAGAAGACACATGTTCAAGGCACCATGGAACTGAACCTGGAACCATGTGGTTGAGAAGCAAGCTTCTTACCACACAACAACATGTAATATGTATATATATATATATATATATATATATATACACTTATGTATAGATAATATAAAGCCTATAACATAATATTAATGGATGTACCGGCTGACTTGTTTACTTCAGAATTGAACAAAGGAATGTGCTACCCATTCTTAACATCTGCAGACTGAATAGCAAAATAAGTCCAACATCACCACATACACTTCCATCCCCATATAATTATCATTCCTTACTTCCTCTCTTTCTGTCACCTTCTCCTCCTCCCCACCAAAGACATGCAGAAATACCCACATAACTCAATCAGCCTTCACACTGGTCAAAAGAGATAGGCATCCCTCTGTTAAACATCTATTAATGTTATATTGCCTGAAGAAGTGAATCCAGGAAGATGATCAGCTTGATGTCCACAGATATACTATGGACTACACTGTAATCATCCCAAGAATGCAGACTGATCTTAAGAGACATGTGAATTGTTGAAAAGCACGTAGTGATGCAAGAAATGTTTATAAATTCCATTCAAGGATTTTTGTTATTACTAATATATATATATATATATATAACATATATAATATATTGGGTTGGCAACTAAGGTCCCGTTGTTATTTTAAATTTAAATTTTTTAAAAGGTTTAATTAAAAATAACAACTAATTAATCAATAATGTATTCACCTTTGTTGTTTACAACTTCTTCCCAACGTTCAACAAGATTTTCAATACCTTGGTAGAAATCACCCGATTTCGACTTGAAAAATTGATCCAACCAAGCTCTCAATTCTGCATTAGTATTGAACAAAACTCTGCACGTTTGAAAGAAATCGTAAAGAGGTGGAAATCCGTGGGTACCAAATCAGGAGAGTACGGCGAGTGTGCCAGCACTTCTCAGCTATGCGTTTGAATGGTTTCCTTGGTCATCATCATCATCATCATCATCATTTAGCGTCCGTTCTCCATGCTAGCATGGGTTGGACGGTTCAACTGGGGTCTGTGAAGCTGGAAGGCTTCATCAGGCCCAGTCAGATCTGGCAGTGTTTCTACGGCTGGATGCCCTTCCTAACGCCAACCACTCCGTGAGTGTAGTGGGTGCTTTTTACGTGCCACCCGCACAGGTGCCAGACAGAGCTGGCAAACGGTCATGAATGGATGGTGCTTTTACGTGTCACCGGCACGGGGCCAGGCGAAGCTGGCAACGGACACAAACGGATGGTGCTTTTACGTGCCACCAACACGGGGGCCAGACAGAGCTGGCAAACGGCCACGAAACGGATGGTGCTTTTACGTGTCACCGGCACGGGGGCCAGGCGAGGCTGGCAACGGACACGAACGGATGGTGCTTTTACATGCCACCGACACGGGGGCCAGACAGGGCTGGCAAACGGCCACGAATGGATGGTGCTTTTACGTGTCACCGGCACGGGGGCCAGGTGAGGCTGGCAATGGACACGAACGGATGGTGCTTTTACATGTCACCGACATGGGGGCCAGACAGAGCTGGCAAACGGCCACAAACGGATGGTGCTTTTACGTGTCACCGGCACGGGGGCCAGGCCAGGTCATATTGGTAATATAAGGGCAGGCATTGTCGTGCAGCAAAAGAACTCCATGCTGCCAATTAGGTCTTTTCTCTTGATTAGCCATGTTGAGTCGTTCCATCTGTTGAACATAGAGTTCCGTGTTGACCGTTTGGTTTTGTTCAAGCAATTCGTATTGGATAATCCCTTCCCAGTCCCACCATATGCACAACATCATTTTATGCAGATGAAGATCTTGTTTAACGCACGGTGTCGCTTGTTTACTGGGGCTAAGCCATTCCTTATGCTGCTTCATATTGATGTACAGGTAAAGAAATTGTTGCTTGTGTCCATGAGTTGATTGGTGATAAGCAAGCAAACCAACGGAGATTGTGGATCGTTAATTTTTGTTGTTGTCACTTGAGGCATGCGGAACCCATGCTCCATACTTCTGAACTGTACACATCGAGTGAAGATGCTTCTTTATAGCAATGTGGGAGCATTCCAGTTTCTCTGCCAGTTCCCTTGTCGTTTGATGAGAATTTTTGTGCAAAAGTGGTTTAATTGCTCTTCATTGAACTCAACTGGACGGCCAGAATGAGGTGCGTCTTTGAGGTCAAAATTTCCATTTTTGAACTTGGCATACCAATCATGAGCAGTTCTTTCAGCTATGGCACCCTTTCCATACACATCACAAATGTTGCGAGCAGCTTTTGTAGTCTTAGAACCTTGATTAAAAGCGAAAAGAAAGAGGTGTCGAAAATGCCCACTTTTCTTAACTTGACATTCCATTTTAATGATCTGAAAATAAACAAAAATTGACTAAAATTAACTAGAAAAAAAAATAGATTCCAAAAGATTTCAAAAATAGAATTCTCGAAAAAATTAATTCCAAAATTTAAAAACGCAATAAATTCCAAAATTTAAAAAATCGGCGGGAACTTAGTTGCCAACCCAGTACAATTAATATAAACAGCAGTTTGCAATGTATCACCAAAAAGGAGAATTATATTTGCTACTAACTGTGATTAGGGTGTTAGGAAGCACCTACATTGCTAGAAGTAAGAGCTAAAGCACTCTAATGTTGTAGTTAATACACATGAATGAAAACTTATACACTAACAGGGACCTGAATTGTCTGAAAAAATGCTGATCGAGAATTCTTAATACTGACGTTAGTTTTGGCTATATCCGTTGACTCATCAGTTAAGCCTGCTTGAGGGTCTGGTTCTTTTCTGACCCACTTCACTATTAGTATTTATGTTTTCATCATCCAAATTATTGGATAATTTAGCAATTTGCTAATGTGTATATATAAAATTGATATACAATAATATACACACACATATGCCCATTAGTTTACCAATTTAATTGAATGAGTGTTGCAATGTTCCATGCATTAGTGTTGAATCAGAAGAAAAGTAAGAAAGAGAGAGGCATAGTGAGGAGTGAAAAAGAGAAATAGGTAAAGAGTTAAAAACTCAACCTTCGGAATTCCAATTTTGAATTTTACATTGGTTTACTACTTGGATTATTTTGAATGTAGATGACCTTTACTCTTTTGTATTGACCTCGTGTGTACTGTTGGCGATTTTTTTTCCTCTGTCTTCCCTTCTCTGGATCTTTCCTTCTCCTATGTTTCTGACGAAGAGCTCTGCTCGAAACGTTAAACCCTCCTTCTTCCCTTCTTTCCTGAGCATCCAATAATACTATATTTGTTCCACGTCCTCGCGTTGTTGTGTTTTTTTGTGTTTTCTTGTTTGGATTAACTTTATATATATATATATATATATATCTATATCCATTTGCGTATCATATTTAATGCAAATACATTGTGAAAAGGCAAATTGTCTGGAGATAATGTCTCTTACAGTTATACTATGTTTAAAAACATAAATAATATATCAGTAGAGGATGAAAATTGTCCTGTAGTAGCAGTGTGTATACTAGATGTGCATTTCTGCCTCATTAGGCTTTGTCAGTTGCATGTACTCATTGCTAGCTTCATGGTAAGATTAAATCCATTGCCACTGATGGAGGAAAACAGTAATTGACAAATCAGTGGTGTTGCAATTAATTGCTTGGTTGAATATATATATATATATCCTAATTTAATAGCTGACTTACTGCTCCAGTGATATGTAGTGAAGTTTTTCCATTAATTCTTTCATAGTTTGAAATGTTTTAACTGAGGAAGATTTACGTTAATGGATGTATCCTTATTATATGTTATGCAAACCTGAAATGTATGTATTAAATGATTGCAAAATATTACTGATGGGTTTGACTTCATCCGAAATCAAATTTGATGACTGGCATCTGTGCTAGTGGAGCGCTAAGAATACCATACAAGTGTGATCGTTGCCAGAGGAACAAACTGGCCTCCATGCCGGTGGTACGTAAAAAAGCACCATTCGAGGGTGATCGTTACCCATGTTGCCTTACTGGTACTTGTACTGGTGGCACATGAACAAAACATTCAAGCGAGGTCGTTGCTTGTGCCGCTGAACTGGCTCCTGTGCAGGAGGCACATAAAAAGCACCATTTGAGTGTGGCCGTTGCCAGTACCACCTGACTGGCCCTTGTTCTGGTGGCACATAAAAGCACCCACTACACTCTCAGAGTGGTTGGCATTAAGAAGGGCATCCAGCTGTAGAAACTCTGCCAGATCAGATTGGAGTCTGGTGCAGCCATCTGGTTCATCAGATATCAGTGAAATCCTCCAACCCATGCTAGCATGGAAAGCGGACATTAAACAATGATGATGATATATAGATATAATGGTATTTATATAAGCTTGAAGCTTATAGCGATCACTGTGCAATGACTAAGGAAAATAGTCTAATAATGGGGCATATAAGCCTTTGACAGAAAAAAGTATGCTTTTGAACCCACATCCCTTTGTTAACGTGACTAAGTGTGTTACCATTACACCAGCGAATTAGCCTCCTTATTTCTGTCAAATTTAAGAACTATATTAGTCTGTAGTTTTTTGTAAACAAACTTCTACGTGCTTTTGGTGCGAATGGTTTTGTTATACAATACTGAAATATATCATTCAACCACAGTAGTAGAATATATTCTTAAGTCCATCATTTAGTCAATTGCAGCAGCTTCCAAGCTTCACCACTAATTCACTTCTCAACTAAATTGCAAACTGTTAACAGTTTTAAAGAGGGCACCTCCTCAGCTACACTTTGGCATAAATAGTTTGAGATTTGGTTCCGTAGACAAAAATTTACATCAAAATATCTGCGACCTCAAGGGGAAAAATAAGGCAGATATTCACCTTCAAGTAACGTAAACTTTTTGATTTTAAAATAAAAGTATACTTTTCTTAGGCTTAAATGATAGAAAAATGTATGAGGAATTCTGAGTCTTTAGTCGTATTGAACAAAAATTAGTAGAAGAATAGTTATGGAGTGAAATGCCATGGAATTTCATGTCATTAAGTAAGAGAGTATGGAAGTAATGCTTAGCAATAAGAATAAAGAATATATTGCTAAAATGAATGTTTACATTCTAAGGTGGTGAGCTGGCAGAAACATTAGCACGCCAGGTGAAGTGCTTAGCGGTATTTCACCTGTGTTTACATATTGAGTTCAAATTCCACTGAGGTTGACTTTGCTTTTTATCCATTTTGGATCTATTCAATTTGACGTACAGATTATTTTATTAATTTTTTTTAACTTAACACTTTCAAACTTCCAATACTGGTGCAATGTGTCACGTACAACAGGGTTTACTCTGAACGTTTTTGACAAAATTTTGTATTTTAAAAGTTATTTTGTCACAAGTTACAGAGTGACAGTGGACAAATTCGTGTTTGATAAGTGCCAATACATGAAACTCTCAGCTTTTGACTTACTCTCTAACCTCTGCCGATGATATATATATGCATATTATACATATATGTGTAAAAAGATCTCACCATGCAATCAAACCAATGAAAAAGTCTCTATCTGGTTGCTCAACACACTAAAAATAGCAGCCAATGTATCCCCCTACCCAGTATTTTATAAGGTAAAATACTAAATTATTAATTGACACATTATTAATTATCTTGTAACAGCAATGCTTGGAAAAATCATGGATTACATGGAAAAGTGCAAGCATGAAAAGTAATATTCTTAAGATTATAAACCTGGAAAAGTACAGGACAAGTTATTACATCTGTAAAAGTATAGGACAAACTATTACTTCAAGTAAAGTAAAGAATAAGACAATGGAACCCAGTGCAGCTCCCTGATTTGTCAACTCCTCAAATCATCCGACCCATGCCAGCATGGAAGACGGACATAAAATGATGATGATGATATGATATGCTTCTGTACAGTCTCCGTCTACCGATTTCACTCAGAAGGCAGTGATCAGCTCAGTGTTATGATACTTGCCCAATGTGCCATGCAGTGGGATTGAACCTGAAATCATGTGTTTGTGAAGTGAACTTCTTAAATACACAGCTATACCGGTGTTCATTGTGAGAATTAGTTTCACAATTTCCAAAGAACATTGGGCTATTGCATTCACATACACTAAATCATTTTGCAGTCCACTCACCTGGCAAAAATGAGTAGTACCTGTATTTCGAAGGGCCAGCCTTGTCACATTCTATGTGTTACGCTGAATCTCCCTGAGAACTACATTAAGGGTATGTGTGTCTGAGGAAAAAGCGGCAAGCTGGCAGAATTGGTAGCATGCCGGGCGAAATGCTTAGCGGTATTTCATCTGCCGTTACGTTCTGAGTTCAAATTCCGCCGAAGTCGATTTTGCCTTTCATCCTTTCGGGGTCGATAAATTAAGTACCAGTTACATACTGGGGTCGATATAATCGACTTAATCCATTTGTCTGTCCTTGTTTGTCCCCTCTGTGTTTAACCCCTAGTGGGTAGTAAAGAAATGGGTATTTCATCTGCCGTTACGTTCTGAGTTCAAATTCCGCCGAAGTCGATTTTGCCTTTCATCCTTTCGGGGTCGATAAATTAAGTACCAGTTATGCACTGGGGTCGATGTAATTGACTTAATCCGTTTGTCTATCCTTGTTTGTCCCCTCTGTGTTTAGCCCCTTGTGGGTAGTAAAAGAAATAGGTGTGTGTGTCTGTGGAGCGTTCAGCCACTTGCATGTTAATTTCACAGGCAGACTGTTCCGTTGATTGGATTAACTGGAACCCTCTTCGTCGTAAGTGATGGTTTGCCAAGAAAAGACTCCCATCCTAAAAGACACTAAATCATTTAGTATATGTGAGTGCAAGACACCCCACTTCCACCCTGCACTCACTTCTGTTTTATGTTCTGTTATCCCCTGTGTCTGCAGGGTATTAAGAAAAACATGCACCGTTGAAGCAGAATCACTGCAGCCATTGAAAACACACACAAATATTTATATACTTGCATTCACTTTCACTTTCTCTTTGACATACACTCACACAATACACACTAATGGCTTCTGTAATTAACTCTGACTTAATCTTTAATTAATTGTTTAATCAAATGAATGTTCTGTTAAATAGTTTAGATGTTTGGTAAGGTATTTAATCTGCAATCGCATGTTGGAACTGAAACAATATTATCATTGCCTTACCGTGATTGTCATTAAACATTGCGCATATATTCTTGTATTCGTTGTTTTATTTTGTAATAGTATCTACAATATTATTCTGCTGTAGTCTACATGTATAAATCTTAGCTATGGAACGTAATTGAAGACAATCTTTTAAACACACAACATTTATTCTTTTTACAAGACAATTGACTGATAAACTATGGAACAAATCAAAGACATAATCTATTATCGATACACTTAGTTGTAAGACAATTGATAATCTTCCTTAGATAGTTTTTCTGTTTGTTTCAAATTTTTGTTTGTTTCCACTAGATTTATCATAAACTGTATTTTATTGTTTTATTCTATAGTAATTCCATTCAGTTTAAATTTTGTTCATGAATAAAGAAATCTTTCTTCACGTTCTTGAAATGAAGGAAGAAGTTTCGGCTGCAATTGACTGTTCTGCTAAAAGAAAAAGTTAGACTTATTGCCATAAGCTAGTTTAAATTAAAATACTGGAAAGATAGAATAAAAAAGAAAAGAAACTGTAAACAAGAAGAAAAATGGATTGTGTGCAAAAATATCTTTAGAAATTTCATTTGGAATTTGTTGAAATGTAAAATAGTCGAGGCTATAGTTTTTTTTTCTCTATAGCCTGAGAGTGAAGTTCAGACAGTTGTAATGACCCTGAGATGCTTGCCAGTTCTAGAAATACCATCATCATCATTATCTTCATCATAATCATCATCATCATGTATTTATCTTACATTCAATTTTCTGTACTGGCATAGGTTGGATGCTTCTGCAATTTAGCAACATATTGCTTATCTTTAGTTTCACTATCTTCTCATTATTTATAGCATCTGTGTAGGCTGTGTTAGTTTTGTTCACACAATTAGAAACCAATGTGGCTGTAGGTACAGGCATGGCTATGTGGTTAAGAAGCTTGCTTCCTGACCATGTAGTCTCAGGTTCAGTCCCACCTCAAGGCATCTTGGGCAATTGTTTTCAAATTAAGTGAGAGAAAAAGTGGTGAAAGAGTACAGCAGGGATCACCACCCCCTGCTGGAGCTTCGTGGAACTTTTAGGTGTTTTCGCTCAATAAACACTCACAACACCCGGTCTGGGAATCGAAACCGTGATTGTACGACCGCGAGTCCGCTGCCCTAACCACTAGGCCATTGCGCCTCCACATATATATATATATATATATATATATATATATATATGTTTATGTGTACCCATGTCATAACTTTATGTGAGGGTTGTTAACAAGCCTCACCATGTTCATTTTCAGTCTTCCATGAAAAATATGTTGCTATGGAGAAATATTATATTACTTGGAAAAAAATGAGGTTTGGAGACAAAAAGGGCATTCTATCATAGAAAAATCTGCCTCAATAAATTATGTCTGATTCATACAAATATGGAAAAGTAGATGTTAAATGACGATGATGGTAAATTAGGGATGCTTTCACTTATTCTACTTTGCTTAGGATGAGGTTACAAGACTCTCCCATACTTAGTAATGATTGTGTAAGTGCAATCATTGAACTGCACTTGGTGTTGACCTCCAGTTTAGAAGTTCAGGAGATTTGGAGAGTATAAAGTTCTTTTTTAGTCACCACTACATCCAGGTCTACTCTGACCCTAAAGCGTTCGATTCTGTAGATAGGTACAAGATGTTTGAAATCCTTAAGCTCTATGGGATACCAGACAAAATCATTTCTGCCATCAAGGTCCTCTACACAGATATGTCTTCAACCATCTTAACCCCTGATGGAGAAACATCATCTTTCTCAATCAAAGCCGGAATACTGCAGGGAGACACACTCGCCCCATTTCTTTTCATCATTGTTGTTGATTATGTGCTACGTATGTCAGTTGATACCATCTCTGGCAAGGGCTTTGAAATAAAACCAAGAAGAAGTTCCAGACACCCAGCTGAGTACTTGACAGACACTGACTTTGCTGATGACATCGCTCTTATCAGTGATTCTCTCTCCAATGCCCAGTCTCTTTTACAATCTCTTGAACAAGCCTCAAATTGTGTAGGTCTTTACCTCAATGAGACTAAAACTGAATACATAAACAAGTGCCTGTCCAACAGTGATTGCATCATCCACACTCTCAACAGTGCACCTTTAAATATGGTTTCTGATTATAAATATCTTGGGTCATACATATCATCATCTGGAAAAGACTTTCTAACTAGAAAGGGTATGGCCTGGTCAGCCTGTAATGACATGCATAAGATCTGGTCATCAAATCTAAGTAGAGACTTCAAACTTGAAATTTTCAAAGCCACAGTCGAACCAATTCTACTATATGGCTCAGAAACCTGGACATTATCAAAGAAGCTTGAGAGGCAGTTGGATGGAACCTACACTCGCCTCCTTATGAGAGCTCAAAATCTCTCGTGGAAGCGCCATCCAACCAAAATGCAAATATATGGGAAACTACCACCTGTGTCATCTCTTGTGAAAGGTAAGAGAGTCCAGTTTGCTGGACATTGTTGTAGAGCTGAAAAAGAAGTAATTTCTACTCTTCTCCTCTGGAAGCCATCTACTCGCAATACCAGAGGGCGCACACTCTCCTACCCTGATGTAATCTCCAGGGATACAGGCATCCAGCAACAGGACCTCTGTAATGCTATGATGGACCGTGAAGTCTGGTGTAACATAGTAAATTCCATTGTCTTGACCACGGTCGAACAATGATGATGATGATGAGTAGTACCTGTCAAAGGTCCTAGTCATGGGTCAAATCATGAAATATGGTCCTGTGGCTGAGGCATTCAGGACTTGGGAAAGGCTAGTCCTTAGATATGTAGGCCCAACAGTGTGTGGACATAACCTTGATATCATGTAAACCAGTCCTCCTGCCTATAGGTGAAGTAGACCTTGTGCTTGAAGATTAAGCTTGGCGCAGGAGTAGCTGTGTGGTAAGTAGCTTGCTAACCAACCACATGATTCCGGGTTCAGTCCCACTGCATGGCACCTTGGGCAAGTGTCTTCTGCTATAGCCCCGGGCCGACCAATGCCTTGTGAGTGGATTTGGTAGACGGAAACTGAAAGAAGCCCGTCGTATATATGTATATATATGTGTGTGTATGTGTTTGTGTGTCTGTGTTTGTTCCCCTAGCATTGCTTGACAACTGATGCTGGTGTGTTTACATCCCCGTCACTTAGCGGTTCGGCAAAAGAGACCAATAGAATAAGTACTGGGCTTACAAAGAATAAGTCCCGGGGTTGATTTGTTCGACTAAAGGCGGTGCTCCAGCATGGCCGCAGTCAATTGACTGAAACTAGAAAAAGAGAGAAAAAAGAGAGAGAGAGAGAGAGAGAGAGAGAGAGAGAGCATGTTTTGCTTGTATCTCATATCATCAGTTAGTAATATATGTTGTGAGTGGTGCATTCTTCATCAGGAATGGTCTTTTGCTGTTGATACAATCTGATGAGAATAAAGTTCATATGGTTTGTGTGTTGCAAAATATTTGATCATTCATATCACAGAATTACAGGAGCTTTGATCCCTCCTCATTTCTCATACCATAACCGTTGCTTCCATGCATATCACAGAAGGCTTCATGGAGTTTTTCAACTTTCCTATTAAAATTGCCAGCCACAGTAACGAGGGTGTTAACAAATGTTGTTGAGGTAGTGTCCAGAAGGGCCTCATAAAAGCAGTACTTCTTAGCATCTGCCTGCTTTGACAATGATGCATATCAGAGATAAATCTTACTGTTCATTTGTTTCTAACTGGCTTAAACTTAATTATTTTATTGCAAATTCTGACTGCTTCAATTATCTTATCCATCTATTTCCCTGTTAAAAATAATACCTATTACACTCACACTACTCATGCTATCAATTACAAACCTAGAAGAATTTGTGCCATTAATTTTTAGCTTGTGAGGGGTTTGGCTGAAGCTCCCTTCTCTTTTAACCCTTCCATGCTGCACACATCCACACATCTCGGCTCTAGCGTTTCTACAATCTCTCCAGACTTATATTCCACTGTGCTGACATTAGTGGTAGCTGCCCTAAATATTCTGTTTAAGAGGAAGAGGGGCATTTCTGTTGGACTTTTACAGTTGGTTACTCTTTTGTTTCAGTCATTTGACTGTGGCCATGCTGGAGCACCGCCTTTCGTCGAGCAAATCGACCCCAGGACTTATTCTTTGTAATCCTAGTACTTATTCTATCGGTCTCTTTTGCCGAACCGCTAAGTCACGGGGACATAATCACACCACCATCGGTTGTCAAGCGATGTTGGGGGACAAACACAAACACATAAACACACAACGGGCTTTCAGTTTCCATCTACCAAATCCACTCACAAGGCTTTGGTCGGCCCGAGGCTACCCAAGGTGCTACGCAGTGGGAATGAACCCGGAACCATGTGGTTTGTAAGCAAGCTACTTACCACACAGCCACACCTGCACCTCTGTATTTTAAACTCTGATTTTTGAAAATATTCCGAAAAGAGACCAAGCAAATCAACCCCAGGACTTATTCTTTGTAATCCTAGTACTTATTCTATCGGTCTCTTTTGCCGAACCGCTAAGTCACGGGGACATAATCACACCACCATCGGTTGTCAAGCGATGTTGGGGGACAAACACAAACACATAAACACACAACGGGCTTTCAGTTTCCATCTACCAAATCCACTCACAAGGCTTTGGTCGGCCCGAGGCTACCCAAGGTGCTACGCAGTGGGAATGAACCCGGAACCATGTGGTTTGTAAGCAAGCTACTTACCACACAGCCACACCTGCACCTCTGTATTTTAAACTCTGATTTTTGAAAATATTCCGAAAAGAGACCAAGCAAATCAACCCCAGGACTTATTCTTTGTAAGCCTTGTACTTATTCTGTCGGTCTCTTTTGCTGAACCGCTAAGTCACGGGAACGTAATCACACCAGCATTGGTTGTCAAACGATGTTGGGTGGGGGGACAAACACAGACAAACACACATACATTTATATATACACATACATATATACGACGGGCTTCTATCAGTTTCTATCTACCAAATCCACTCAAGGCTTTGGTTGGCCTGAGGCTATAGTAGAAGACACTTGCCCAAGGTGCCACACAGAGGGACTGAACCGGAACCATGTGATTAGTAAGTAAGCTACTTACCACACAGCCACTCCTGCGCCTACTGCTTAACTTCTGCACCTGTAACTAATAAGAATGTGTGTATGTATACACATACACACACACACACACACACACATATATATACAATAATAATTATTGTCAGTATCATTGCTTTTATCTTCATTTATCCATATCGACAAGTTTTGGATGAGATCTTTTGAGGTGGTGCTTTACAGATGCTCTTCCTGACACCAACCTCTCTAATAAAAAAACCCGTTGTCAAAGTAACTTAATAAGCAGTGGAGGTTGGCATTCTGAAAAGATAGTCGTCATAGTAAGAATAGGGTGGTAAAATTTAGAAGGAACTGCTACTTCTGTCTGTAACAAAGGGAATCTTTTTTTTTTGTCTTTTTTTGAGCAAAGAGCAAATTGCTTAGGAAGTGCAATGTTGCATAGTATTGGAAACATGGGCATTAAATGTGGGAAAGAAAGCAAGCAAAAATAGTCTACTGATGCGTAATGTCGGTGCGCATGAATGATAGCACAAATGAGGTGAGAGGAAAATTGGGTATAAGAGGAATCAACTGCAATGTGCAGGAGAGAAGATTACACTGGTACAAACATAATGCAAATGGAAAGAACCTGCGCTAAAGACTATTAATTAGTGAGGCATCATGTTGAAGACCTGGCTATGTGTGTGTGTGTGTGTGTGTGTGTGTGTGTGTGTATATTTCGTCTGCAGCTGCGTTCTGAGTTCAAATTCCGCCGAGGTCGACTTTGCTTTTCATCCTTTCGAGGTCGATAAATTAAGTACCAGTTACGCACTGGGGTCGATGTAATCGACTTAATTCGTTTGTTTGTCCCCTCTATGTTTAGCCCTTTGTGGGTAATAAAGAAATATATATATATATATATATATGTATATTATTCTTGTTGTTTCAGTCATTTGACTGGTCATGCTGTAGCATCACCTTGAAGAGTTTTTTAGTCAAATAAATCAACCCTAGGACCTATTTCTTAAGCCTAGTACTTACTCTATTGGTCGCTTCTGCCAAACTGCTAAGTTATGGGGACATAAACACACTAACTCTGGTTGTCAAGCAGTAATGGGGTGGAGGACAAACACACACGCACACACACACACACACAGGGCATCCAGCTGTAGAAACATTGCCAGATCAGACTGGAGCCTGGTGCAGCCTCCTGGCTTCCCAGACCCCGGTCGAACCATCCAACCCATGCTAGCATGGAAAACGGATGTTAAACGATGATGATGATGATATATATCTTAACTGATATATATTTCGTGTGTCGTTACATTCCTAGTTCAAATTCCGCTGAGGTCGACTTTGCCTTTCATCCTTTCGGGGTCGATAAATTGAGTACCAGTTACGCACTGGGGTCCGTGTAATCAACTTAATCCCTTTGTCTGTCCTTGTTTGTCCCCTCTGTGTTTAGCCCCTTGTGGGTAGTAAAGAAATAGATATATATCTTAACTGATATATATTTCATCTGCCGTTATGTTCTGAGTTCAAATTCCGTTGAGGTCGACTTTGCCCTTCATTCTTTCGGGGTCGATTAATTAAGTACCAGTTACGCACTGGGGTCGATGTAATCAACTTAATCACTTTGTCTGTCCTTGTTTGTCCCCTCTGTGTTTAGCCCTTTGTGGGTAGTAAAGAAATAGGTATATATCTTAACTGCAAAATCAAATTCTACTTTTGAGTAACCTGAATAGAGGTCACTGGCTTGTGCATTGCACATATTTTATTCATGATGTTATAAGATACAACAAATGTTTAGAGTAAAAAGATTGCATTTCATTAAATACAAAGACTTGTTTAACCAAATGCTTTGCTTGGGGCTGCCATAAGTAAAGTCTGCAACAAACACAGTTTAACTCCTCTAGGATTGTCATTGCTTCAGATGACTAATTGCTTTTCTCTGCAAAATTTGTCCACATTTCTGTGATGTAACTTTGGATTGCTTCTCCAGAAATATGTGTAATATTAGTTTGAGTTGCCATTTGAAGATGTTTTTTTTTGTTTTCATAAACACTGTCTGTCTGTTGGTGTTGTGCTGTTTAACCCTAGGCCAGCTCTGACTGAACAGACCTATGAATACAGGTGTTTGGTTCGCAATCATCCAGCTTTTGTTTAAAAAATAATGTATAGCATTAGGGAAAGAATTTTTGGCATTAGTAAGGGTATCCTTAGCATTGGGGAGGGTATCCAGACATAGAAACCATGCCAAAGCAGGCACTGGAACTTAACACGGTTCTCTGACCTGTTAAGTCCTGTCAAACAGTCTAACTCATGCCAGCATGAAACATGAATGCTAAATAATGATGATGATGATCATCATCGTTTGACATCTGTTTTCCATGCTAGCATGGGTTAGATGGTTTGACTGGGGTCTGGGAAGCCAGGAGGCTGCACCAGGCTCCAGTCTATTCTGGCAGTGTTTCTACAGCTGGATGCCCTTCCTAATGCCAATCACTCCGTGAGTGTAGTGGGTGCTTTTTACATGCCAGGGGAGGCTGGCAATGGCCATGATCGGTTGGTGCTTTTTACGTGCCACCAGCACGGAAGCCAGTCAAGGCAGCGCTGGCATCGGCCACGTTCGGATGGTGCTTTTTACGTGCCACCAGAACAGGTTTCACAACTACAATTTCCATTTGATTTTTTGATGTTGATGTACTTGACTCAATAAGTTTCCTCAATCACAACAGGTCGCCCTACGATCCAAGGTAAGCACAACAGGCCATCCTGCGATCCAAGGTACTTTGGATGGGCTGGGGCTGGTTATGTGAAGCTGGTGCAGGAAATAGCCATGAACTCATGTTATTTGTCGGGTCTTCGCAGTCACAGCATATCTCCAGAGGTCTCGGTCTTTCGTCATTGCCTGATAATGTATCCTGAATAGATTATATTATCTGGGATATGCATCTCGCTCTTCTTAAGATAGTATGATGTGATTTGAATGAGATTTGGCGGTTTTTTTCATCTCATTCTGTTGCATTTTGAGCAATTGTAGTTGCATGTTGATCAGTGGCTTATGTGGGGTTTGAACAGGTTTCCTCTTTTAAGTTGGGAACCTAGATGTCTTTTGGTTGCAAAAGGCACCAATAAATACTTTGTCTTCTGAAAAGGTATTATAAGCAAGTGAGTGTCTTGAAATGTATGCTTGTTATGGCTATGTCAACAAGAGGAAGTAAGTTCATCAGTTTAACTCTTTAGCATTCAAACTGGCCATACAAAGCCAAAATATTTACCCTGGTCATATCTAGTCTCTCATCCCAACCCTACAATGTCATTCTAAAACTAAACAATGACACCATCTAAATCTCTAAACTACAACACAATGCATGATTAATTCAAAACAATATAAATAAGTAAAAATGACATTTGGCAGAATAATTTGAATACTAAAGGGTTAATCATTGTCATCATCATCATCATCATCATAATTTAATGTCCATTTTCCATGCTAGCATGGGTTGGACGATTTGACTGAGGACTGGCGAGCCAGATGGCTGCGCCAGGCTCTAATCTGATCTGGCAGAATTTCTACAGCTGGATGCCCTTCCTAATGCCAACCACTCCGAGAGTGTAGTGGGTGCTCTTAAAGTGCCACCGGCACGAGGTCCAGTCAGGCGGTACTAGCAATGGCCACGCTCGAAAATGGTGTTTTTTATGTGCCACCTGCACAGGAGTCAGTCCAGTGGCACTGGCAATGACCTTGCTCGAATGTTTTGTTCACGTGCCACCGGCACAAGTGCCAGTGAGGTGACGCTGACAACGATCACACTCAAATGGTGCTCTTTACGTGCCAGATAGCTGCTCTGGCAGTGAACCCACTTGGATGGAGCTGTTAGTGCTCCAATGGCACAGGTGCCAGTCATCGAATTTGGTTCAATTTCGATTTCACTTGCCCCAACAGGTCTTCGCAAGCACAGTTTAGTGTCCAGTGAAGGGAGGTTGGCTGGGTTGGTTGAAACTTACAATGTTGTGGGTTGTTAAGGTTATTTCTACAGATTTTCTATAGAAATTATAACCAGCCATGAATTTTGTTATGACATTTCATATCTGAGACTCTTGATGTAAATAACAATGAAAAAGTAGCTTGCTTACCAACCACATGGTTCTGGGTTCAGTCCCAGTGCGTGGCACCTTCGACAAGTGTCTTCTACTATAGCCTCGAGCCGACCAAAGCCCTGTGAGTGGATTTGGTAGACGGAAACTGATAGAAGCCTGTTGTATATATGTATGTATATATATATATGTGTGTGTGTGTGTGTGTGTATATGTTTGTGTGTCTGTTTGTCCCCCCCAGCATCGCTTGACAACCGATGCTGGTGTGTTTACATCCCTGTAACTTAGTGGTTCGGCAAAAGAGACTGATAGAATAAGTACTAGGCTTACAAGGAATAAGTCCTGAGGTCGATTTGCTCGACTAAAGGTGGTGCTCCAGCATGGCTGCAGTCAAATGACTGAAACAAGTAAAAGAGTAAAGAATACGTTGTACGCCTTGGATACAAAACATCATAACAAAAAAGTGTTGGCTATAATTTCTATAGAAAATCTGTAAAGATAACCTTAACAAATGATGTAATAGCACTGCTATCACTGTAGAACACGGTATTAACTTATAAAAGGGTTCAATATACATTGTAGTTGCATAACAAAATACAGTGTCCCTATAGATCATTAATGCTATGGCTGTTTACAATGCTCAATTGTTCCTATCCCATTATACTTGTGTACAAGTAGGGGGAATTGTCTTTTCTGTGAACAGATTGCTGTGCTGATGGCAAGGGATGAAACACTGGTGTTTTGGTGGGTTTGCTTTTACCTTTTACATGTTTCATTCATTTGGCCATGCTGGAGCACTGCATGTTTTAGCCAATCAAATTGCCTCTAGTACTTATTCTTTTGAGTCTGGTACTTATTCTATTAATCTCTTTTTCCGAACTGCTAAGTTATGAGGGACATAAACTAACACTGGTTGTCAAGCTGTGGTGAGGGAGACAAACACAAAGACACACACACACACACACACAAAGAAAGAAAGGAAGGAAGGAAGGAAGGAAGGAAGGAAGGAAGGAAGGAAGGAAGGAAGGAAGGAAGGAAGGAAGGAAGGAAGGAAGGAAGGAAGGGAAGAAAGAAAGAAAGAAAGAAGAAAGAAAGAAAGCTTCTCTCAGTTTCTGTCTACGAAATCAACCCACAAGGCTTTGGTCTGTCTGTGGCTATAATAAAACACGCTCGCCCAAAGTGCCATGTAGTGGAACTGAACTCATGGCCACATGGCAGAGAAGCGAACATTTTACCGCACAGCTATGCCTGTTGACTGTTGTTTTTGTTTTTGTTTTTTTGTTTGTTTTCCAGTACTACATGAACTTGGCAATCAACATTTTTTTATCTGCTATAATAAACCAAACTGATAATAGCAAACAGGAATTTTCGTAATGGATTTTCAAATAGAACAAATTCCTTCCTATAACAGATATAAAAATAACATTTGAATAAATTATAGTAGCAGTAATATTGCCAATTTTTGTGTTTTTCGAATTTAGTTTTAACACTGACACAAATGACATTTGAAAGAGAGTGGAAATGTGAGAACTTGCTCATGTTTTTTTTTTTTGCAGTTTGCAATCCTAGTTTGATCCTCAATCTAATACTATCTTTACTTTTGCAATATGCAGCTTAAAACAAGAGGAAAAAAAAAAAAAAAAAAAATCTATCTCTCTTATTCATCTATAGCTATATAATTCTGTATGCGTCGTTATTGCGTGTGTATATGTGTATATAAATAAATGTGTAATTACATATATATACTCACACAAACACACACACACACACACACACACATATATATATATATATATATATATATATATGTATGTATGTATATACACACACACATATATCTATATATATATATATATATACACACATTCACAGATGTATATATTTATATATACACATACATGCATATATATATATGTACATGTACAGTTTGTGTGAATGTATGTGTGTGTGTGTGTCTATATATATACATATATATATAATATGCGTGTATGTATATATATATACATATATGCGTGTATGTATATATATATATAATATGTGTGTATGTATATATATATACATATATATATATACATATATATATATAATATATATATATATATATATATATACATGTATGTATAAAACTGTTTATTTGTTGAATCTAATACATCAGAAATATTGTGTTTGTATATGCGTGTGGATACACACACACAATATGTTTGCATGTGTGCATGTGTGTGCAGAATGTATCAAAAATATAGTGAACATACAAACAGCAATACACAGACACACACACACATACACACACACATACACACACACATGCATATGTCTCATAAATAGATATTGCATATACCATAAACATTGTCTTTATTTGAAAGTTTTGCAATTGTCTATTATGTACGCTGTTACATGCATTCTATTTATTGGACAGTTTTACATTCAACACCCCTTTATGTTATCAACAACCTCAGAGGAACAGAATCAGTTGTTTATGATTAACAATTACGACTGATTTTAAAGTAAACACAATCACATCAAAGGCAAAAGGTTAACCCAGTCTAGTTCTTTGCAAGGGAAATTGGTATCTACTCTAATCTAAATTTAGATCTGTATTGTAAAGTATCAGCTTGCTGAATGAATGTTTTGTTGGCTTGCTGGATTGCCAAAGAGTCCGGTGGATCATACACCCTAACTGTCACTATGTTTTGTTCAAAACCAAAGCACTTAGCTCTTGTTCAACCAGTCCACAATCATATACAGTGTTTTTTAAAAAATCTAGTTAACGTTTAAAAAATCTAGTAAACATAGGCGCAGGAGTGGCTGTGTGGTAAGTAGCTTGCTAACCAACCACATGGTTCCGGGTTCAGTCCCACTGCGTGGCATCTTGGGCAAGTGTCTTCTGCTATAGCCCCGGGCCGACCAATGCCTTGTGAGTGAATTTGGTAGACGGAAACTGAAAGAAGCCCATCGCATATATGTATATATATATATATAGTCGTAGGAGTGGCTGTTTGGTAAGTAGCTTGTTTACCAGCCACATGGTTCCGGGTTCAGTCCCACTGCGTGGCATCTTGGGCAAGTGTCTTCTGCTATAGCCCCGGGCCGACCAATGCCTTGTGAGTGAATTTGGTAGACGGAAACTGAAAGAAGCCTGTCGTATATATATATATATATATGTATGTATGTGTGTGTATGTGTTTGTGTGTCTGTGTTTGTCCCCCTAGCATTGCTTGACAACCGATGCTGGTGTGTTTACGTCTCCATCACTTAGCGGTTCGGCAAAAGAGACCGATAGAATAAGTACAAGGCTTACAAAGAATAAATCCCGGGGTCGATTTGCTCGACTAAAGACGGTGCTCCAGCATGGCCGCAGTCAAATGACTGAAACAAGTAAAGAGTATTTGAGCTTCAGTTGAATTTCTTAATTTATGTCTTGTCTCTCCCTCATGCTGCCTCACCATAGTCTTCACTCCCCTCTTCACTGCATATCTGCATCCCCCCTTTGATTGTCATGGCTTAGGGATTCCAAGATAGTTGGACTATTGATCCTGTTATTGAAATTGCCAACCATCCATCCAAATAACCCTGTGCAGTTGAACTAGGTATCACTGGACAAATGAACAAGGCAACCACATCATTGTGCTACTTAAGGGATAACAAATATTCTTATACTTTTTGATAATGACATTTTTCTAATATATATATGTACTTGCATAGCGAGTGACTTGATCTGAGATCGTGTGCTTGAACGAAAACAATTGCAGCGTGGAAGGTGTTTGTAAGCCATTTAAGAAACACACAAAACTGTTAGATTCACTCCAATATTTAAATTTAATTTGTCAAAATATTTTCGGCGATTTGAGACCATGACCTGTTCACTGACAATGCTTCACGCTATATATATATGTGTGTGTGTGTGTGTGTGTGTGTGTGGTGTGTGTGTGTGGAGGCGCAATGGATCAGTGGTTTGGGCAGCAGACACGCGGTTGTAGGATCATTGTTTCAATTCCTAGACTGGGCGTTGTGAGTGTTTATTGAGCGAAAAAACCTAAAGCTCCATGTGTCTCTAGCAGGGGGTGGTGGCGTACCCTGCTCTATTCTTTCACTACAACTTTCTCTCACTCTTTCTTCCTGTTTCTGTTGTAGCTGTATTTCAAAGGGTGAGCCTTGTCACACTCTGTGTCATGCTGAATCTCCCTGAGAACTACATTAAGGGCACTTACATGTTAATTTCACGAGTAGGCTGTTCCATTGATCGGATCAACTGGAACCCTCGTTGTCGCAACCAACAGAGTGTCACGATATTTATATGTAGAAATATATATATCTTTTATAATTAGGTTTAACTGCCCTTTTTAGCATGTAAGAAGTCCTACCATGGGTCTTCTCTTTGTGTATATATCTTTATACACAGACCCAGGAAGACCTGGGATGAGGTGGTGAAGCATGACCTTCGAACATAGGCTTCACCGAGGCAATAACTAGTGACCAGAACCTTTGGAAATATGCTGTGCTTGAGAAGACTCGGCAAGCCAAGTGAGACCATAACCTTGTGGCCTATGCCAGGGGTGTAACCAGCCCACTTATGCATACCTTTCCTTCATTGGACACTAAACTCTGCTTGCGAAGACCAGTTGAGGCAAGTGAAATCGAAATCAAATTTGATGACTGGCATTCGTGCTAGTGGAGCTCTAAGAGTACCATCCTAGCGTGATCGTTGCCAGAGCAACAAACTGGCTTCTGTGCCGGTAGCACGTAAAAAGCACCATTCGAGCGTGATCGTTACCTGCATTGCTTTACTGGCACTTATGCTGGTGGCACATGAAAAAAACATTTGTGTGAAGTCGTTGCCAGTGCCGCTAGACTGGCTCCTGTGCAGGTGGCCATGGCCAGTACCGCCTGACTGGCCCTTGTGCCAGTGGCATGTAAAAGTACCCACTACACTCTTGGAGTGGTTGGCATTAGGAAGGGCATCCAGCTGTAGAAACTCTGCCAGATCAGATTGGAGTCTGGTGCAGCCATCTGGTTCGCCAGACTTCAGTCAAATCCCCCAACCCACGCTAGCATGGAAAGTGGATGTTAAACAATGATGATGATGATGATATATATATTTAATAGTTTATAAATTGAAATAGAGGTTAAATAGCCTCATTAAAGGATGAAAGAATATCCAGTGAATTACTGGTTTGTTGCCTATTATGTTTTTGTGAATATTCATAAAAATAATAGGTTTAAGTATAAATCTTGGTTTATAAATATTCAAATTAAAACTCAGAAAATGGAGATGTAGTGTTAAAATAATTTATTATCTGCAAAAATTCATTTTCTCAGTTTTAATTTGTATATATATATATAGCACTCCGTCGGTTACGATGATGAGGGTCCCAGCTGATACGATCAACAGAACAGCTTGCTCATGAAATTAACGTTCAAGTGACTGAGCAATCCACAGACACGCGTACCCCTAACGTAGTTCTCAGGGAGATTCAGCATGACACAGAGTGTGACAAGGCCGGCCCTTTGAAAATACAGGTACAACTCATTTTTGTCACCTGAGTGGACTGGAGCAACATGAAATAAAGTGTCTTGCTCAAGGACACAACGCGTCACTGAGAATTGAGCTCATGACCTTACAATCATGAGCAGAATGCCCTAACCACTAAGCCACGCATCTTCACACACACACACATATAATATATATATATATGTATCCATTTCCAGCCTCTCCTGGCATCTGTGCCCGTGGCACGCAAAAAGCACCCACTACACTCATGGAGTGGTTGGCGTTAGGAAGGGCATCCAGCTGTAGAAACACTGCCAGATAAAACTGGAGCCTGGTGCAGAATCCTGGCTTTCCAGACCCCGGTGAGACCATCCAACCCATGCTAGCATGGAAAACGGATGTTAAATGATGATGATATATGTAGGTATATGTGTTTACATAACAAAATAGCAAAGAGGTATTAAAAATATATAGAAAACAAAATTGTAATGAAATAAAAAAAAACAAAGCTCATCTGGCTGTGTGGTAAGAAGTTTGCATCTTAACCACATGATTCTGAGTTCAGTCCTATTTCGTGGTACCTTGGGCAAGTTTCTACTATAACCTTGGACCTACCAAAGCCCTATGAGTAGATTCAGTAGAGGAAAACTGAAAGAAGCCAATCTTGGTAAAAGAAGCCCATAGAATTAGCACCAGGGTTAAAAAAAAAATGTATTAAGGTCAATTTATGTGACTAAAATTCTTTAATGCAATGCTCCAGCATGGCTGCAGTCTAATGTCTAAAACAAGTAAAAGATGAAAGATGTATCATTTTAATGTTGAAGGAACTTTGAAATCACCTTGTAGTAAGTACTGTACATATGTAAAAAAATATCTTCTTAACTTTGTATATGAAGTTGTCGCTTCTGTTCTTTCATACAAAATCATCTGAGCGGAAAAAGAACATTGTTGTCATGGTTACATTTCTAGCGAACACTACATTCCCTAGCTCAACATTCAAAGCAGTGGAATAAAAAATTCTTCACTCGTAAATCAAAGTAAGAGTTGGTGACAGGAAGAGTATCTGGCTGTAAAATACTGCCTCAAATAAATAGTTATTTAACCTGTGCCAGCATAGAAAGATGCATGTAAAAACAAATGAGTGAAAAATATATTTTTGATTATCCACTTTTATGTAGTTGTCAATGATTAAATGTTTCTTTTTAAGAAAATATTCTTATAGAAAATGTTTGTATAAACAGGAAGAAAATGTTAAACTTAAGGAAAAAAAGAACTGAAGTTACATTTACAGAGTAAGGCTAGGGACATTATTAAGCTTATGTAAAAATGGGAAAGTTTATAGTTAGCATTTATCAATTGAAGTAAGGATAGAAAAATAGCAGTTGTTGAACTTATAGCTTTTCTGCTACTTCCTCAAATCGCTATTGACAAAATATTTATAGGAATAGATATTCTCTTGGTCCACTGGAATTTAAAAGATATTACCAAAAAAAATCTGTATTTTAAGAAAGAAAATGTTTGGAATATTTAATAAAAAAAGAACTCGTTTGAAATTTGTTTTTCTCTAACTCCAGTCATCTTTGCATAAGTAAGTAGACTTATGGTTCATAGGTTGTCAATTGAATGTTGCATACAATTGGCATTTATGGTGGTTTATTCAATAATATTCTTTGACTGAAAACATCTTGTTCCTTGCTGCTTATTTTAAGGATGGATGGAAATTATTAACAGAGATCTTGTTGCTATATCGAGCAGGTTGAATATCTTTGGAGATGTTTCCTTGCCAGTTTTAGAGATGTTTCCTCATCTGTTGCCTATGATAATGTTTTATTTTTGTGTCTCAAAACCATGTATTTTATAAAAATATATTCTTGGTTTAGGAATGGAGCAGAATCTTTCTATGTTTCATATATTGTTGTTTAGCCCCAGGTCAGCTTTCATCAGCAAACCCATGATCAAAGACTTTCTAGTCATTCTAATGATAACACAATCTTTCAAACAATGTAATTAGGACTACATTACCAAGTGTGTCATTTCTTTAAGACAGTTGGTGTGATTTCAGGACAATTGGGTTGCTATTTCTAGCATGTCAGGTAACCATATTGAGACTCCATCATTGGCTCAGTTCACCTATATATCAAGATACTCTCTCTCTCTCTCTTTTACTTGTTTCAGTCATTTGACTGTGGCCATGCTGGAGCACCACCTTTAGTCGAGCAAATCGACCTCAGGACTTATTTTTTGTAAGCCTTGTACTTATTCTATCGGTCTCTTTTGCCAAACTGCTAAGTTACGGGGATGTAAACACACCAGCATCGGTTGTCAAGCAATGCTAGGGGGACAAACACAGACACAAACATATACACACACACATATATATATATACATATTATTTATTTTATTTGATGTTGTTGGCCGTGCAGGTGGCACGTATAAAGCACCCACTACACTCTCAGAGTGGTTGGCGTTAGGAAGGGCATCCAGCTGTAGAAACTCTGCCAGATCAAGACTGGAGCCTGGTGCAGCCATCTGGTTGCCAGCCCTCAGTCAAAACCGTCCAACCCATGCTAGCATGGAAAACGGACGTTAAATGATGATGATGATGATGATGATGATATACGACGAGCTTCTTTCAGTTTCCGTCTACCAAATTCACTTACAAGGCTTTGGTTGGCCCGAGGCTATATCAGAAGACACTTGCCCAAGATGCCACACAGCGGGACTGAACCCGGAACCATGTGGCTGGTAAGCAAGGTACTTACCACACAGCCACTCCTACGAAGAAGATGAGCTTCTTCATAGAACTTTTTCTCTCCAGTAACTCATGAGTACATGAATTACAAACACCTTTTAATTTTCTAGATGGGAGCTGTGTGTTCTATGTGTTAATCAAAGGCAACAGTCATGATTTCAGCTTTGCTGGGTCTTTTCAGTTTCAGTGTCTTTACGCATGGTCTATCTTTTAGTCAGATGTGATTATAAGTAAATAATCAGGGGACATAGATTTGGCAATTAGTGTTTTGAAGAGAATTATATAACAGGCCAGAGGGTATATAAAATATTTCTTTGTAAGAAATAACTTCTGTTTCATTAGTATGTTAGTTAGTTAATTTTTTGGCTCAAAAAGCAAAAAGCAAGGCCATGTAGGGGGACATGGAGTTATGTACAGGGTGGTGTTCATGTAAAGAGTTCAGGACACTTGTGGTCAAGGGAGACTTTGAACCGAGCGGTCGTCGGCATCTTCACCATCTTGTCCGGCAGCTTATTCCACGGATCCGCAACCCGGTCGGAGAAAGCCCCTCTCCTTCGATTGAGATGAAATCGTCGCAGATAGAGCTTTTCGGAATGACCCCGCAGCTGACGCTCTGGAGCAGGAGTATAACTATTGCTTTATTATAATAGTTATTGCTTTATTGGCATATCAAATGCCATATTGGAATTCTGCCTTTTAAAATTCATACCTTTCACTCTTCATAAGGCAGGAATAAGTAGAAAATCCATTTGTTGCTACGAGTTAGGTCAGAAGTTTGGAGATGAAATAAAGTAACTTAAAAACGCCTGCTCCAATGTATAATAGATTCAGAAACTCATCATCATCATCATTGTTCGACCGTGGTCGAGACAATGGAATTTACCATGCTACGCCAGACTTCATGGTCCATCTTGGCATTACGGAGGTCCTGTTGCTGGATGCCTGTATCCCTGGAGATTACATCAGGGTAGGAGAGTGTGCGCCCTCTGGTATTGCGAGTAGATGGCTTCCAGAGGAGAAGAGGAGAAATTACCTCTTTTTCAGCTCTACAACAATGTCCAGCAAACTGGACTCTCCTACCTTTCACAAGAGATGACACAGGTGGTAGTTTCCCATAGATTTGCATTTTGGTTGGATGGTGCTTCCACGAGAGATTTTGAGCTCTCATAAGGAGGCGAGTGTAGGTTCCACAAACTCAGGAATTTATAGCTTGAGTGAATACAATACCTCTCAGTTACAGAAAGAAATGTAGTATCTGGTTTTTCTGAGGGAAGAGAATTTGGAATTAGCTCTTCAGTTTTCTTATCCAATTAAAGAATGTGCTCAGAAAATTTGGCACCTAACTTATTCTTGATAGCTTGGTGATTTTTGTGCATGCAGAATTAACAACCTTACCTAAATATACTATAGATGGCTTGAAATTAACCCTTTGACATTCACATTAATTTGTCAAAAATACACTCACGGAGTGGTTGGCATTAGAAAGGGCATCCAGCTGTAGAAACACTGCCAGATCAGACTGGAGCCTGGTGCAGCCTTCTGGCTTCCCAGATCCCCGGTCGAACTGTCCAACCCATGCTAGCATGGAGAACGGACGTTAAACGATGATGATGATAATGATGATGAATGCTTATTTATCCATATTATTTTGAATTAATTGGGCATTTTTTTTGGAATTTTTAGTTTGATGAAGTAACTGTTAATTCTTAGAATGGTAATGTAGGGTTGGTGTGAGAGACCAGATCTGACCAGTTTGAACATAAAACAGTTAGAATATTTTGGGTGGATATGGCTGGTTTAAATGCTAATGGTGGCCTTGTACATAATCTTCTTGATTACATAGCCTTTGCAGTTGAATGATGTACCTCACTGAGAGGAAACTGATGCAGTTGAGAGGATCAGCATCTTTATTATTCAGCTCCTTAGCTTGGTGTTTTGTTGTCGTCATCGTCATCATCAGATCAGCAGATTTATCATTCAACTACATAGCCTATTAGTCTTTTATCATCATCATCATCATCATCATCTCATCATCATAGGTGCAGGTGTGGCAGTGTGGTAAGGTGCTTGCTTCCCGACCACATGGTTCCAGGATCAGTCTTACTGTGTGGGAAAGTCTTCTACTATACTACTATAGACTTAAGCCAACCAAAGTATTGAGTAGATTTGATAGATGGAAACTGAAAGAAACCTGTTGTGTGTGTGTGTGTATATATATATATACACACACACACACATCGAAATTGAACCAAATCTTATGACTGGCACCCGGGTGATGCCAGGACGCTGGACTGACTCCTGTACAGGTGGCAAGTAAAGAAACACCATTTCGACCCTGTGTTTGAGGAGACCTATTGAGTCAAGTACATCAACATCAAAAATCAATGGAAACTGCAGTTGTGATCCCTGTGCCGGTGGCACGTAAAAAGCACCATCCAAACGTGGCCAATGCCAGCGCCGCCTTGACTGGCTTCCGTGCCGGTAGCATGTAAAAAGCACCAACCGATCGTGGTCGTTGCCAGCCTCGCCTGGCACCTGTGCTGGTGGCATGTAAAAAGCACCCACTAGACTCACGGAGTGGTTGGCGTTAGGAAGGGCATCCAGCTGTAGAAACACTGCCAGATCAGACTGGGCCTGATGTAGCCCCTGGTTTCCCAGACCCCCTGTCGAACCGTCCAACCCATGCTAGCATGGAAAATGGACGTTAAACGATGATGATGATGATGATGATGACACATACATACACGTGTGTGTTTTTGCATCTGCATTTGTCCCACCACCACCGCTTGATAACCAGTGTTGGTGTGTTTATGTCCCTGTGAGTTAGTACTTAAGCAAAATAAATCCCAGGCTTAATAAAAAATGAGTACTGGTGACGATTCAAGGTGTTGCCCCAGCATGGCCACAGTCTAATTACTGAAACAAATAAAAATTAAAAGATCATCGTTATCATCACTGCTACATGATACTTCTGCTTGCTTTATTCATCAGTAGCTTAATATCGTTGGAAGTGTTGTGAGGGGATAGAATTCCTGTTGATTTTTACTAGTTTTGAGATCTCTTGCTGAGAATGTACTGAAGTGGTTTGATGTTGCCTATTTTGGTTCTAATGCTCATAGGAGAACATCAACTCAGCAGTGCATGTTAAATCAAAGCACTTGTTAATTGTATAGAACAGCCATTGCTTAGGGGTAAGCCATATCATCTACCCATAGTATACAATTTTTTTGACAGCATTGTGGGTTGGGCCTGTTCTAATTAAGTGTCTTAGTTGTGGATGCTGGAAAGTGCTAGAGATTAAATACAAATCACTGTTTTTTTTGTTTTTTTTTTAATTAGTGCTCTGACGAACTTATCTTGGTCAGCTGCAGTTCTGCCTCTTTTAGTGAAACTATTAAAATTTCCTTTCTTTCCTATATTATATATTCTTTCAAATTAAGTATCAATTCAAGAAAGCTACATAATGTTCTTTTTACTTTGAAATGCAAGATATTCTATCTGAACATCAGCAGCAGTAGCTATGGAACTGACAGTAATTCTTGCATGATTCCAGCCAGGATTTGCTATGTTCTAATAATAATCTGATCAATGTATGATGTTAACCTTGTTGCTCATAATCAACTCCCCCCCCCCCAATAGTTATTATGTATGAGTATGAGTCAATGTCAGTTTGAAAGAGAAATCTTTGATTTTTGAGAAAAAGCAGAACTCCAAATGGAATAAATTTCCTGGTATTATTAATAACCGTTCGATGATTGATTAGAAAATAACAATATTTATCTATTTTACTGTTATCACATTCAGTTTCTCATACATACATAGATGATGATGTTGTTTGCTATTAATTTGGATATTTGCTTGTTGTCAGATGAAGCGGTTTTTCCTCGATAATCATTTAATTATGTAGCAGAAATATGTTTAGTCGTTAACTGGTTGATCAGATTGATGCAACTGAAATGGTGTACATTCTCCAGGGTTTCAAACCAATGTTTAATTGTCCGGTGTGAGGGATTTTAAAAATTCTGTATGTGTGTGTATGTGTGTGTGTGTATCAGAGTGATCTGATAGAAAAGCATAGAAAAGTGGATATTATATGACAATAATGATGAGGGTGACATATAAATGTATGTTTACTTGTGTATACACACACACACACACATATATACACACACATACAACAGGCTTCTTTTAGTTTCTGTCTACCAAATATAGTCACAAGGTTCTGGTCAGGCGAAGGCTATAGTAGAAAACACTTGCCTGGGCCTGCTAGAATCATAGTAGAATACTCCAATAAATAATTCATGGTATCATAACCTATATCAATCCAATCACCTTTTTTAGAATACCCAGTTAAAAATTTCTAAACAAAGATTCTAATAGACACTGACTGAACTTTTATTTGACCCCTGCTCCATTACAAATTGAACAAGTATTATCAATGCTCATTATTTTATGAACTCTAAAAATTACACAACACCATCCTTCATTCAAAGAATTTTGATTAATTAGATGAAAACTTTCAAGTAATGCAGATTGTGACCTGAATATGACACATATGCCACATGAATTCCTATATGTCCATTGCACTTATGTCTGACTAACAATACTTTCTTTATCAAACCAGAAGAACTGTCTCCACCAACTTTTGCTCTCCACCCACACCCTACAAACATACTTTCTCCTGTCATTCTCCTATCATCATACATAACTACTTCTCCTTTCATCATCATCATCATCATCATCACTTAATGTCTGTTTTCTATTCTGGCATGAGTTGGACAGCTTGACAGGAGCTGGCAATGCCAGGGGCCACAACAGGTTACTTAGTCTGACTTGGCTTGGTTTCTACAGCTTGATGCCCATCCTAATGTCAACCACTTAACAAAGTGTACTGGGTACTTTTTACATGGTACCATCACCAGTGTTTTTTATGTGGCATCTGCACCAGTGCTTTTTACATGTTACTGTGATTTTAGGATATCAATTCTGTTGTGGTGGTTGGATGTTCTTGAGTACAACAATGTGTCATATTTCTGGTCCCTTGTCATCTCCTTTGTAAGGCTCAGCTGTTTTGAGATTGGCCTTCAGTACTTCACCCCATTTCTTCCTGGGTCTCTCTCTTCCACAACTTCTATCCACTTCAAGTGATCGGCACTTGTTTATGCAACTGTCCTCATCCATTCACATAACATGAGCATACCAGTGCAGTCTTCTCTCTTGCATGCTGCACCTAATTTCTCTTATGCTTAACTTTTCTCTCAATGCATTAGTGCTCTGTTGCACATGTACACTGACATTGCACATCCAGTGGAGCTTACCAGCTTCATTCCTCTCCAGTCTTTGCATGTCATCTGCATTCAGAGCCCACATATCAGTACCATGAAGCTTTGCAGTTCATATGCATGCATCATAAATCTTCCTTTCACTCAGGGAGAGAGAGAGACCTTTGGTTACCAACAGAGGTAAAAGTTCTCAGAACTTTTTCCATCCTAGTTTTATTCTAGCAATTATTCTATTGGTACGTGTACATCCTCCTCCACTGCTAATTAACACAAATTATCCACTACCTCTAAAAAGCCTCTGGGGCATTTGAATAAATCAGTTTCCTCATGTATCTGTAGTTGTTATGGCTCCTGTACATCTTCCACATACAAACACTATCTGTAAGCTTTCTTATTATTCCATTGCACCCCTTGTATGTCCATAGCTTGCACTGAGTTCACCGAATGGTATTTCTGTCTACACCTTTTTTACATACTGCGCAGGGCCTGCCTACAACTTCACGTATACCACATCTAATTTTCGTATACATTGCTCTATCCGCTAAAGGAGCAGGCTATCAGAAGCACTATATATATAAAGCTTGAAAATCAGACTAACAGCTTTTTTATTACAGATAGTAAGCTGAAACTTTGAAGTTACTTTCAACCTTTTCCTTCTAAATATCCATATAAATATATGTGTGATAAAATCTTTGGATGTTGTTCTGAAAATTTCCAAATAAACTGTGTACATTAATTGCTAATTTTAGGACATTATACTGCTCCAATTTATCAATTGTCTAAATTTAGAACTAAGCATGGAGAGGAATGTCAGTTATGGTACTGTTTCTTTTGTGGAATCTTCGAGAAAATCTAAGCAATGAACTTGTGGTTTTCAAATCTATTCACATTATGTTTTCTTGTAAGTAAAAGTAGCAATAGACAATTAAATACACACACACACATACATACATACATACGTACGTACGTACGTACGTACATACATACATGCATGCATACATACATACATACATACATACATACATACACACACATACATACATACATACATACATACATACACATACACATACATACACACACACACATACATACATACATACATACATACATACATACATACACACATACATACATACATACATACATACACACACACATACATACATACATACATACACACACACACACACACACACACACACACACACACATACCTACATATATAAAGAAACACCTCTACATCATGTTGTGAGAAGTAAGTAAAAACATAAACATTTGTCTCTACAAGTAAAACTAAAAATATTGGAGTGCTCTGCTTCTTAAAATAAATCAGCACAGTGCTTGCTGTTCATTTAAAAATTTTTACAGTTACTGTTGTGTAAGATTTAAAAAAGAAAAAAAAAACCGACCTGATATTGAAAAATCAGCACTTACTAATGAGTACATAGATTGTAAGAGGGTATGATCTTGTAAAGATAATGTAATTGAGTCAATACTGAAAGTTTGGTTTGGCAATGTTCGTGAAAAGAATGCATCAATTAATGGACTACTGATGCATCAAGAAGCAGAAGAGTTTGTAAAAGAAATGGTAAAAGAAAATTTCACACCAACTGACGGATGATTGAAGTGAGAGAATAGTGTGTACAAACATGTTTATGGGAAGGAAAAAATGCTGTTTTTTTTTTTTTAAATTCTTTCTCAACTGAAGTGTGAAATATTGCTGAATATTCTCCTGAGATTATTTACAATAGATTGCACAAAAATAAAACCTGGCTTTATTTTGTGTGGAGTGCTTGAGTTTACATATTCGTTAAGAAATGGAAATGCTAAAAGGAAAGGGATTTAAATTTTTAAAACAGCAAGTGATATTTCTTTATCATGTTATTATGAAGGGACATAACCGATACCATCTTATGGTTAGAAAAGTCAAAAATCCTCAGGGCCTTAGGGTGGTCAGAATTTTATCTGTTCATTACTGTTCTTATTCAAATGTGTGGTTCGCTCAAGTTATTTCTAACAGGTGGTTACTTATATATGAGGGGAGGCGCAATGGCCCAGTGGTTAGGGCAGCGGACTCGCGGTCATAGGATCGCGGTTTCGATTCCCAGACCGGGCGTTGTGAGTGTTTATTGAGCGAAAACACCTAAAGCTCCACGAGGCTCCGGCAGGGGATGGTGGTGATCCCTGCTGTACTCTTTCACCACAACTTTACAAAAAGAATAAGTCCCGGGGTCTCACTATTACTTCCTGTTTCTGGTGTACCTGTATTTCAAAGGGCCAGCCTTGTCACTCTCTGTGTCACGCTAAATATCCCCGAGAACTACGTTAAGGGTGCACGTGTCTGTGGAGTGCTCAGCCACTTACACGTTAATTTCACGAGCAGGCTGTTCCGTTGATTCGGATCAACCGGAACCCTCGTCGTCGTAACTTCCACCCACTTATATAGATTTTGGTACGTAAGTAAACAATTGGTTTGTTAGTTGACAATTATACGGCATATAAACAGTTTATCATTAAAAAACATCAAAGTCATTTTCTTACCTTCAAACTTTGCTTTGTTATTTCAACCATGTGACTAAGGTGTGAGCTTTAACTCTTTCATCACCAACTATCCTGTAGATACTCAAGAATTTTTTTAGCTCATGTCACAAATGTGTCTGTACCTGCCCAAAATTGCCTGTTCATCATCATCATTGCCATCAACATTTAATGTCCTTCAGTTGAACATTCCTAATCTTGTGGGCTTGTGGGTTGGTGCAATATCAGTGCCATTTAATAGCACCTGTGCTGGTATTGCCTCAGAGCACTCACTACACTGTAAAGTGTTTGGCACTTGGAAGGGCATCCAGTCACAGAAACCATGCCAAAACAGACACAGAGCCTTGGTAGCTCTTCAACTCGGCAGCTCCTGTCCAACCCATGCCAACATGGAAAACATTAAATGATGAATTATGATTTCCATGCTGGCATAGTTGGATGGCTTGATAGGAACTGACAAAGCCAGAGGCAGCAACAAGTTCTGTAATCTGTTTTGGCTTGGTTTCTGCAGTGTATATTGAGTTCAGAAGTGTATAAGAAGCTTGAGAGGCGGTTGGATGGAACTTACACTCGCCTCCTTATGAAAGCTCAAAATCTCTCGTGGAAGCATCATCCAACCAAAGTACAAATACATGGGAAGCTACCACCTGTATCATCTCTTGTGAAAAGTAGGAGAGTCCAGTTTGCTGGACATTGTTGTAGAGCTGAAAACGAGGCAATTTCTACTCTTCTCCTCTGGAAGCCATCTACTCGCGATACCAGAGGGCGCACACTCTCCTACCCTGATGTAATCTCCAGGGGTACAGGCATCCAGCAACAGGACCTCCGTAATGCTATGATGGACCATGAAGTCTGGCGTAGCATGGTAAATTCCATTGTCTCGACCACAGTTGAACAATGATGATGATGATGATATTGAGTGCTTTTTATGTGGCACCATCACCAGTGCATTTTTATGAGGTATCAACACTCACATCAACGCCTTTTGTGTGGCACCTTGGTTTTAGGATCCCAATTCCGTTGTGGTAGGCAGGTCTTCTTATTTGTTTACTGCCCACAAGGGGCTAAACACAGAGAGGACAAACAAGGACAGACAAACGGATTAAATCAATTACATCGACCCCAGTGCGTAACTAGTACTTATTTAATCGACCCTGAAAGGATGAAAGGCAAACAAAGTCAACCTCGGTGAAATTTGAACTGAGAACGTAGCGGCAGACGAAATACTACCAAGCATTTCACCCAGCGTGCTAATGATTCTTTTAGCCCGCTCGCCTTAGGCAGGTCTTCTTGAGTACAGCAATGCACCACATATCTCAGGCCTCTGTCATCACATATTTAAATATTAACTTCAGTGCATATCATGTTAGGACATTCATGAAAACACATGATTTCCCTGCATAAACAAATGAGTTGCAGTAGCTGACATTATTTGGCATGATATCAGATCTTTGTGAACTATTGGAGATTTGTTTTCACATTCTTTCTACATTGAATTATTGAAAACTTTTGATACTGATGGAAAGTGGATACTAGTTTCATGTCAAATAGTGAATCAGGCTTTGAAGGATTTTCAACAGAAGACAGAGAAAAATCAAATAAAGTATATGGTGAACACAAAAACTGCATGATGTGTCATTATAAATTGGATATTTCAGTTTCTGAAAGTGAAACTAGTGATTCCAATGATAACTCCAAAAGTGACAAAGAAAATAGATTTGTACCTGAATCAAGCAAGAGTTTGAAAATTGTTTTCCTTAACCCTTTTGTTACCAACCCGGCTGAAACCGGCTCTGGCTCTGAGTACAAATGTTTTCATAAGTTTTGAATTAAAATCTTCCACCAAACCTTAGTCACAATTTATGTTCCTAACACTAGATGAACGATAACTAAGTTATTTTACTAAATTCTTTGTTATATTTAAAGTAATTGAAAGAAACACAGAGCATCTCAAAATAAATACAGTAACAAAAAGGTTGTAGTGATATTATAACGGTGCGCGCTCGCGCACCGACCATTTGTATTTCGCGCGTGTTGGTGCCTTTACCAAGGCACAGAAAGGAAGGCCCCTCTCGCGCATGCGCGAACCACCGGAAGCACGACCCTTTTGCCTACGTAGCAGTTAGCGAGGCAAGGGGGTCGTAAGACGTTGACTACCAGCGTCCAGTCATCGGTGACTTGGGACCCAGCGATTGACGGCGACGGTCACGCATATATTCTCTCCATTCGAACTGATTCTAGCAGTCCTTTACCAAAAGGGCTTTAACCAAAAATGTTGCAGACCAACATCGTCTCCATTGTTCTACGCCATCTTGGACCCTTTCTGTTTTCATCGGCTGGACATTGTAAATATTACAAGGTTAATGCTATTTCTAAAGAGACCTGGACCTGGTCAAAAATCTAATGGTTTTGTCTCTGAGGAGACCAAACAGCTAGATTATTTTTTTAATCTTTTCTTCTTAGTTTAATCAAAACAATTACTCCAGAAACAAATCATTATGCATATTATAAACAAAGAAATAAAAAAGATAGTTTGTGTTTTCCACATATTCAGATGAAATCCAAGCATTTTCTGCAATTAATATTATTATGGGTATAAGCGCAGGAGTGGCTGTGTGGTAAGTAGCTTGCTTACCAACCACACGGTTCCAGGTTCAGTCCCACTGCATGGCAGCTTGGGCAAGTGTCTTCTACTATAGCCTCGGGCCGACCAAAGCCTTGTGAGTGGATTTGGTAGACGGAAACTGAAAGAAGCCTGTCGTATATATATATATATATATATGTATATATATGTGTGTGTTTGTGTGTCTATGTTTGTCCCCCCAACATCGCTTGACAACCGATGCTGGTGTGTTTACGTCCCCGTTACTTAGCGGTTCGGCAAAAGAGACCGATAGAATAGGTATTAGGCTTACAAAGAATAAGTCCTGGGGTCGATTTGCTCGACTAGAAAGGTGGTGCTCCAGCATGGCCGCAGTCAAATGACTGAAACAAGTAAAAGAGTAAAAGAGTATAAGAAAGTGATCCAGAATTACAAAATACTGGAGCAGCGATGAACCTTTCAGGGTCCTCTTGTTTCCAGAATTATGATGAGGACCTGATTTTTAAAATGATCACAGTATCTACATGTAAGAGACAGGAGTACACCAGTATGTAGAGAACTAAACTTTGAACCCTTATTTAAAATAAAACTCCTCATTAACTGCATTTAAAATGCTTATCAAACATTCTACAAACAGGGAGATACCTCTCCTTCAATGAGAGTATAGTGAGTTACAAAGGTCAAGTACATTATTTAGCAGTACATGCCTAGAAAATCCACTTAATGGTGGGGATCAAAATTTGGAAGATTTGTGAAGCAAATACTGGGTACTGCTGTGCATTCAGTTTTTATATGAAGAAAAGGGACAATAATGTAAGCCATCATGGCCTAGGGTATGATGTGGTCTGGAATGTATCAATCTCATATCATAACTAGGGCTGTTCTTAAATTTTTTTCCTCTGGTTTTTCAGTTTGGTCAAACCTGTGGTAGATTTAGAGGCTGTGACAACTTATACATGTGCTACAGTAGTTGCAAGTAGGAATGGGATACCCTTGGATATAAAAAAAGCAGAATTTAAATAAAGAAGTGAAATAATCCAATGGCAGAAAGGAAACTTGCTGGTAGCACATACGAAGATAAGACGCAAGTCAGTTTTCTATCTACATGTGCATAGCCACATGTTGATAAAAATAGCACCCCGTTGTTAACTTTGATTGTAACATGCAAATGGGTGGTGTTGATTGGCTAAATCAAATGATTATTACCAGTTGGTAGGCCTGGTAATAAATGGTGGCAATACCTAGGTTTGATATATAGTAAATTTGGGTATTGTTAATGCATTTATATACTACTAGCAGTATTGCCCGGCGTTGCTCGGGTTTGTAAGGGAAATAACTATATAAGCATTTTTAGAGATGTAAAGTATAATAGCCATCTCAATATGGCTAACCACAAAGGTGGGTGTTACTGTAGCTTTTTACGTTCTGAGATTTAATAATACATTTTTAGAGAGTTACTTCCCTTATATATGCCAAAAATGCATTAAAAATGGGAAAAATTGATGGTAAATTTTTTTTTAAATCGTAGACTCATCGTAGACGCGCGCTAATACCCAGAAGGGCTCAATATGAATCACGACTATAAAATACCCGGTTTTAGTTAAACTGCATCGCAAAATGTGGGAGTAGTTAGGATTCTAAATCGTAGGAGACAGACAGCACACAACCTCTCTTTTATATATAAAGATATACTAAATCAGTGGGGGGATCGAAAATGATGCAACCATCTGCAGTTCTGAGCAGATATAGCAACACAGCCAAGGGCAGGTTTTTCATTGGAAGAATAATTGTTGGAAGGAAAACTAAAGCCTTTCAGAGGGATACCCCTCTGGATTCATCTGAAGTCCATAAACTGGGGAAAATCAAGAACTGCAAAAGGCTGTGCTGCGAATGTCTTTACCAAAAAAAGAAAGCTCTCAGTGGACACACAGTGGAAACAAGCTTCCAGTGTGTATTCTACAAGGTTGCATTATGTTGAGGGGGATGCTTTACAAATAATAAAAATGTGTGGTTTGATTATGTGTGTGTGTGTATATATATATATATCATCATCATCATCGTTTAACGTCCGTTCTCCATGCTAGCATGGGTTGGACGGTTCGACCGGGGTTCTGGGAAGCCAGAAGGCTGCACCAGGCTCCAGTCTAATCTGGCAATGTTTCTACAGCTGGATGCCCTTCCTAACGCCACATATATATATATATATATATATTTTTTTTTTTTGTACTTGTTTCAGTCATTTGACTGCGGCCATGCTGGAGCACCGCCTTTTAGAGTGGTGAAAGAGTACAGCAGGGATCACCACCTCCTGCCGGAGCCTCGTGGAGCTTTTAGGTGTTTTCGCTCAATAAACACACACAACGCCCGGTCTGGGAATCGAAACCGTGATCCTCTGACCGCAAGTCCGCTGCCCTAACCACTAGGCCATTGGTAAACGGGAAGGTTTACAAAAATAAACAAAAGACGAAGGCAGGTGGAGTACAAACAAACAAATGTATTAGTATGGTGCTCAGGAATAGAAATAGAACAAGTCTTTTACGTTTCGAGCCTATGCTCTTCGACAGAAAGATACACAGAAAGGAAACAAGGAGAGAAAAAAAATGCGTGTAGGAGCTAACGATCTATCATGGCGTTCTATCTGTCTGTATGCCTGTCTGCCTGCCTGTCTGATTTTATTTTTATTTTTTTCTCATTTATCTTGATTTTATTTTTCGTTTTTGGATTTGGTTTGCAAGATTCTTTATATGAGTTCGTGTGTTGAAGCATATTCTGTTGTGTCTGGGGAGAGTCATTTTCTTTTTGTGCTTTATAATGTAACACACTCACTGGTAAAATTTCCACTTATTTTGTTTTTATTTCTTTTATTTATCTATCAGTTTAATTTACCTGTGATTTTAAGTTTGATAAATTTGTATTGTGAATCATTATTATATATGTTTCTGTGTATTTATATATATGTGTGTGAGTTGATTTCATTTTGTTGACATTATATGTATTTCATTTTCTAGTTTAATTCAAAGATAAATTCCTGTATTTCATTCTAGTTTACCTTTATTGCTACACCTGTCTTATGTACATTTAAGTTTAACTGATAATCCAGTGATGTGTACAAAATTCTTCTGTATTTAAAATTTTGTTGTTGTATATCCAATTGAATATTAGATAATGTCTCATTTCCTAAGGCAATGTTTAAACAAAATTGGAATCATTTTATATTTAGTTGAATTTACATGTATTTACCTTTAATTAGAATTGCTTTGATAGAAAAATTATGCAATAGATTTAAGAACCTTTTGTTAAATTGTGTTCCCGAATTCTTGGTAATATGTCGATAGATAAAGTAAAGTTGTTTTATGAAACCAGTCTATTCATAATTGTATTAGAATTTAATTGAAACGCATAAGGGGTGTATTTTGGTTAGATACTTAGTAAAGAAAAGGTTAAAGGCTTATTATTGATCAGAAATTTCCACAAGAATTTTGATGAATCTCAATGTCAATCTGGTGCAAATGCAGCCGTTATGAATTGAATTCCCTTTCTTGATGTCTTGCATATGTTAGGAATGTTATGGAAGCAAGTCTAAAAACAAAAATAGAAGGAAAAGGATATGCCTATTTAAAAATTGTTAAAAAAAAGATGGATGTTCTAAAAGAAACACGGAAACTTTTGTTAACTTTTGTAAACTTTTGTTAAGAGATTAGAGCTTATTATGAATGAAAATCTTGGTAGAGCTCGAGACTATGTACAAAAGGAAGAATCTGAAAATTGGTTGGCTGTTGATTGAAGCTAAAGTGAGTGTCAGAAATATGTCAAGCTGTAATGAACTATGAAATGTGAACAGTATAATCAACACTGGGCAAGTTACATGCACATGTGGATACATATTATATGAACATGCATATTTAAGGCGGTGAGCTGGTAGAAACATTAGCACGCCGGGCGAAATGCGTAGCCGTATTTCGTCTGCCGCTACGTTCTGGGTTCAAATTCCGCCGAGGTCAACTTTGCCTTTCATCCTTTCGGGGGTCGATAAATTAAGTACCAGTTACGCACTGGGGTCGATGTAATCGACTTAACACGTTTGTCTGTCCTTGTTTGTCTTCTCTGTGTTTAGCCCCTTGTGGGTAGTAAAGAAATATATATGAACATGCATACACACACACACTCTCTCTGCCCCCCCTCTAATTGGATGGCTGTTGAATCTTTCAAATTCATCTCTCATGACATTTTTCATTCTGTTGGATGTAAAGAAAAAACTCAACACCCTCCTCCTCATCATGCAGGATTAATGGGGTTACCTATTCAATCACTGAAGACATAACCATACACATGTTGCACTGGTTTACATGATTACCTGGAACAGGTCATTCATTACTACATTAATGGTCTGACCATAAACTTGAAGGAAACAAAGGTAATGTTCAATCCAGCACCAGGTGTGCACTACATTGAAGCAAACATCTTTGTGTATGGTAACAAATTAGAAGTGGACATGTTTTTTATATCTTGGGAATATCAGGAGCTAGATCCCTAGATGCTGAATTTCACTCATATCCAAAATCCTTGTAAAGATTTTGGTAAGGTATTTCAGCTAAAAAGTCAGTGTCTATAAGACATGTGTTTTGATGTTCCTCCTGTGCTTGTCCAAGAGGGACAACATTTGGTCAATATCTTAAGATGCTTGAGTGATTTCGGAAAAAAATGTCTGAGGGGCATATTCAAAGCCAGGTGGCAGATTCTAACAGCAGACACTAAGATATGCCGACGACCGCTTTGTTCAAAGCCTGCCTGGACCTCAAGTGGCCTGAACTCTTTACATGAACACCACCCTGTACTTAACTCCATGTCCCCCTACATGGCCTTGCTATTTGCTTTTGAGCCAAATTAACTAACTAACTAACTATTCCTGAGAGCTGACTATCTTATTAGTGAATCAAGGATCATCACCAGTCAAATGCATTAGGCATATGCAGAAGAGTAATGAACAGCTCTTGAAACAGCTTCTCTGCATCAAATTAGAAACTGGAAAGTATCTACAATTAGGCTTTAAAAACGGATACTACTACTGCATAAAATACATCCTTGAGATAAAGGTGAATGACTGAGAAGAGCTGCCTTAATGTTTCTAATCATTCAATGAATGATTAGAGCAGTGCTTTTCAAACTTTTTGCTGGAGCGGAACCCCAAGGAAACATTCCACTGGCTCGAGGAACCCCTGTGCAATAATTTAATAGTCTTATGCACACATATCTGCACAGGAGAATTAAAAATTACTGCCGATTTTAGCAGTTTTGTAACTTCTTGCGGAACCCCTGGACTGTGCTGGCGGAACCCTGGTTGAAAACCACTGGATTAGAGGCATTAAGGCTGTGACATTTTGAACAAGGGCAGCTGAAACATGTCAAACTGAAATGTGCCCTTTGTAAAGCCTTCATTCCAAACCTGCATAAAAACGTGAAGAGCTGAAAGTGTAATACCTACAGATATGCTCTTATTTTTTGAAAGTAGGGTTAGTTAATCATATGAAATTGCACATCACACACCCATTAAAGCAGCCTGTTGCCACATCTGCAACATACTACTTGTGCAGCATGCAGCAAAATGCCCAAATCCAAAGCTGTATGTGAAGTTCTATGCACTGGAATCATCATCATCATCATCATCATCATTTAACGTCTGCTTTCCATGCTAGCATGGGTTGGACGGTTCAACTGGGGTCTGGGAAGCCAGAAGGCTGCACCAGGCTCCAGTCAGATCTGGCAGTGTTTCTACAGCTGGATGCCCTTCCTAATGCTAATATCATACATATATATACACAGCTGCACCCCTTGCTCAAGTTCTTCTTCAGCCTCCCTTATCACTCATCATCTCTCTATAACTGATCCCTCCATTGATGTGTACAAACAACTACACGGGTGTATGTTCAAATACTACAAAATATACAAAAAAAGTAATTGTGGGTGATGGTCTTTGTTCCGGGCATACACCAGACACATCTTTGATGCATTGCATAAAGGCACAAGATTCTGTGATGCTGCCTATGACATCATCATCATTATTCAACATCTGTCATCTTTGCCTGGCAGAGGTTGAACGGTTTGACCAGAGCTGCTAAGCTGGGAAGCTGCACCAGACTCCAGTCTGATTTGGCATGGTTTCTGTGGCTAGATGCCCTTTTTAACGGCAACCACACTACAGAATCTGCTGAGTGCTTTTACATGGCACTACAAAGATGCTTTTATGTGGTGCTGCATGGGCGCTTTTCTGTCAGAAATTACGAAACCTGTTTCATATCAAAAGTTGTAGAACCTTTTTATATGAGAAACCTTATTTAATGCTGATTGCATGTTGATAATCTCATATTTTGGTGTTTCCATTAAAAATCTACTCCTGCTATTATATAAAATATTTAAGTAAACTAGGGATCTCATAAACACATATATCTTTGTTTGAAAAGACAATAACAGAAATGATAAACAAATAAATAGAAAATGTAATCAGAAAACAATTTAATGAGATTTTATGATTGATCTTCCTAAGAATAACAGTTAGATATTTGATTCTGATATCATTAACTTTTGTTTCATTTTAGTCCCTGACATGAATATCTATCATCAGATATCTTGAATGTATTAATTTACTTTATAAATAAAAATATTGGCTCACAACAGTGAGCTGTATGGAGACTAGATACAATTTAACACACACACACACACGTGTGTGTATATATATGTATATATATATATATATATAATATATATATATATACAATGGAAGGAAAAATGATTCCTTTAAAGGGGTGTAAAACTGGTACGGCAGTTGAATACCACAGAAGTAGGGGTATAAATACAAATTTCAAATTGAGAAATACAATTGACAATCTAGCAATTTATTACATTATAATCTATATATATAAAACTAAGAATGTGTGTGTCTGTGCATCGTTTAAACTTGAGAATTACCCAACTGATTTCCATCAAATTTTACATATGTCTTACTTAGGGTCCATGGAAAGTCATTGGCCCCCAAAATTTTCAACTTCTTGCTTAATACGAGCCTGGAGCAATCTCTTATCTCTTACACTGGTTCGGTATTACATGTCAAAAGTGAAACAATAATATCTCTATTGTAATGTGATATAATACTCTCACTTTTATATGGTTTCAATTTCAATTACATTATCTATGTATGTATATATATATATATATATATATATATATATTAGTTTCATTTCTATTAGTTTCACTATGTATTTATATACATGTTTGAATATATGCCACGCTACTGAAGTACCACCTCCGATGGGCAGGGCATATCTCCAGAATGGAGAACCATCGCCTTCCAAAGATTGCCCTGTTTGGCAAACTCTCCACTGGCCACCGAGTGAGAGGAGCTCCGAGGAAGCGCTACAAAACTGCCTCAAGAAGTCTCTAACAGCATGTCAAATTAACCACCAATGCTGGTCAGACCTGGCTGCAGACCATGATGTCTGGCGCCACACGATCTTCAACACAGTCAGCAAGTTTGAGGAACAAAGAAGAGACTCACTTAAAGACAAGAGACGCAGGAGGAAGGCGCGAGTCGCCTCTGACACCACACCGGATGTTACCTTCGTTTGTGGACACTGCTCACAGACCTGCCTTTCCCTTATCGGACTTGTCAGTCATGAGCGTGCATACACGCGACGTGGACAGCCTTCCTGATCTTCGTTCGCGAAGCCGAGCCATAATATATATATACACACAATTGTTAAACTGGACAGCAAACATTAAGGCAAGGCAAACATCTCAAGTCATATACAATATCATTAGAGGAAGAAATTCAAAATCTTACAGCTGTTTCTGGGATATCCCTGAGTATGGGATATTCCGTCATCGGAGACAAATAGGGAAAAAGTAGGGAAAATGAGAATGGTTTATATTAATGAGATGATGACATAGAGTAAGGGAGTAAAAGAATAAGATGGAAAGAAAGAAAAAAAAAGAAGCATAAAAGTTCATTGTTCAACTTTCCGAAGTTATAGAAAGCAGAACATGAGTCCTTAGGTGCAATCCTATGTAGATCCATTAGTGTAAGTCAGTGCTTTTCAAACTTTTTGCTGGAGCGGAACCCCAAGGAAACATTCCACTGGCTCGGGGAACCCCTGTGCAATAATTTAATAGTCTTAAGCACACATATCTGCACAGGAAAATTAAAAATTACTTCAGATTTTAGCAGTTTTGTAACTTCTTGTGGAACCCCTGGACTGGACTGGCGGAACCCAGGTTGAAAACCACTGGTGTAAGTCCTGAGGTGCAATCTTGCGTATATCTATGTGGGTTAAAATTCTGATATGGTAGATATCCCCCTCAAAAAAGATATGAACATATCAACGTTCAATAAAAGTATGGTAGGGAAGGTAGCTATCAACCCTTTCGATACCAACCTGGCTGTAGCCAGCTGAAAATTTTTTGGGTTCACAAGACCAACCTGGCCGCAGCTAGCTGAGAGTACCCATTGTTATATATATTCCTAGAGTGGGTGGGGCATTGTGTTATAGGGCTAAACAATTTGTCTCATGTTGTTCTGTGATCACTCCGACACCTGATGCATGGTACACAGTGCACCTGTTCACATATTATCAATTTGATGGAGGGAGTGAGCTAATGTACAGCACAAACATTTGATCACTATAAAACAAATCATTTGTGTGGATCGTTCAACAAAAACCTGTATGCTCATACGCCATCTAACATGGAAGAGTCCATCCTATATGTGTGTCTGTGTGTGTGTGTATACACACTCACACACAGTTAAATAGAGGTTTCTGTATGAAACTTACCATGTAAAGTGGTACATTAAATGAAATTATCAACGTTATAAACTACATTTCAATAAATGTATCTATCATCACCAATTTCACAAAATTCTTTTTGTTGTTTTCATGAAATAGTCTGTAGAAACCATATCAATTTAACGTCCAGTGATTATCAAAAGCACAAGTAGTTGTCAAATATTTTCCTTTGTTTAAACAAGCCACAAAATTTTTCTAGAAACTAAATCAACTATGAAAATTATGAAAAGAACATTTCTGAAGAAATTCAACGCATGCAACTGTTAATCCAAAGATTTTTTTTTTTTTTATCCCTCTCTGTTTTTTTTTTGTATCTCCATCTGTTTTCTCTCCTCACTCCTTTCTGTAGAAGAGCATAGGCTCAAAACATCAAGGACTCTTCCATTTTACCGGAATGTCAAACTAATACACCTTGTTTGTCTTTGTACGAAGGATAGGGTTCTGTAATCATGCATATGACCTGTTAGAAATTAAGAAACATGTTTCATATCAAAATTGTAGAACTTTTATTCTATGGGAAACCTTATTTAATGTTCAGCGCATGTTGGCAATCTGATATTTTACTGTTTCGTTAAAATTCTACTACTGCTATTATATGAAATATTTCAGTAAATTAGGAATCCCATAAAGACATATGTCTTTGTTTGAAAAAGCCAACAATGGAATTAATGAATAAATAGATAACGTAGTCGACAAATAATTTAATGAGTTTCTATGATTGATCATTCTCAGAACAACAATTGGATATTTGATTCTCATATCATTAACTGTGGTTAAATTTTGGTCCTTGACAAGAATATCTATCATCAAACATTGGAAATAAGATAAGATTGGTTCACAACAGTTTGGTGTATTGAAATGTGACACAATTTAACATCACCATCATCATCGTTTAACGTCCGCTTTCCATGCTAGCATGGGTTGGACAGTTCAACTGGGATCTGGGAAGCCCGAAGGCTGCACCAGGCCCAGTCAGATCTGGCAGTGTTTCTACAGCTGGATGCCCTTCCTAATGCCAACCACTCTGTGAGTGTAGTGAGTGCTTTTTACGTGCCACGGACACAGGTGCCAAATGAGGCTGGTGAATGGCCACGCTCGGATGGTGCTTTTTACATGCCACCGGCACGGAGGCCAGGCGAGGCTGGCGAACGGCCATGATCGGATGGTGTTTGTTATGTGCCACCGGCACAGAGGCCAGTCGATACGGCACTGGCTACGGCCACATTCGGATGGTTCTCTTACGTGCCACCGGCACTGGTATCACATCTCCAATTTCCATGGGCTTTCAAAAGTATCTCTTTATATTTCAGTACAGAATACTTTTAAACATCAAATTAAGACTTTAGAATATTATGTTCTGATACCTCCAAACACTTCCATTTCAACTTCATTTGGTGCTTTGGAGAGGATGGTACCTAAATTTGTGTAGTCGGAAAACTAGTGTATGTGCAAGGTCCTGTTTTTAGAAAAAGCATCAGCAAGCTTCTCATTTTATTCTTAATTTAGGAAGTCTTGGACTGCTGTGCAATTTTTTTTTTCTGTTTGTGATGTCTTATGTCCTTAAAGATTTGCTTCTATCATGTTCATTAGTTATGTTTCCAAGTTGAGGAGAGTATTCAACTGGAAGTTTCTGAGACTGTTGTATGTGTATGTTTATTAAAGCTGTGTGGTTATATCTGTGTGTATATATATAAACGTGTGTATGTGTGTGTATGCGCGCACGCATGCACACATCTTTATATAAATAATTTGCCCAAATTTAATTTTCCTTAATAGCATTATTTTCAGAAAGTGAGTTATTTCACTCGAATGTGACCTTGTCAGGATACCAGAACCAAGCTGTGTACATCGGTGGCTTATTTGATTCTTGTTCCCAATTAATTGATGTGGACAGTTGACTACAAGGGTGTCTGTTTTCATATCACAAAATAAACAAAAATGTATAAATATGAATGATTGAGTTATGTTGGTCTTTGTGCCAAGGATAAAATTCTGTGATTGTGTATATGACCTGTTAGAAATTATGAAACCTGTTTCATATCAAAAGTTGTAGAACTTTTTTTCTCTGAGAAACCTTATTTAACGTTCATTGCATGTTGTTAATCTTGTATTTTGGTTTTTCATTAAAAACCTACTCCTGCTATTATGCGAAATGTTTAAATAAACTAGGAATGCCATAAAGACATATATCTTTGCTTGAAAAAGCTGACAACAGAATTAATGAATAAATAGAAAATGTAGTCAACAAATGACTTAATGAGTTTTTTTAACTGATTTTTTTCTAAGAATAACAATTGGATATTTGATTCTGGTATCATTATCTCTAGCTAAATTTTGGTCCTGATCATGAATATCTATCGTCAGAGATCTTGAATGTATTAATTTACTTTCTAAATAAAAATATTAGCTCACAGCAGTGAACTGCTTTGAGATTAGATACAATTTAACAAACATATTGAAATAGAAGTGAGTATTCAAAAGTATCTCTTTATATTTCAGTACGGAATACTTTTAAACATCAAATTAAGACTTTAGAATATTATGTTCTGATATCTCTAAACACTTCCATTTCTAAGTCATTTGGTGCTTTGGCGATGATGGTACCTAAATTTGTGTAGTTGAAAAACTAGTCTAAGTACAAGGTCGTGTTTTTTTAAAAAAAACGTCAGCAAGCTTCTCATTTTATTCTTCATTTAGGAAGTCTTGGACTGCTGTGCAATTTTTTTTTTTCTGTTTGTGATGTCTCATATCCTTAATGATTTACTTCTATCATGTTCATTAGTTGTTTCCTAGTTGACGAGAGTATTTGGCTGGAAGTTTCTGAGACTGTTTTACATATATATATAAACATCAACATATATATACACACTCACACTCACATGTATGTATATATATATATATATATATATATATGCATATATTTGTTTATACACACACACACACATGTATAATACACACACATGCATGTAGTTACATACACACATATATATACATACACACATATATACATATTGAGGGAGACATGTGGGGGGTAATTTATTTTTGCTTCAGTAAAAAAATAAATATTCAGATCGTATTACTTTGACATATCACACAAGATTCCGGTATTTCTTCAGATATGTTCTTTTGATAATTTACATAGTTGATTTAATTCCTAGAAAAATTTTGTGACTTGTTTACTCAAAGAAAAATATCTGACAACTACTTGTGCTTTTGATAATCACTGGACTTTAAATTGATATGGTTTATACATACTGCTTTATGAACAAGAAAAAGCATTTTGTGAAATTGGTGATAATAGATACATTGTTCATATATTGTTTGTAATACTAATAATTTCATTTAATGTGTCAGTTTACATTTTAAGTTTTGCACACAGAGAGGTTGGTGCACAATAGAACTATTGAAAAGAGGACCCTGAAATATTGTGTATAGTTGTCTGGATAACACCTGGTGCCTGCTTGTGTCTGGTACGCAAAGCTTTTATTTAATTGGTAAGATTTGCATTTGTGAGTTACTCTTTACTCTTTTACTTGTTTCAGTCATTTGACTGCGGCCATGCTGGAGCACCACCTTTAGTCGAGCAAATCGACCCCGGGACTTATTCTTTGTAAGCCCAGTACTTATTCTATCGGTCTCTTTTGCCGAACCGCTAAGTGACGGGGACGTAAACACACCAGCATCGGTTGTCAAGCAATGCTAGGGGGACAAACACAGACACACACACACACATACATATATATATATATATATATATACATGAACTACAGGCTTCTTTCAGTTTCCGTCTACCAAATCCACTCACAAGGCATTGGTCGGCCCGGGGCTATAGCAGAAGACACTTGCCCAAGGTGCCACGCAGTGGGACTGAACCCGGAACCATGTGGTTGGTAAGCAAGCTACTTACCACATAGCCACTCGTTTGTAAATAAACGACTTAATATGCTACTCATCATCATCATCATCATCATCATATAATGTTCATGTTTGGTTGGATGGATGTTTGATGAGACAGAGCTTATATGGCTAGATGCTCTTCTTGTTTGCAGTTGTCACTTGTTTCCATGTATGGGAGTATTCCCCAAAAGCCAGACATGCTTCCACAGAAGATGGGGGAATGGACACTGTTTGCACGAGGGTGACATTCGCTTACAACTATCATGTGATGTCAAGGCAAGGAAGCAGTCTTTCTCTATCTCTCTCTATCACATGCACGCACACACACCTTCTGGATTTCTTTCAGTTTCTGTCTGCCACATTCATTTACAAGAACTTTGCCCAATGTGCGATGGAGTGGGATTGAACCCAGAAAAATGGGGTTGAGAAGTGAACTTCTTACCGTGCAGCCACACAATAGTATTCCTCTTTTAAAGAGAGTTAAGATATTAGCTCAACATGATCCTGCTGTCAGGATACCAGGAGAAAAATTGTTTTTGTTGTTGTTATTGCTGGTGGTATTGTTGTTTAATCCATGTCAGCCTTATTAATAAAGCAGATGTATGATTTAAAATATATATATATATATATATATATATATATATACACAGATGTACTTTCATAGCAATGACTTAAATGGCTTATAAACACCTTCCATGCTGCAATTGTTATATTTGTTTGATTTGCCTAATAGTGGTTTTATCTCTAATTTAATATATATATTACTCTTTACTCTTTTACTTGTTTCAGTCATTTGACTGCGGCCATGCTGGAGCACTGCCTTTAATCGAGCAACTCGACCCCAGGACTTATTCTTTTTGTAAGCCCAGTACTTATTCTATTGGTCTCTTATGCCGAACCGCTAAGTGATGAGGACATAAACATACCAGCATCGGTTGTCAAGCAATGCTAAGGGGACAAACACACACTCACACATACATATATATACATATATACGACAAGCTTCTTTCAGTTTCTGTCTACCAAATCCACTCACAAGGCTTTGGTTGGCCCGAGGCTATAGTAGAAGACACTTGCCCAAGATGCCACACAGTGGGACTGAACCCGGAACCATGTGGTTGGTTAGCAAGCTACTTACCACACATGGCTTAGTCATGAATAAGGGTTTCTTCCATGACCTTCCTGCTAGAAAGAAAATAGGAATTTATTTTAAAACCTTATTCTGTCTTGAATGCTCACATCTTGGAGGGACTTCACTGAAGGATCATGAACCTGGTGGTCATGTTAAACTGGATGACAGTTTAAGTATGTCACTCAGTCTAGCCATGACTATTTTCATATTTAAAAGGAAAGGAAAAAATCTATCTAGGATTATAGTACTGAAAATAGCTTCTACTTTTTAAACTGCAAGATATGATCTAAAGGCTATTTGGCTGTTATTTGTTGCAGGTTAAAGGACCATAGAGAAGTTCCCATGTTGGTTTGATTATCAGTAGTAAGTAACATCCCAAGGCAATAATATTTCAGTTGTAAATATTGTAAAATAACACCAGTGCTGAGATAGTAATGTCAGTAAGTTCATCCAAGATAATTGAATAATAAATAGTTTTGCTTGGAGCAATGTATGAAGTTCTGTTACACTGAGGGCCAACTTATATTGTTGATCAGTTATGTTCTTCCTCGTTAGAAGTTGTTTTTACTTGTCTGAATCTGATCTTTTTATAATTTCAACGAGGCATTCTTTCATTAATTTTACTTTGTGCATTTGACTGTTCATGACCAACTGTTGTAGTAAGACTTCACAAAAATATGTATCTTTTTACACTGCTTGAAGAAACTAGTCACAGAAACACATATATTTCATATGTTTATTCAACATTTCATCCCTTCTGTTCATTTGTTTCACATAGACATTAGTCATAGAGACATCTGATTTCTAGTTGCTTATGGTGCACTCACAGTGAACAAATGTCTTGATTAGAACAATTAAGACGTACCTTGTTAGTTCTCTTTTACTCTTTTCAGTCATTTGACTGTGGCCATGCTGGAGCACCGCCTTTAGTCGGGTGAATTGACCCCAGGACTTATTCTTTGTAAGCCTAGTACTTACATGTGGTTCATAAGCAAGCTACTTACCACACTGCCACTCCTGTGCTTATTTACATTTATTTATAACATAAATCACACTGAGGTATTTTAAGCTTCCTGGCAGTCTCACTACCTCAAGTAAGATAGTTATTTCTAGTGCATCCATAATCAGTTTTCTCTGGCAACCTGTCTATAATTGCAATGCCCTTCTTGTAGGATATATAGTTTATGTAGGATACATTGTTTGAATCTTCTACAAACCTCTTTTCTGCATATCAAGCATGGCCATTTCTCAGATGGCGATGGAGTCCTGCATTTCTTTCTACTGACATTGGGTCTGCACAAACTAATGTTTTTATGAAAATCTGAAGATTATGCATGATGTTTCACATCAAGTCTCTTCTACAGTATAGTTGACAGTGCCCTTTCCAAGTCCAGAAACTTCCAATGGTTGGAAGTTTCTGGACTCCTCTCAGCACCAGCTACATGTACTTGACTCAGCAATTCATTGCATCCCACAACATCTACAAATAGCAGAACTGAAACAGGATTCCAACCACAGAAGAGACTGTTAAGGCTCCAGAGCAGCTGAAAAATGGAAAGGCTGTAGGAGATGAAAACCTACTGAAAATTTGGAAGAAATGGAAGTGAGGAAGGCAGCATTGTACACTAAACTCTATGAGTTGTTTGTCTGCTGGGAACAGGGTAGACTATCACAGGACCTCTGTGTTGAAGTCATCATCACTCTTTTGAAGAATGAGAAGGAAAAGTCTGATTGTTCCTAATGCCAGGCAGTATTACTCTACTCTCTATTGGGAGGAAAATCTTTGCAAGAATACTCCAGAATAAAGTGAGGGCCATCATTGCAGAACTCCTCCCATAGAGCCAATGTGGATTCATATTCAATAAAAGCACCCACCTCTGGCATGGTATTTATTCTCAGGCAACCTCAAGAAAAATCTAGAGAACAGTTTAAGGGACTGTATATGGCATTTGCTGACCTTATCAAAGCATCTAATATTGTGAGTTGCAAAAGTCTCTGGGAGATCCTGAAATGACTTGTGTATCCTCCCCACATCAAATTCCTCAGCATGATCAGCCAGTTATTTGGAGATCGGTGTATTGAAGTCAGTCGCAATGAACTCTTAGAGTTTTTTCTGGGAGGGAATGTTGTAAAACAGTGCTGTCTCCTTGTGCTGACTTTCTTCACCATCTTTATGAGCATGATACCTGTAAGAGTCATAAAAGACTTCAGTGAGGGAGATTGTTTCTACTTTTCATGCTGTACCAGTGGTCACGTGTGTAGCCTAAGCTGACTTCACTTCCACACAAAGGCACAGGAACAACTCAAGTAGTCTTTACTCATTGTAAACAGTGCTATCCTATTGCCCATACAGAGTCTGTACTGCAGTGTATTACATCATGCTTTGCAGAGGCTGCTGAGGTCTTCAGACTGGAAGACAGCTTGAAGAAGACAGAAGTTCTCTACCAGCTGATACCTCACAAATATTAACCACTCTCTCTGCATTATCATTGGCAAGATAGAGCTGAAGCTAGTCCTTGAGTTAAGCTATTTGGTAGGGGAGAGAGTGTACCACTTTGTCAGATGCCAAATTTGACAAATGTTGTACATGGCAGTGAAACATGGGCTGAGACTGCTGAAGACATGCGTAAGCTCGTGTGGAATGAAGCCAGTACGATCCGATGGATGTGTAATGTCAGTGTGCATACTCGACAGGGTGTAAGTACTTTGAGAGAAAAGTTGGACCTAAGAAGCCTCAGATGTGGTGTGCAAGAGAGACGACTGTACTGGTATGGTCATGTGGTATCGAGAATGGATGAAGATAGCTGTGTGAAAAAAGTGCCACACCCTAGCAGTTGAGGGAACCTGTGGAAGAGGTAGACCCAGGAAGACCTGGGATGAAGTTGTGAAGCATGACCTTCGAACATTAGGCCTCACCGAGGCAATGACGACTAGTGACCGAGACTTTTGGAAATATGCTGTGCGTGAGAAGACCTGGCAAGCCAAGTCAGACCATAACCTTGTGCCAGGGGTATAACCAGCCCACTTATGCGTACCTTCCCTTCATTGGACACTGCTTGCAAAGACCTGTTGAGGCAAGTGAAATCAAAATCAAATTCGGTGACTGTCATCTGTGCTAGTGGAACACTAAGAGCACCATCCGAGCGTGATTGTTGCCAGAAATAAAAAAAAGTACTCACTGTATTATAGAGTATAGATATTTGTATTGGGTTTTTCACTCTGAGATACGTTATGTGACTGAGAAAGACACTTAATTATTTGGATACTTAATCCTGAGCATTGAATTGGTTACATTCTCCAGATCAGCGCTCTGCAACCATTATGCTGTGGCACACAGGTGTGCCATGTGACAGTGTTAGGTGTGCTGCAGTGTAACCTGAATATAATTTTTTCCCTATACTTTTAGTTATATTTCTAGTTCAGATGTTCTGCCGAATTTTGAAACGATTATAAGTGTACAAGTGGAAAAAAGGTTTCAGAGCACTACTCTAGATAAAGCTGTGACTAATTCAACACTCAGAAGTGTCAGAATAATCAGGCATGTTTTGTGCATCTGCGATAGTTTAAATAATGCATATTTGATGAGATGTTAATACAAATACATAGACAGTGGTTATCTGATCATTTAACAACGAGGATTTGGTCAACTGAATTACCTGCTCTTGAATTAATGTGTAAGAGACTGAACATTCCATTGGATGTCTTTCATCTTTCACTGTTTTCAGTCATTTGACTGTGGCCATACTGGGGCACCACTTTGAAAGGTTTTAGTTGAAGGAATCAACCACAGTACTTTTTTTTTATTAAGGCTGGTTCTTATTTGATTGGTTTCTTTTGCTGAATTGCTAAATTATGTGGACATAAACAAACCAACATGTTACCATGCAATGGTGGGCAACAAATGCAAAGTGAGATACACACACACACACACACACACAAATCCACACATGCATGCACCCATATTTACAATGAGCTTCTTTCAGTTTCCATCTACCAGATCCACTCACAAGGTTTTGGTCTGTCCAGAGCTATAGTAGAAGACACTTGCCTAACGTGCCACGCAGTGGGACTGAACTCGGAACATTGTAGCTGAGAAGCAAACTTCATACCACACAGCCATACCTGTGCCTACATCTGTACTCTTAACATAATTTTAAGGGAGTATCAGCATGACACGGAGTCTGACAAGGCTGCACTTCATTCATAACGGGTAATGTCCATCCAGTGGGCTTCTATAAAGTTTCTGTCTATGATATGATTTCACCCATAAAATATGGGTTGATCCAACTCTAAAAGAGAAAAAGACATTTTCCTAAAATGCCAGGCAATGGAATTGAACCTAAGATCTTGAGGCCGTGAAGCAAACTTCTTAATCATTCGACCATTCTAAACCTACATATATTAACACTTACACCATCACACACACACACACAAGCACAGAGTCATTGTCATTATCATCATTGCCACCATGGATTGAATTTGGGAGTAGCGTCAGGTAAAATGTCAACACTCCTTTTGGCACTGTGTAATCTTGTCTGTCGGAAGTGAAGCTGAACATTCTAAGATCTGACTTCCCTACTTCAAATAATATTTTCTTTGTCCAGATCCCTATATATATATATATTATATATATATATAGATATATATATATATCTGTGTCTATATATATCTCTTTGTGTATATATATATGTGTGTTTATGTATGTGAGTATGTATGTGTGTGTGTGTGTATATATATACATGTATGTATATGGGATATATGAATTTTCTGTTATTCATCTGAATAATAGCTGTGGAAGTTAAAGAAAATGGACTATAGAAGCAAAGATCAATTTCTCTCGACGCTTTTGAAACGTTTTAGCTAACAATTCCCATTATATTGCTGCTTATTTATTGAACAAGAAGCATTTTGGCATGAATTGACCATTTTAAATGCTTTAGCAATAACAGTGGAAAGTGGAAGCGACAACATATGTGCAGTCTATAAAAGTAAAAGAAAAGAAATAGAACAAAAGAAAAGGGGGAAAAAAAAAAGAAGAAGAAAAATAATTAATAAAAAGAAAAAGAAGTGAAAGTAAAGAAAAATCTTTTGTCATTTTCATGAATTGCCTTTATACAGCACTAGAAGATAGCTGAGAGTGAAGTCCATCTTCAACAGTGATTATTGATAGTATAGCATTTACTGTCAAAAGCCATAAGTTATATATAAATCATTGGAGGTTGCAAGGGTGGAATTAGGAGGAGATTTGAAATAGTCAATGGAAGAAGTAATTATAAAGAAAATTTAGTGGATCTCCTCCACCATTCTGACTGACTCTGTGTCACACAGAAAAACAAATAAAATATAAGAAATAAATGAGCCACAACAAAGGAAGATAAACAAAATCCAAAATGAAAAGAATGAACAAAAGACTATATATATATGTATGTATATATATACATACAGGTGCTGGAGTGGCTGTGTGGTAAGTAGCTTGCAAACCAACCACATGGTTCCGGGTTCAGTACCACTGCGCGGCACCTTGGGCAAGTGTCTTCTGCTATAGCCTCGGGTCGACCAAAGCCTTGTGAGTGGATTTGGTAGACGGAAACTGAAAGAAGCCTGTCGTATATATGTATATATATATGTGTTTGTGTGTCTGTGTTTTTCCCCCTAGCATTGCTTGACAACCGATGCTGGTGTGTTTATGTCCCCGTCACTTAGCGGTTCGGCAAAAGAGATCGATAGAATAAGTACTGGGCTTACAAAGAATAAGTCCCAGAGTCGATTTGCTCGACTAAAGGCGGTGCTCCAGCATGGCCGCAGTCAAATGACTGAAACAAGTATAAAAGAGAGTATACACACACACACATAAGGTGCATATATAGCTGTCTGGTTAAGAAGTTTGCTTCAGAACCATTTAGTTTGAGGTTTGGCCTCATTGTGTGGGAACTGTCAGCTGGTGTCCTTTGGTTACGGTCACAAGTTGTTCAATGCCTTGTGATTGAAATTAGGAGACAGAAACTGGAAAAGATGTGTGTGTGTACACACGCACACACACACACATGCACACACACACACACACACACACACACACATACACACACACACATACACACACACAGATATCGAACAATGAAAATGAGTGCCCCACATCACATTGGCGGATAACAATTCTTATTTGTCAATTAACCCTTTCGTTACCAACCCGGCTGAAACTGGCTCTGGCTCTGATTATAAATATGTCTTGTTTTCATAAGTTTTGAATTAAAATCTTCCACCAAACCTTAGTCACAATTTATGTTCCTAACACTAGCTGAATGATAACTAAGTTACTTTACTAAATTCTTTGTTATATTTAAATTAATTGAAAGGAACACAGAGCATCTCAAAATAAATACAGTAACAAAAGGGTTAAAGCCACCACTGGTTTCCTGTTAAGGAAGCCCTTAACAATTATCAAGCCTGTCACATGGGAAATCAGTGTTCATCTCCATTTTGGATTAAAGCATGTCTGTCTGTCTGTCTATCAAACCAGCCAACCAACCAAATTGAAGGAGTGGAACAGGTAAAATCCAAGCTACATATGTTTCTTAGCTAGCTGACCTTCAGATGTAATAATTACTCAGTGAGGGTACTCAACTTAGCTATTCATCAGGCCGGAATACTTTTCAGCTTATCGAATTTCCTTGTAATTTCAATATGGGAAAAAGTGTGTAACCTTCAATGATACCAATAAATTGTTATGGTTTTTGACTGCACACTGTCCTCTTTTTGTTTACTATACCTGCCATGGACTGCTTGAAGCTTACAGACTTCCTACACTTGGATCCCTGTATTTTACCTTTATATGTTTATATCTATCTATCTATCTATCTATCTATCTATCTATCTATCTATCTATCTATCTATCTATCTATCTATCCACCCATCCACCCACCCACCCATCCACCCACCCATCCATCCATCCATCCATCCCTAATGGAGGCAATGACCGAGACCTTTGACATTATGTTGTGCTTGAGAAGAAGACCCATCATGCTGAGTAAAATTGCAGTCGTGACAGATACTGGGTCCATGCAAATGGCACCTGTGCTGGTGGCACATAAAAACACCCATTACACTTTTGGAGTGGTTGGCATTAAGAAGGGCATCCAACCGTAGAAACCATGCCAAATCAGACTGGAGTCTGGTGCAGCCTTCCAGCATGCCAGCTCTGGTCAAACCGTCCAACCTATGCCAGAATGGACAATGGCTGCTAAATGGTGATGATGATGATGATATATACATATATGTCTGTCTTGACCAGGATGTTGTACACTGCTGGTCACAGTGCACTTCCTTGCACAGTTCTAGTTTACAAATGATGTTACCCTGCTGGTTTGGTGGGTAGGCCAACATTCCCCACACAAGGGATGCCAGTCTATCACAGGGTTACCCATTTACAGCCGAGTGGACTGAAGCAATGTGAAACGAAGTGTTTTGTTCAAGAAAGCAACACACCGCCCAGTCTGGGAATTGACACCGCGATCTTGTGATCACGAGTACAACACCCTCATCACTAGACCATGCACTTTTATATATATGTGTGTGTGTGTGTGTGTGTATTTACCCTCATCTCTACATGCATTCACCGACTGTAAACAACAGTCTAACAGTTTATTCAAAGAGTGTCATTTGCGAAAGCACATATGAGATTCTCGACATGGTGTGTGATCTTTGTCAAACATGACTGCTTCAAGTCATTTGTTTCAATATTCCTAGATAACCATGTCCAAGCTGTTTGTTTTTCAATAGACTAGTTGGGGTGGGGGGTGGGGCTATTACTTTGCTTGGAGACTGGATGAGGGCTGGCATTAATAAAAAGCATCCAGCTGTAGAAAACTGCCCCAACACTGTTTCTTTTGGTCCATGCAGTCATGGAAAGTAGATATTAAAATGATAATGCTGATAATATACGAGGGTTTTTCATTGCAGTTTCTGTATGCAAATTTCACTCACAAGTCTTTGGTCAGCCTGGGGCTACAGTAAATGACATTTACCCAAGGTACTGCACAGTGGAACAGAACCTGAAAGAATGTGGTTGGAGAGCAATCTTCTTAACCATACAGCCATTCCTGATTGGGCAACCACATAGCAGCCTACACAATCATTAGGTGAAGTGTGGTACCAACAGCCCTTTTTATGATTTTCCTATACTTGGCATTCAGTGCAGGTTATAGAGTCCCGTAGGGTACCAGGATTCCGTGTGAAATATTGCTGGTTTGTGTTCTGTCAAAGTATTGTTAAAGTAACATGGTAGAATTGGTTGAGTGTTGGAGGACAATATTTTGTGTTCTGAGTTCAAATCCTGCCTGGATGTTTTCTTTTTATACTTTGGAAAATGGAGTAAATATCAGTCTACAAGTAATTGTATTGGTTTATACAAAAGCCTCTGATCTTGAAAGTGGTGCTTTAGCATGGCCGCAGTCCAATGGCTGAAACTGATAAATGATTAAAAGAATCCTTTTCATATTCTGTGTTCAAATTGTCTCTAAATCAAACTTTGCCTTTCATCATCTCAGCTTTGGCATTTTAATAGTACCAGTTATGCATTGGTGAAGGCGCATGGCTCAGTGGTTAGAGCATTGAGCTTACGATTGTGAGGTTGTGAGCTTGAATCCTGGACTGGGCTGTGTGTTGTGTTCTTGAGCAAGACACTTTATTTCATGTTGCTCCAGTTCACTCAGCTGTAGAAATGAGTTGCGACGTCACATGTTCCAAGCTGTATCGGCCTTTGCCTTTCCCTTGAATAACACTGGTGGCATGGAGAGGGGAGGCCGGTATGCATGGGCGACTGCTGGTCTTCCATAAACAACCTTGCCCAGACTTGTGCCTGGGAGGGTAACTTTCTAGGTGCCATCTCATGGTCTGTGTCATGACTGAAGGGGGTCTGAGAGTTATGCATTGGTATTTATGCTAAATTAACTATTCTCTACCTCCAAAAATCTGTGGCCTCACACTAACATTGCTAGTGGATGAGTGAATCAGCAGAATGAGAACACTCTTGTGAGAACACTCTTGTGTTTTGAGTGCAAATTCTGCTGCAGTCAGCTTTGTCTCCCATTTTCTTTTGGTGGGGGCTTGATGAGATAAATACCTCTCAAGTTTTAATTGTTTGTTCTACTGCACTACCAAAGCAGCCTTGTGCTGTTTATGTTAAAAATTATTGGCAAAAGTGTTACCTCTGGGTAAAATGCTTAGTGGCATTTTGTCTGTTTTTATGTTCTGAGTTCAAATTCTGCCAAAGTCAACTTGCCTTTCATCCTTATGGTGTCAATAAAAAAGTACCAGTTGAACATGGGGGTTGATGTAATCAATTTACTCCTCCTTCTAAATTGATGACCTTGTGCCAAGATTTGAAACCATTTCTATTATTATTATTATTATCATCATCATCATCATCATCATCATCATCAACATCATCATCATCATCATCATTATTATTATTATTATTATTATAGAGCAGTGCATGTCATCAAAGTGACACTAAGGTAAATTATACAAAGCCAAAATATTCATCATGACTACCTGTCTGATAAGGGTACACCAGACACATGCATCACAACCATATGTGCACAACATGGTCATCTCGTATCGAGATAAACAGTGCATGACCTTGCAAGTGGGGCCCCAGTTAGAATTTTCTTCAGGTCGAGTAGCCCATCCTGCTCAAAAGAGCCCTGAATGAGGGTTGTTGAACGAAATACCCATGTTTCTAGAGGTGAATTATTCAAACCTCAAAGAATTCCTCTCAACACATGGCTATGATGCTCCCCCACTACTTCTGCTCGTGATCAGAGATGCACATATCGTCAGCCACTAAGGGACTTGCTCGGCTGATTATGGTCAAGCACCTGACAAGCAAATCTGTGGTAACGAGCAGAATATTTGCTGTTGCCCATCTTTTATACCAAGACAAAACAATGTACATGATAACACTTCCAATCAGTTAAGATCAGAAGCCATGAGAACCACTGCCTTTACTGCATTATTATTATTATTGTTATTATTATTATTATTATTATAATAAATATTATTATTATTATTATTATTATAATAAATATTATTATTATTATTATTATTATTATTATTATTATTATTATTATTATTATAAATATTATTATTATTATCATTATTATTATTATTATTATAAATATTATTATTATTATTATTATTATTATAAATATTATTATTATTATCATCATCATCATCCTCATCATCATTATTATTATTATTATTATTATTATTATTATTATTATTAGTAGTAGTAGTAGTAGAATTTATGTGGATAGTGGACCTGTAACCTTAGATATCCATTAGCTTTCAATAATCTTGCAAGTGCTGAAAACCCTTCTGATAATCTTTCCTGTTCTTAAGAAACAAACCTTCTGTAGAATCTCTACAGGACAATCCATCCTTATCTCCTTCAACCATTTATCTATATCATTACTCGCGGTCCCTAATGCACCAATTATTACAGGAACAACCTTTACAGTTTTCATACTCCAAATTCTCGCAATTTCAAATTTTAAGGGATTGTATTTTAAAAAAAATATTTTGTCCTCTTTCCTTAGAATCATGGAATCAAACAGACATGATAGATCAGTCTGTAAGCAACTTTGTTTTTCTTTGTCTATTATTGTTTATATTTGTTTTTTTTTTTATTTTCTATCTTCTTATCTGTTTCAATTTGGAAAATCCCATAAAATCTTGTGTTCTCTGACTCCTGCATTCTTTCGACCTGATGATTATACCAAGTGTTTCCAGCTTCAAATCCCCATTTCTGATGACAACAACAACAGCAACAACAACAACCACTATTATTATTATAATTATTATTATTATTATTATTATTATTTTTTATGTTTTTTCCTTCTTTCTTTAAATTTTCTTCCGTTTCTCACTGAGTGTTTTCCATACACCTATTATTATCGTTTTCCAACAACTATTATTATTATTATTATTATTATCGTTCAGTAGTTTTATTTTTATAGCGTGCTTTCACTTCACTACCGAGCGCAGCTCTGTGTGCCTTGGGTATGTGCTGTGATTTGTTGTGATGCTCTGATGGTTATTGTATGGAAAGTGTTCTGCGTAGGATGTGTGCAGTGCCTAGTAGTGCAATTTTCTGTATGTTATATGTGTTTGTAAGTCCTGGTGTTTTTGTTATGTATTTGTCTGAATATTTTTTTATCATGCCTAATGCACCTACTATGATAGGAATTGTTTCTGTTTTCAGGTTCCACATTCTAGTTACCTCTATTTCCAGGTCTTTGTATTTTGAGAGTTTCTCCATTTCTTTTAGAGACACGTTGTATTGTTGTGTGGCTTCTATCTACATTTCCTGGTGTATTTTTTCTTTTAAATGTTCTATTTCTATTATTATTATTATTATTATTATTATTATTATTATTATTATTATTATTATTATTATTATTTGTATAGCAGAGCCTGTGCAAGCATCAGTAATGTCACTTGATCTACTAGATATATCAGCTAAATTTCCTTTAATCACACCAGATGTTCTGAAAAAGAAAAATACATAAAAAAAAAAAAATCAAAAGACATGAGGGCTAGGATCTGCAGTAGTGTTGATTTGCCTTTGAAGAAGCTGTTTTGGTTCTGTCATAGGAATGGATCAATATTAGTTCATCATCATTATTTAGTGTCTGTATTCCATTTCTGTTTTCCAATTTTCTTAAGTAGGCACAGGAGTGGCTGTGTGGTAAGTAGCTTGCTTACCAACCACATGGTTCTGGGTTCAGTCTCACTGCATAGCACCTTGGGCAAATGTCTTCTACTATAGCCTCGGGCTGACCAAAGCCTTGTGAGTGGATTTGGTAGACGGAAACTGAAAGAAGACCGTCGTATACATGTATATATATGTATGTGTGTGTTTGTGTGTCCGTCCCCCCAGCATTGCTTGACAACCGATGCTGGTGTGTTTACGTCCCCGTAACTTAGCGGTTCGGCAAAAGAGACCAATAGAATAAGTACTAGGCTTACAAAGAATAAGTCCTGGGGTCGATTTGCTTGACTAAAGGTGGTGCTCCAGCATGGCTGCAGTCAAATGACTGAAACAAGTAAAAGGGTAAAAGAGTAACAGGGTCCAAAATTCCCTTAAAAAGATATTTTTACAGTAGCTGGATTGTGTTTTGATTTGAAGTTTACTAAATCAAGGCTGATGTGTGGTTAAATAACAGCAACAATTAGTACTTAATTTTACCGACCAGTTTCTTCTTGAATGATAAAAAGTAAAGTTGAGCCTCACATGATTTGAACTCGTAACAGCAAGGCAAGTAGTGGGTTTTAGATAACATGAAATATCCAGTTTAATGTTTCTTCAACCTCCACCAGCTATAATGACGACAGTTATAAAGATGAAAGCAGTGATACTTATGCAGATGGTGATAGTGATGGTAAAAATTATGTAACTTTCATAAGAAAATTGTTCAGAAATGAAAATGTTGAGAAATCTACACAAGAGATGGCTACAGAATATTGGAGCAAAATATTTTAGCTAAACACACACATATAATATATTTAGTGTGTGTGTGTATATATATATATATATATATTGTATATGTGAAAAAATATATATACATTGTGTGTGTGTATGTATATATGTGTATATATGTATGTGTGTATATATATGTATATATGTGTATATATGTATGTGTATATATATATATATATATATGCATACATACATACATATATATATATATACATACATACATATATATATATATATATACATATATATATATATACATACATACACATATATATATACATATATATATATATATACATATATATATATAATATATATATATATATATATATATATATATATATATATATATATGCACACAGATGTTGATGGAACAAAATTTCAAGAAAACCTGTAATCCATTCAAAAGTTTTTTTTCTGTGTGTGTGTGTGAATGCACATATACATCTGTATGTGTGTAAATGTGCATATACATGTGTGTGTGTAAATGTGCATATGCATGTGTGTATGTGTGTGTGTATGTGTGTGTGTATTTATATATAGTTTGTAAACAAATGACAAGTTAAAATTGTACTGGAAACCTTGTGTTTTTTTTAATATTTTTTTTTCTCCCAGTAGTACATAACATC
>NC_042997.1:33777349-33824849 GCF_006345805.1 Octopus sinensis
TATGTATGTACGACGTACGTACGTACGTAGTACGTACGTACGTACGTATGTATGTATGTATGTACGTACGTACGTACGTACGTAGTACGTACGTACGTAACGTACGTACGTACGTACGTACGTATGTACGTACGTACGTACGTACGTACGTACGTACGTATGTATGTATGTATGTATGTATGTATGTATGTATATGTATGTGTGTATGGAGTATGTTTGCATCTATATCTTGACGTTATGTGATTGTTTTAAATGAACGACATTCATTTCTAGTCCTCCGCAATTATATGTCTGGCCATGGGGGAAAAATATTACTTTACTTGGAAACAGGTAAGGGTTGGTGATAGGAAGAGCATCCAGCCGTGAAAAAAATCTGCCTTGATAAACTCTGTGCAACCTTTGCAAGCATTGCAAAAAAGGACATTAAAATGATGATGATGATGATGATGATTGGAGAAAAAATACCTTGCACTATTTAGTTAAGGCCTTTCATATTCTGAGTTCAAATCCTGCAAATATCAATTTTTCCTTTCATCTTTCCAGGGTCATTGAAATAAAGTATCAGCCACGTACTGAGCTCATGCCTCTCATGTTAAATTTCTGGTCTTGTGTCAGTTTTAGAAACAATAATGGGTGGAGGGATCATTAGTTCGTCAAATAATATGCTGAGCAGTATTTAGTTGCACTACATTTTGTTCTTAGTTCAGATCCTGCTGAGGTCAACTTTACTTTTATTCTTCTGGGATCAATAAAATAACTTTTAGTATTGGGGTCATTCTAATCAGCTAAACCCTGTCCTTTAAAATTACTGTTCTTATATCTAAATCAGGAGCAATTATTATTTAACGTTTGGTATTATGGAGATGTACTTGCATAGCAAGTTACTTGATCTGAGATTATGTGCTGAAACAGAAACAATTGCAGCGTGGGAGATGTTTGTAAGCCATTTAAGAACACACAAAAAAATGTTAGATTCACTTCAACTTTTAAATTTAATTTGTGTCAAAATATTTTCATTGCTTTGAAACTGCAACCTGTTCACTGACAGAATTTTGTGTTGCATCTGAGAAAGTAACAGTTAGTTCATGATACATATGTATTTATGTATGTATGTATGTATGTATGTATGTATGTATGTATGTGTATGTCAGGTCACTTTCGAGTGCTACTGGTGACATGTAACCCAGTACAACCTGTTGCATGGTCGGGTCGTCGGCGACTAAACCGGCAACCCCACCAAGCTTGCTTGGTGAGGAGGGTGTTTATTGGACACTCTGCGGGATGAAAATCAAAACCCGTCAAAGGGTGGAGGAACTCTTGAGAGTCAATGGCCATCCAATAAATGTCTTAAGGCTGTATCATGCGTGGGGACATAGAAATAATCGGATTGAATACCCGATCGCGTGGTTAAACCATTGGGAGTGAAGGACTCCTAGCCTTTGTTAGGGCATCCTTCTAGGAGAAGGTATCTCAGGTAACTGGGATAACTCCGACATAAAACCTGTGGCTCAGCGGTTACCGATGATGTTGACTTGTTCTTCTTTCGGATTATGGCTGCTGTTGCTTAGTGAGTGGGATTGACTCAGTGCACAGCCTTTCCTAACATTAAAAAAAAATCTTCTTGCACAGGCATTGCACGATAACAACATTGATTAAGCATCGTGCAATGGCCATACTCGATAACGAGGGGGCAGCCACCATGTATGTATGTATGTATGTATGTATGTCTGTCTGTCTGTATGTATGCATGCATGCATATGCACGTATGTATATGTATGTGTGTAGATGTGTCTGCATGTGTGTATAAGCGTATGCACATGTAAATGTATGTTTATGTACTGATATGTGTAGTTTCAGTTAAATTTTTCCTGCATCACTTGCTACACCTCCATGTTGCTGCGGTGTGTGCAGCATTGTGTATTCTTTTTTGCTGTTGGGAGAATGCAAACTCTTCCTGGTATTGTATTGCATCTGTTTGTTTTGTTATGGGGTCTAGTTGCAGTCTTTTGTTGTATTAGTGTCTGTATTTTGTGTTCTTTATGTAATGTGAGTTGTGTTCTTCTGTTGGGTATTGGACCTGCTGGTGGTTGTTTATTTAATTGGACATTTGCTATATAATGTGTCTCTTGTGTTTGTGGATTGTTTTGTTTGGGTTGTGTTATTGAATTGATAGTGTCTCCCATAGGATGTGGGCTGTTCCTAGCATGTGTAATATCATGATAATATGAACATAAAAGATTTTTCACTAAAATTTTGTAACGATCTTTTGGGCTGACTGTTAATTTAAACATTTTGTCTCTTTCTTTTTTGCCTCTGAACTTTACATAAGAATTAAAATCCACGAAAACAAGGTAGATTTGTCAAAAGAAAGTATTGCATAAAATAGATACATACAAATTAAGTAATGCTTATTTTAAAGGAACGTTATCAAGTCTTTTGAAGCCATACATTTTTAAAATTCAGAAAATTTCAATTTTCAGTGGAAATCGACTGAATTCAAAGGGCTATTCCACTGGCAGGTTTTTGTCGCAACATTTTCTTTTTGAGAAATAACTTGCTCTCTATTGTATTTCAACATCTGCTTGGAACTGTAAATGGTTGTATCACTCGGATTTCTCAAAGTTTGATATATATATATCATCATCATCATCGTTTAACGTCCGTTTTCCGCGCTAGCATGGGTTGGACGGTTCGACCGGGGATCTGGGAAGCCAGAAGGCTGCACCAGGCTCTGGTCTTATCTGGCAATGTTTCTACAGCTGGATGCCCTTCCTAACGCCAACTACTCCGTGAGTGTAGTGGGTGCTTTTTATGTGCCACCTGCACTGGTGCCAGGCGAGGCTGGCATCGGCCCATAAAAGCTTTTTCACTAAAATTTTGTAACAATCTTTTGGGCTGACTGTTAATTTAAACATTTTGTCTCTTTCTTTTTTGCCTCTGAACTTTACATAAGAATTAAAATCCATGAAAACAAGGTAGATTTGTCAAAAGAAAGTATTGCATAAAATAGATACATACAAATTAAGTAATGCTTATTTTAAAGGAACGTTATCAAGTCTTTTGAAGCCATACATTTTTAAAATTCAGAAAATTTCAATTTTCAGTGGAAATCAACTGAATTCAAAGGGCTATTCCACTGGCAGGTTTTTTTCTCAACAGTTATTTTTTTTGAGAAATAACTTGCTCTCTATTGTATTTCAACATCTGCTTGGAACTGTAAATGGTTGTATCACTTGGATTTCTCAAAGTTTGATATATATATATATATATCATCATCATCATCATCATCATCGTTTAACGTCCGGTTTCTGCGCTAGCACGGGTTGGACGGTTCGACCGGGGTCTGGGAAGCCAGGGGCTGCACTAGGCTCCAGTCTGATCTGGCAGTGTTTCTACAGCTGGATGCCCTTCCTAATTCCAACCACTCCGCGAGTGTAGTGGGTGCTTTTTACGTGCCACCTGCACAGGTGCCAGGGGAGTCTGGCATTGGCCACGATCGGTTGGTGCATATATCTTTTAAATTTGTTTATGGGAAACTTTTATAAATTCCAACCTAGGATTATTGTTGTTATTACTATACATACATACATACATACATACACACACACTCACACACACATATAAATATACATAAATGTTGAATGATGAAAATGTGTGCTCAGCACTGCATTGGTGGATATAATTTCTTTATTTGTGAGTTAAGGCTACCATTGGTTTCATGTTAAGAAAAATAGGAAAACATCCTCATGTCTAAACAATTTCTGAAGCCAATCACATGGAGAAAGGTGTTTGCCTCCATTTTGGAAAACACAGCCATTTTGGAGTCTGAGTTCTGCAAAAGCGATGGATAAAATAAGTACCAGACTACCAGGCTTGATCTATCTGACAAACCCTTCAAGGCAGTGCTATAGCATGGTCGTAATCCAATGACTAAACAGTTAAAACAATAAAAAAATAAAAAAAGTTGTCCCTGGAGTTGTTCCAAAAATTTAAAAACAACAACAAGGGAGAGAACTCCAACAACATCAGCTACTTGAAGTTTTTTTAAAAATAAAGATGATAAGAGCTAGGAGTGGAACTTTTGTCTTTAGAACTAACTGATGTCAGCAACTCAACTTACATTCATTAAAAGTCAGCCTCTAACTATCTGTTAAAAGTTAACTTTTAAGGTTATTTGAAAAGATATTAGTTGTTTTTTTTTTACTATCATCATTTCATATTTGGAAGTGGGAAGAAAAACAACCTCCTCCCAACATTTTTTTGGCCATTTTATTATTTTATTTTTGTCTGTCTTTTCTTGTAAAGTAACTGCTATTTATTCAGCTTTTATTGTATCCCATGGTTTCTGAGGTCTACAAGGTCTCCGCATTCACACTGTCATTGATTTCAGTTTAAGAGCTGTTTGTTTTTTGTTCTCATAAATTGCTCTCGTATTCTTCAACTCCCCTCAGTTTACCTAATTGGAAATAACAGTGCCAAGTCAAATAGATAGATGGGTAACAAAAGAGGGCGGAAACAATCAACAAACTAAAGTCTGGGGAAACTAGTCATGATTTTTGTTTCCCCTCCTTCTCTCAATCTAAAAAAAAAGTTTATAAAACTCATAAAATAATTCTACAGCATAAGTTCCTGTCACATATGAGATGTCTGAGACATTTGTTTTGATATTTTGGGAAAATTGAAAACAGGCCACATCTGAAGTGTCAGAACACATTTCTCTGTATGGTGTACAAATTTATTTCATAAATTTTATATAGATGAGTGTTTAGTAACTTGCTATATTGCTGAGCTGGCAGAAACGTCAGCACGCCGGGCGAAATGCGTAGCCGTATTTCATCTGCCGTTACGTTCTGTGTTCAAATTCTGCAAGGTCAACTTTGCCTTTCATCCTTTCGAGGTCAATAAATAAAGTACCGGTTATGCACTGGGGTCGATGTAATCGACTTAATCCCTTTCTCTGTCTTTGTTTGTCCCCTCTATGTTTAGCCCCTTGTGGGCAATAAAGAAATATATATTGCTATATCATGTGATCACATGATCAATCAGGCTATCAGATGTTGTTACACATCGCTGGTCACAATGTGCTTTTGCATTGTTTTAGCCTTCAAATGATGCTGCCCTGCTGGCTAGGTGAGCATGTTAACATTCTCCTCTGATCAAAGGAGCAATTTGAAATGAATTTTTTTGTTTAAAGACACAATGCACCGCCCAGTCAAGGAATTGAACTCATGACCCAGCAATTGTGAGTGCAACAGTCTAATCACTAGGTCACATGCCTTCGCACTTAATATATAATACAATAAAATCATAATAATTTAAGAAAAATGATGCAGGCATGGGGCAATCTTTTTTGAGGAGCGGGCTGCAGAAGACATGTCTCATCATCAGGTAAGCTGCACTGCTAAGAAAAAAAAATTCAAGGTAACATTTAGTTAGGTGTACCATTCGGAATGTCCCATGAGCTGCAGTTTACCTGTGAATGTTACAATGAATGAGGGAGGTCAGACTGTGGGATTTTCATGATATATCAATGAGGAAACAAACATATTTCATTTTTATTTTACTGGCTGATTATGACCTTATTGCTGTTGCTACTCAGCATCAGGTCAAATCTACTTGAGCAAGCCTTGATCACAGGCATTCCATCCATGACCATGCTGTATTTTTGGGATCGGTAAAATTTCATTATTCAGTGCTTCTTATCCTTTCCCAAGATGGTTGGGCATGATTTGAGGTAATCTGGCTGCTGCTACTTCTAGGAGGTCAAATAACCATGTAAAAGCTCCCTCATTGGTTCCCTTGTTTGTGTGTTATTCTGACCTAGCAAGTGGTTGTGGTTTGTGCAAATTTGGCTATCAGCCTTGTAGTTCAATGATCATGGTTTGTTATTCCATAGCAACAGGGCATACTGTTCCTTATTAAAGCAATTAACTCTCACCAAACTAGTTCATCTATTTATAGAATCCTAGATTACATAACTTTAACAGCTTGTGAGCATTAATGGATGTGGTTGTGCCTTGTTGTTAGCACTGCAATATCCCTACAAATAAAGCTAATGCTGCATGTCCTATCACTGGCACTGAAGTGTTACCATGATCATGTTGATATTTAATGTCCTGTTTCGTAGTGCCATTGCAATGTCACTATTAGTCAATTTGACATTTCATGTTGCACAATTGACACTGCAACATCCCTTTGATCAAATTGACAATTGACACAATGTCATTGACTCTAATGTTACAATGAGTTGGAACTTGATGTCTTGTCATTGACATTTCACTCTAGTCATGAACCAAGTTGACACTCCATATAGTATTGACACTCTACTGTTACTTTGAGAAAGTTGGCAGTTCATTACTTGTCATTGACACTGCAATGTCTCCATGACCAAATTGACTAGTTATGTTTTGGTAGATACTGCAGGACCTTTAACTCATCAATGACCAAATCCAAGAAGTTGAAATTTGTTTTCTGTGCATGCAGCAGTACTATAGCTTAACTTGCACTGCTGTTGGAATAAAATCCTCCTCTCCTCCAAGAGAGAAAGATTTTATTCCAACAGAATTTGAACATAGGATGAGGGAGCAATTTATCCCTCATCTGTTTAAAGCTAAATGTAGAGCCCTTGTACAGAATATACAATAACATTCAATTATGTGATTACCTTAAAAATACATAAATGTAGAAGCATTGAAAAATATATAAATAAACTATCTAGCTGTAAATTGAAGCAAATGCAGCTATGAAAAAATAGTTTATAATATATCAGATTAAAAAACTGCTTGAATGGAAAAAAGAAAAAACAACCCCAAAAAGCTGAAAGCTACGCATGGGACTTGAACTCCACATAGTATTTTTGTATTAAAATGCCGTTTTGGTATCATGACAATTGAGAAGAAATGTAATACATTTTTCAATGTGTGAAAAGTATTTTAAGTCTGGTGGAAACACTAAGGCTGGGGCGAAGTCAGTATACAAACCTTCAGCCCCCAAATCCAACTTTTCAATTTATTGCATACCCAACTCCAACACTATTCAAAGTATAGGTGCAGCTGTGTGGTAAGAAGTTTGATTCTCAGCATCATGGTTTCAGGTTCAATCCCACTTTGTGGCACCTTGGGCAAGCCTCGTGAGTGGATTTGGTAGATGGAAACTGAAAGAAGCCTAGACACCAACCGATCGTGGCTGTTTGCCAGCCTCCTCTGGCCCCTGTGCCGGTGGCATGTAAAAAGCTCCCACTACACTCACAGTGTGGTTGGTGTTAGGAAGGGCATCAAGCTGTAGAAACACTGCCAGATCAGACTGGAGCCTGGTGCAGCCTCCTGGCTTCTCGGACCCTGATTGAACCGTTCAGCCCATGCTAGCATGGAAAACGGACGTTAAATGATGATGATGATGATGATATATATGTGTGTGTGTGTGTGTGTGTGTCCAGCCCCACAACTTGGCAACTGGTGTTGGTGTGTTTATGTTCCTGTCACTTAGCGGTTCAACAAAAAATACTGATAGAATAAGTACCAGGCTTTAAAAAAAAATATATACTGGGGGTCGATTTATTCGACTAAAATCCTTCAAGGCAGTGCTCCAGCATGGCCGTGGTCTAATGACTGAAACAAGTCAACGATAAAAGATAGTATCACCAACACCATCTCCTTGTTTCATGGTATCACCAACTCTAACTTCTCAGTTTGTAATTAGACTTCTCACGTGTTTTTTTTATATTGATTGAAAGCACATAACATTCAGAGATATTGTAAACTATCAGGTTAGTTTTTAATACCCTAACCTGTAAAAATTTGGGTTTAAAGGCTATAGCTTTGCCTTTGTAGCATTTTTGTTTTGTATTATTCATTAAAGAATTTACAAACAATTAAGCATATAACAAAAAAAAAAACACAGAAAAAAAAAAAAGAGGCTGTTTTTATCAAAAGGCTACAAAGTGAAAAGGATATCAAAGAAATCAACTATAAAAATACTATAAAAAGAAAATCAGGAACATCTCTGTTTACCATTTCAAAAATTGTCAAGTACATCAAAGTTAAAACTGAAAAAAAGTGAACACCTAAAGCAACTTAACAAATGACCATTTAAAAGAAATAAACTCAATTAGATACATAACCCTTCCTTTTAAAGATTAAAGCATTGTTTGAATATAAAATTTAAGTAGATGTAACATGAAAGATTATGTTAAATGAGATGATACATAGGCGCAGGAGTGGCTGTGTGGTAAGTAGCTTGTTTACCAACCACATGGTTCTGGGTTCAGTCCCACTGCGTGGCATCTTGGGCAAGTGTCTTCTACTATAGCCTCGGGCCGACCAAAGCCTTGTGAGTGGATTTGGTAGACGGAAACTGAAAGAAGCCCGTCGTATATATGTATATATATATATGTATGCGTGTGTGTGTTTGTGTGTCTGTGTTTGTCCCCCTAGCATTGCTTGACAACCGATGCTGGTGTGTTTATGTCCCCGTTACTTAGCGCTTTGGCAAAAGAGACCGATAGAATAAGTACTGGGCTTACAAAAGAATAAGTCCCGGGGTCGAATTGCTCGATCAAAGGCGGTGCTCCAGCATGGCCGCAGTCAAATGACTGAAACAAGTAAAAGAGTAAATATATATATATAGTACATTGTATTGGTTTATTATAGGTGCAGTATAGGAAAGTTAGGTTCTCTTGACTTCACAGTCACAAGGCCCCAGGTTTGATCCATCTGAGTGGCATCTTGAGCAGGCGTCATTTTTATAATTGTGGCTCAGTATGCCACTTACTAATTCATTGAATCTGGTAAGATCGGTAGATTAAAACAGCTGGAAAGTCATGGCCAGAAATTCTGATTGAGATCCATTATGTGTGTATGTGTGCGCACGCACGCACATATGTATATATGTGTGTCTATGTGTGTGTATATGTATGTGTGTGTGCATATGTATATAATTTCATCTCTTGTATTTATTGTATATTAACATAGCAAGTCCATAAAAGATGTTATCTCTGGACAAATATTGCTGTAACTGGGCCATCAACAGTGTATATACATTAAATATGACACACAAAAGGTTATTTTATGTGAATACTGCCTCATTTGCATATATCAGATAGGCGCAGAAGTGGCTGTGTGGTAGCTTGCTTACTAACCACATGGTTCCGGGTTCAGTCCCATTGCATGGCACCTTGGGCAAGTGTCTTCTACTATAGCTTCGGGCTGACCAAAGCCTTGTGAGTGGATTTGGTAGACGGAAACTGAAAGAAGCTCATCACCTTGTATCTCTTCTACAGCAAGACACCTAATTCTGACCCTCTGTTATCGTTTATCTCCTCAGTTGAGGAATATTTGTTTTGCAAGTTACTTGGTGACCTTTCTGGTGCTGGTGTCATGCAAAAAGCATCCAATATACTCTGTAAAGTGATTAGCATAAGGAAGGGCATCCTGCTATAGAAAAAGCCATGCCAAAGCTGCCTGCAGAGCTTGGTGTAGCCGTCTTGCTTGCCAGCTCCTGTCAAACCATCCAATCCATTCCAGCATGGAAAACGATGGGCCTCTTGAGGGCCTCTTGAAATTATATGGTTGGGAAGCAAACTTCTTAACACACAATCCTACTTGTGCCTACAATATATCTCTCTCTATATAAAGCTGAAGTTGTCTGTGTATGGCAGGTTTGGTAACACTATCTCCTCTGAAACCCTGTGGTGTAAGTTGACCAAAATTGAGAGTATGCTAGAAGAAGGCTTGCTCTTCATTCCGCAGAAGATAAAATTCAAATCGGACCATGTTAACACCAAAAATTATTTACATCAAAAAGGTGCTTTTTTTCTATGAAATTCCCTATTTTTTACAATTTTTTGACTGCAGTGTTGCCATTTTTCGGGTTATTTCAACCAGAAAAATGTTCACTTAAAGAGAATAACAAGCTACATAATGCAAAATGTTTACTTTTTAAAAATTCCAATTCTAAAGGGTCGAAACAAACCTGAGCAACGCTGGGTGATACTGCTAGTATATATATATATATATATATATATATGGCGTTAGGAAGGGCATCCAGCTGTAGAAACACTGCCAGATCTGACTGGGCCTGATGAAGCCTTCCAGCTTCACAGACCCCAGTTGAACCGTCCAACCCATGCTAGCATGGAAAACGGACGCTAAATGATGATGATATATATATATATATATATGGATGTCTGTTGAACTTGTTTCCCTATTAATATGCTGACCAAAATAGACATAATATAGAAACTAGGAAAGAAAAAAAGACTAAATGAAACAAAATTGTTTGTTTATAATACAGTTGTCAAAACATGCAAAATATTTCTAATGCATCAATCAGAACAAGATTTTTGCAGAGGAGATTTAACAGTGATTGATACAAACATAACACAACAATTGAGAAACAAGGAGAGAAAAAAACAAAGTAAAGTAAGTGAAATGACGTGTCTTATAAATGCTAAAACAAGCAAGAATGGGAGAAAATATTTAAAGAAATATGATTTCTTTTATATAGGAAAGGAATTTTCTCATAAAACAGCTGGGGGCTTAGATGCATTAGAGCAAAGTGATTAGTTTGGTCTTTTAAAAATAATTTTCAAATCAAGGCAAATTTAGCCAAAATTTTTAATCACTTGCATCAGTGAAATCCTAATATCACTTTTAGTTTTAAAAATGAGTTAAAATCAATATGAGCCATGAAAATATTAAAATTTCAGCTTTTCAGTTGACTTTTCAATATTGTTTTTGCATAATGCAAATATAGTTGCGAGAAAAAAAAAACAAAAATGTAAATTGAATAAAATGAAGTCAAAATTTTCTTTATTAGTTATTAAAATTTAGTAGGTAATTTGATCAATTATGGAAGAAAGCATAAAGAAGTTCACATTATGAGTTGCTGCTTAGCCCCAGGTCAACTCGGTTTGAACAGAACTATGATCAAATGGGGTCCCACCATCTTTTCTTTATTTTCGAGATTACACTGTCCATTGCATCCTGATTTCTTTAAGACAGTTGGTGTGATTTGAAGAAGTTTCATTGCTGTTTCTAGCAAGCTGAGTGATCATGTAGAGGCTATTCTGTTTGCTTGTCCTTTATGAGTTCTATGTAGTATTCTTTTACTCTTTCACTTGTTTCAGTCATTCGACTGCGGCCATGCTGGAGCACCGCCTTTTAGTCGAGCAAATCGACTCCCAGGACTTATTCTTTGTAAGCCTAGTACTTATTCTATCAGTCTCTTTTGCCGAACTGCTAAGTAACGGGACGTAAACGTACTAGCATTGGTTGTCAAGCGATGTTGGGGGGACAAACACAGCCGAAATTGCGAGGATGATCCGGTTCTTGACTGAAGATTGAAGGCTTCGAATGTCACGTCCGTGTTTTTTGTATCGTCTTCTAAATGTTTTGCGTTCTTGTCCCAGTTTGTATTTTTTTACATATACATATATATATATATATATATATATATATATATATATATATATATATATACACGACAGGATTCTTTCAGTTTTCGTCTACCAAATCCACTCACAAGGCTTTGGTCGGCCCGAGGCTATAGTAGAAGACACTTTCCCAAGGTGCCATGCAGTGGGACTGAACCTGGAACTGTGTGGTTGGTAAGCAAGCTACTTACCACACAGCCACTCCTGCGCCTGTACAGTTTATGTTATGGAATATGACATTATACAAACATTGGTGTTAGTAATTCTGTTACTGGCTTAAGTTGTTGGACTGTGGCCATGTGGGAGCACCATTGCCTTCTAGGTTTTCAGATCATATTGACTCCAATATTTATTTTAGTACTAGCATTTTAGTACACATATATATATGTGTATATATATGTGTACATATTACATGTACATCTATATATATACATCTACATACAAAATACAAAGTTATATCTTGATATCGCTAGTGATAACAATACTTAAAATATATAACAGACTGGAATTGTAAGCCCGTCTCTTGCTATTTTGATCAATTGTATCTTGTCCTCCCTCTTGTATAGAAGTGTGGCTACAATCCAGCCTACCTCAACTTCGGGGGGGGGGGCATTTATAATTTTTATCTGGCACGTCCTACGTCCCAGATATAAAGGTAAAATAAAATATTTCCACTTTGTAAGTTTGAGTCGAGTACTCCCTTGCACACTCCGTTGACTCGAACCTTGCTTCTATTGTGGCGAATTTACCGCCTCTGGTTAGATATCTTTCATAGTCGCACCAAGACACTTTTCGATGGTGCTTTCCTTCAGGTGTTCAAATCTTCTTTTTTCTCTACATTGTATACTTTATAGACAATAATCTTTTCTTTAATTTAATTTTTTATAATCCATCTGGACTATTCCATTTCTGCATGCTGATTTTATTTTTAATTTATTCCCATTCATGTGAAACCACTTATTCAAGTTCAAGTCATTGATGCAATTTTATAGCAATTGCTATTTTTACTTTTGTTATGTTACGATTATATTATACTTTAGTTTGATTTCAATTATTACTTACTACATATAATTCAATAGTTATTATTACTTTTATTGTTAACCCTTTCGTTACTAGCCCGGCTGAAACCGGCCCTAGCTCTGTAGTACAAATGTCTTGTTTTCATAAGTTTTGAATAAAAATCTTTCACCAAACCTTAGTCACAATTTATGTTTCTAACACTAACTTAATGATAACTAAGTTATTTTACTAAACTCTTTCTTATATTTAAAATAATTGAGAGAAAAACAGAGAATCTCAAAATAAATACAGTAATGAAAGGATAGTGAAAGTATCTGACATAAAATAGAGAAATGTTTTTGTTTCACTTTTAACACGTAATACTGAAATAGTGGAGAAGATATGATATTGCTATGGGCTCGCTCTAGGCAAGAAGTTGAACATTTTTTTTGCCCATGAAACTACATGGACCCTAAGTAAGGCATGTGTAAAATTTCGAATGAAATTGGTTGTGTAGTTCTCAAGTTTTAGGGAATTGTAGTGGAGAAGATATGATATTGCTGTGTGCTCGCCCTAGGCAAAAAGTTAAAAAATTTTTTGGCGACGACACTTCTCAGACCCTAAGTAAGGCATGTGTAAAATTTGAATGAAATTGGTTGTGTAGTTCTCAAGCTTTAGGGAAACACACAGACAGACAGACACACATTCTCAGTTTTATATATATATAGAGATGGTATTTATTTTACTGTATCTGTTTATGAAAATAATCTAGTTACCAAGGGATGCAGCTTGATGCATCAGTTTTCACTGGTATATATATACATGCATGCACACTCTTTGGTTTTAACAAATATGAGAAAAAGTATGCAGTCCCAAAGGAGAATTTAATAGTTTACATAGGCTAATTCGGTAACCTGTTGCTCTGGAGTTTCCTTTCTCGTGTTGATTTTTCAGACAGGAATAGACTGGATGATGGGGTGAAATATTACTGCAATGATGAATAGACTTGGACACATGACTGGCTGAATTCACAAGCTGGTTTTTTGACTGGGGCGGTCAATCTAGGAAAACCACAAGATGAGGAAGTGAGAGAAAGGAATTACTTTAGTAATTCTTGGTATTGATCATCTCTCTTCCTTTCATGCTAAGCAGCCATTAGTCTGCTTGTGTGTATGCGTAGGTGTGTGTGTGTGTGTGTGTGTTAGAGATGGAGGGAGAGAAGAATTATTATTTACCGATGCCAGCACCGCCTCGACTGGCTTCTGTGCCGGTGGCACATAAAAAGCACCATCTGAACGTGGCCGATGCCAGCACCGCCTCGACTGGCTTCTGTGCCGGTGGCACATAAAAAGCACCATCCGAACGTGGCCGATGCCAGCACCGCCTCGACTGGCTTCTGTGCCGGTGGCACATAAAAAGCACCATCCGAACGTGGCCGATGCCAGCACCGCCTCGACTGGCTTCTGTGCAGGTGGCACGTAAAAAGCACCAACTGATCGTGGCCGATGCCAGACCCCTCTGGCACCTGTGCAGGTGGCACGTAAAAAGCACCCACTACACTCGCGGAGTGGTTGGCGTTAGGAAGGGCATCCAGCTGTAGAAACACTGCCAGATCAGACTGGAGCCTGGAGCAGCCCCTGGCTTCCCAGACCCCGGTCGAACCGTCCAACCCGTGCTAGCGCGGAAAACGGATGTTAAACGATGATGATGATGATGATGATGAAGCCTACCTTAACCTCCTGTTCCTGCTACCTTTTTCTTTTTCTTTTTGCCCACTTCTCATATCACTTCAGCTGGTGGCCTGTCATCAGCCTTCTGGCCTCCCAGACCCCAGTTGAACCGTCCAACCCATGCTAGCATGGAAAGCGGATGCTAAATGATGATGATGATGATGATGATGATGATGATATAGTCTTTTGGTTTTTTTTTTGCTAAACCACTAAGTTATGGAGACATAAACAAACCATCAGAAGTTGTCAAGAAATGGTGGAGGATAAACACACACACACATACACACATATGCACACACACACACACATGTATGTATTACATATTCGACCAGACTATCAGATGTTGTTATACATCGCTGGTCACAATACATTTTGCATTGTTTTAGCTTTTGATTGATGCCACCCTGTTGGCTAGGTGAGCAGGCCAACACTCCTCCAAATCAGAAGGTTAGTTCATTGCAAGGTTACCCTTTTACAGCTGAGTGGACTGGAGCAATGTGAAATGAAGTGTTTTGCTCAAGAACACAATGCACCACCTGCTCTGGGAATTGAAACCATGATCTAGCAATTGGGAGTGCAACATCCTAACCACGAGGCCATGTGCCCTTGTATGTGCGCACACACACATGCACGCACGCACGCACACACGCACGCACACACACACACACACACACAAAATGGGTTTCTTTTAGTTTCTGTCTACCAAATCCACTAACAAAGCTTTGGTAGGCCTGGAGCTATAGTAGAAGGCACTTGCCTAAGGTGCCATGCTGTGGGTCTGAATCTGAAACTTACTCCTATAAGTCACACCTGTACCTCTAAGCTATACCTGTGCCTGTTTTTCTGTTTCATCGTTATCTGTCTATTTTCCCCTCATCTTCCTTTAGTTCTCTCCTTCCTTTTTTCTATAATTTCTGTGTAAACTAACAATTTTATCTGAGCATGCATACACACTCTACTCTTTTACTCTTTTACTTGTTTCAGTCATTTGACTGCGGCCATGCTGGAGCACCGCCTTTAGTGAGCAAATCGACCCCGGGACTTATTTTTGTAAGCCCAGTACTTATTTATCGGTCTATTTTGCCGAACCGCTAATGATGGGGACGTAAACACCCAGCATCGGTTGTCAAGCAATGCTAGGGGTACAAACACAGACACACAAACATATACACACACACTTATATATATATATACATATATACGACAGGCTTCTTTCAGTTTCCGTCTACCAAATCCACTCACAAGGCATTGGTCGGCCCGGGGCTATAGCAGAAGACACTTGCCCAAGATGCCACGCAGTGGGACTGAACCCGGAACCATGTGGTTGGTAAGCAAGCTACTTACCACACAGCCACTCCTGCGCCACGTGTATGTGTTTATTGTATGTATACACATGCTGCTAGCTGTTTTCATGCTCTTGCTTGATGGAGCTAGGGTCATTCCAAGTTTAGTGCTCTCAGAGGCATCATCATGCATAGAGCTGGCCAGGTCCACCAGTGCTCTCCATCACTGGCAGTCTCGTGCCAGCCCCTCTGCATCCTTCAAGGTGATGTCGAGCCTCTGTGAATCTTCACTAATCATGTCTAGCCATCTGGTGTGGAGCTTGCCATTAGGCCTCTTCCAGCCCACAGCTGCTGTGTTGATTGAGAGTAAAGCCTTGGTAGAATGATCTAGTGGGAGACGGAGGACATGTCCGTATCAGCGCATGTGATGGATAGCTATGAGGTAGGAGACTGCTGGCTGATACATGCATGCAATTCTTTCTTGGAAGCATGATGGCACTATCTAATGTTCTTGAAACCATTAATCCTTTTAGCCAGGGTCTTTGAAAGGGGCCAGTTTTCTGTTCTATAGAATGTTTTTGGATATGTATTTGTGTATGTGTTTTATATATATATCATCATCATCATCATTTTGTGTCCGCTTACCATGCTAGCATGGGTTGGATGGTTTGACTGAGGACTGGCACTGCACCAGGCTCCAATCTGTTCTGGCAGAGTTTCTACAGCTGGATGCCCTTCCTAACGCCAACCACTCTGAGAGTGTATTGGGTGCTTTTTACGTGCCATCAGCACAAGGGCCAGTCAGGAGGTACTGGCAATGGCCACGCTCAAATGGTGTTTTTTATGTGCCACCTGCACAGGAGTCAGTACAGCAGCACTGGCAACGACCTTGCTCGGATGTTTTGTTCATGTCAGTAAGGCGATGCTGGTAACGATCACGCTCAAATGGTGCTTTTTACGTGCCATATATATATATATATATATGCACGCATATATTTATACCATGTTATTTATGTGCACTTATATTGCAGATTCAGCCAAGCATGTTCACTTCATTTTTTTTTTCCAGTTTATCAAGTCCTCTGTATTCAGGATTGCAGTTCCAACACAAATGTCACAGAATCTGCCTATCACTCTAAAGGAAACAACCTTTGTTGCCAGCAGCAGTAGTACCTCTCTGAACGTTCTCCAACCCATTCTTCTTCTAGCTGTTATACTTTTAGAGCAACCATCCTCCCTACATATTACATCTCCTGTGAGCCATCTTGGCATTTAAGCTAATCTATTTCTGCTGTACTTATAGTATGTATTGCTGCAGTGCATCGATCACATATGAAGCTCATGTTCTGTTAGTCTTAAATGGGTATGTTTAAGACTAAAAGTCGAGGAAAGCTATTTCCTTGAAGATAGCCAGGTCTAGTCTTTTTCCTACTTATTAAAACCTTTGCCTTTTGCTTAGTTTGCCTTAATACCTCTTGATTCTAAGTTTAGCTTAAAACTTGCGGAAGAGGGAGAACCAGAAAGACATGGGACAAAATACTGAAGACCAATTTCAAGATGCTGAGCCTTATGAAGGAGATGACAAAGGAGCGAGATATGTGGCACCTTGCTGTACTCAAGAAGACCCAGCCACCATATTAGAATTGATACCCTAAAACACCTGGGAGGAACTCTGCCCTACATCCACCAGCATCCTCTGTACCCCATCAACCATTTCCCCCCATTTTTCATCCCCACAAGACCCATCACATCTCTATCACCTGAGAGCAAAATAGGTGCATGCTACGACCCCCTACTTTCTCAGTTACCTCCTTCCCCACCCTGGACCTCTTCCATCTCCCATTATCTTCTCCCATCTACTGTTTCCACCTGTCACCTGCTTTCTGTGCCTTTTCCCCCCCTCTGTTGTTCTCCACCATTAACACCTTGCTTATCTGCTTTCGCCTTCAATGCCCCCACGCACCTACCTCAACCCCTGACCCTGAGCCTGTTCTATATTTCACTCCATAATTTCCCTCAGTCACTTCTATCCCACCCAGTCCAAACCTCTTTATCACCCCACTTATTCTCACCACCCTCAATGTCCCTTGAGGTCATGTCCCAACTTCTTAGTCATCATCCCTCTCACTATTGCTCTCTTTATCATACTCTCTAACTCACCTTCCTTTTTCTTTCAACAGGTGTGTTCATGTATCTACTCTACATGACACCTATCCCCGTCCCTCTATACCTCTAATCTCTCATCAACTGGTACAAAAAGCCACCCCCACCCTTACTATCACTCTGTCCTCCCGGCCGAGGATTTTTTGCCTGTAAGTTACTTGGTGACCCTGTTGATGCAGGTGCTACGTAAAAAGTACTGGTGCTGTTGTCATATAAAAGCATTGATGCTGGTACCACAAAAAAAGCACCTGATGTTCTTTGTAAAGTGATTGGTATCAGGAAGGGCACCTGGCCATAGAGACAAAGCCAAAACTGACTATAGAGCCTGGTGCAGTTCCTGGTTTTACCAGCTCCTGTCAAACTGTCGAACCCATGCCAGCATGGAAAACTGATGTTAAATGGTGATGAGGATACAATATATGTGTGTGTGTGTGTATATATATATATTTATATGTATATATATATATATATATATATATATATACACACACACACCACACACACACACACATACGTACACATTATCAGGAGTGACAGTTGGAAGAAAATATTGATTTCTTTCATTTATGTAATATCAATTTTTGAAGGTACAGCAAATATAGTTGATTGAATTGTTTTCTCCCCAGTACCACTTAGTAAATATATTACTAGTATATATATTTTATTAACTCTGGAAGGATAAAAGGCAAAATCAACCCTGTGTGATTCGAATCAGAATCTACAGGGGACGACGTAATTTACTTCAAGGCATTTAATTCAATAAAAACCTAGAAGGAAACGAAAAAAATTATGGTATATGTGTTTGCCGTAGGGACCTGTTGCTGCATTGACTCTTTCTGACCAAAACAACTGGTCTCTTTGAATTTTAGTGATTATATTTTAGTTCATGCTTTTTGTTTTTTACTAACAGAATACTACAAAGGATATTTTTAATATTTTAATGTGAAAGGGCAGTGTATTAGCAAAATTGGTACAATGGTTGTTAAAAATGGTTGTTAAAATGCCTTGTGAGATTTAGTTGCCTCTTTTACATTTTGAGTTCAAATCTTACTGTAGTTGACTTGGGCCTTTAATTTTTTTTTTTGTTTTGCATGGGTGTATGGTGTCTGATAGAATAAGTACCAGTCATATACTAGAGTTGATAATATTGACTACTAGCAGCTGTACCTGAGCTGGACCCAGGTTTGTTGGTACCTAATATACAAATGAGTAGACAAGTGAAAGAAAAGGGCACTCAACACATTTAATAGGAGTTATATATATTATTCAAAACACTTTGATTCGATTCCATACAGCCTCAGGTTTTGCAGGCTTTCAACAGAAGCCAATCTGGGTTTAGATTACAGAATGGAGAGATACAGGAAATCCATGATGGCTACAGGAAGATAGGCTTCTGTTGGTTAAGGCAGGTCACATAGTGTTGTCAAAGAATATCAGTTGCTTAGCGACTGTAGTTCCTTTAGAAAGTGGAATTTATATATATACTAGCAGTATCACCCGGCGTTGCTCAGGTTTGTAAGGGAACTAACTATATAAGCATTTTTAGAGATGTAAAGTATAATAGCCATCTCAATATGGCTAACCACAAAGGGGGTGTTACTGTAGCTTTTTACGTTCTGAGATTTAATAATACATTTTTAGAGAGTTACTTCCCTTATATAATAGCAAAAAAAAGGATTAAAAATGAGAAAAAATGATGGTAAATTTTTTTTTAAATCGTAGACTCATCATAGACGCGCGCTAATACCCAGAAGGGCTCGATATGAATCACGACTATAAGATACCCGCTTTTGGTTACACTGCACCGCAAAATGTGGGAGTAGTTAGGAATCTAAATCGTAGGAGACAGACACACAACTTCACTTTTATATATAAAAATATATATATATGTGTGTGTATGTGTGTGTGTGTGGAGGCGCAATAGCCCAGTGGTTAGGGCAGTGGACTTGCGATTGTAGGATCGTGGTTTTGATTCTCAGACCGGGCATTCTGAATGTTTATGGAGTGAAAACACCTAAAGCTCCATGAGGCTCCGGCAGGGGGTGGTGGTGATCCCTGCTGTACTCTTACGCCACAGCTTTCTCTCATTCTTTCTTCTGTTGGCCTTCTCACTTAGCCAGCAGGGTGACGTCATCTGAAGGCTAAAACAATGCAAAGTGCAATGTGACCAGCGATGTGGAACCACATCTGATAGCCTGGTCAATCACGGTGATATATATATATAAAGTTTTAATTAAAGATTAGATTTAAATTTAAAATGTGTTTTGGGCATGTCCCTAGGAGTATGCCAGCAAAGTATGTTCACTGCTTATGGCTACCTGGCATCATCCACGGTAATTGCACAATCATTGCTGGATCTATGTGAGGAATTCCGCAGTGCATGTTGAATATAGTAGAAACAACTGATATGGAAAATAGAATGCACTGGAAATGTTATCACAACAATACAATGAATTTCAATGCACAATGCACCCACTACACTCGCGGAGTGGTTGGCGTTAGGAAGGGCATCCAGCTATAGAAACTCTGCCAGATCAGACTGGAGCCTGGTGCAGCCCCTGGCTTCCCAGACCCCGGTCGAACCGTCCAACCCGTGCTAGCGCGGAAAACGGGCGTTAAACGATGATGATGATGATGATGATGATGATGAAACCAAGTTCTATCCCCTGAAGAGTAGCACTGGGTAGTTTTTCTACCTGGTCAGCTTCTACCTATGCATGTATGGAAGATGGACATTAAATGATGATGATGATTATATGTGTGTGTATGGTTTTGATTACAAGAGATTGAGGCATATGAGAGTGAAGCATTCCTCAAATTAGTGAGACAGAATGATGCAAAACAATTAAGTAGTCTATTATCATAGCACAGAATGCATTGATGAAGGCCAGTTCACTGTTGTTTGGTAATCCACAACTGTCAATATTATCCATAAACCTCCCCTGATGAATGGAACCTTAAGCATGTCATAAAAACAACAAAAACAAATGATTAGGTTATCTGGTATTGCTACAAAACAGTCCCACAGTAAAACAGACCCACAGACTTTTCAGTAGAAGTTTTTATTGTCATGTAAGCATTGTACTGTAAGATATGCAGTATGCACAACATCCATAAAATTATGTAATATGTTATGCAGCTCTCAACTCATCAGGCTAACCTAATAAACATGTCACTGCTGCTTGTTTATTTGCTTAGCCTGATGAGAGTTGCATAATGTAATCTTATTGATGTGGTGCATACTGCATATCTGAATGTGCTATACTTATGTCACAGTAAAGACTCTTAATGAAACGATTGTAATGATTGTAGATAACCCATTTGTCTGTTTTTACCATATATACATGTATATACTCTTTTACTATTTTACTTGTTTCAGTCATTTGACTGCAGCCATGCTGGAGCACCACCTTTAGTCGAGCAAATTGACCCCGGGACTTATTCTTTGTAAGCCCAGTACTTATTCTATCGGTCTCTTTTGCCGAACCGCTAAGTGACGGGGACGTAGACACACCAGCATCGGTTGTCAAGCAATGCCAGGGGGACAAACACAGACACACAAACACATACACACACACACATATATATATATATATATATATATATACATATATATGACAGGCTTCTTTCAGTTTCTGTCTACCAAATCCACTCACAAGGCATTGGTCAGCTCGGGGCTATAGCAGAAGACACTTGCCCAAGATGCCACGCAGTAGGACTGAACCCGGAACCATGTGGTTGGTTAGCAAGCTACTTACCACACAGCCACTCCTGTTTTTAATAAAAAATATATAATGTCTATTTTCCAAGCTGGCATGGGCTGGATGATTTGACTGAGGGCTAGCAGGCCAGAAGGCTGCACCAGGCTCCAATCTGATCTGGCAAAGTTTCTACGGTTGGATGCCCTTCCTAACACCAACCACTCTGAGAGTGTAGTGGGTGCTTTTTACGTGCTACCAGAGAGTGGAGTGAGCAAGTTTTTATTGCATAAATTTAGAATTGTTTCATCAACATTTGAACCTGGGAGTTTTGCTACATTATTATATAATATATACAACTATAGACTTAAGCTGTCGCATTATATCAATACATTTGAATGTCGATTCATCAGAATCATGTATACCTGAATGAAGTCGATATGTATTTATATATTTTAATTGAGTACCACATACCACTTTCTTTCATTTGTTCACTCACTTGTGTGTGTGTGTATATATATATATACATTCATATATATATATATATATATATATGTCCATGTTTGTATGATTATGTGTAGAAAAATATATTAATCAGTGAAATTCTAACTTAGTCTGATTTTCATGTTTTACTATTTGCAATTTTAAAATATTGAAATAAACTAGTACTTTCATGCATTAAGCAATCATCATCAACTTTGTGTGTGTGGTGTGTGGTATATATATATATATATATATATATATATATATATATATATATATATATATACTCAAAATAAGCAACAAGAATGACTCTGGTAATTTGGTATGATCGTTTTGTACTACATCATTTTATTAAATGTTGTAAGTATTACAACTGTTTAAAAATGCTAACCACTCACCAACCAATTATAAAGGTTTTCTATTAATACAAAAATTCTCATATCAATTTTTGTATTAATGGAAAACCTCTATAATTGGCTGATGAGTGCTTAGCATTTTAAAACTGTTGTGATACTTACAACATTTAATAAAATGATGTAGTACAAAACGATCGTACCAAATTACCGGAGTCATTCTTGTTGCTTATTTTGATTATAATCACCCCACGGATTTATATGGATAACACCATACAGAATTCTGGTGCATCTAAATTAAGTACCATATTCATTTGAATCTAAAATTTTTCTGAACTTATATATATATATATATATATATATATATATATATATGTGCAAACAGACACACACACACACACATTCGTGTGGTAGTCTTTTGGTCTTTACTACCTTCCTGCTTCATTCTAGTTGATTCCAGCTGGAAAAATCACTCCTCTTTCTGTTGAACAATTCCCAACCCGTACAAAATTCTGAAGTGTAACTTAAACACCAACAAGGGGGAAATTGCCATATTCATGGTGACCATCACACCTCTGTTGTGTTTGGACTAAAATAAAATGAAGAGCCAAGGCATGGGTATGCTCCAACTGAGCTGGAATCCTCTTTATTTTGAATAAACTGTTTTAAAAAGATGAAGACAATCTTCAATTCATCTAGAATTGTTACATCCATATCAACGTTCAACTTGAGCATGATTTTTTGTTTCAAAATACTGTTCTTATCTAAGTAGTTACACAAAATGAATTATTTTTCTAATCTGTAATTTTTTCCAATGCCTGTTGCTGTACATAGTCGTGTACAATATTTTTAGTTTATATGTCTGGAACGAAAAAAGATCAAATTTCAGAAAAAATGAACAAATTAGAGTTTGCTTATGCCAGACATGGTCAAAGACTTTTCTACTGTTTGAGTTAAAAATATTGGTTTATTGAAAGTTCTCAAAGGTGAGAGACCACTGCTGTATACAAGAATAGGTTTACAAGAATAAGTTTACAAGAATAAGGTTATGATGGGAATGTGGTTAAGGAAGAATGCTGTCTGGTGCAGAAAGCTCAAAATAGCAAATTATCCAGCTTCAGCACCAACGACATTTGTTTGGAAGGAGTGTGAGCTAATGGGAGCTGTGTATATTGAAGTCATCAAGTATAGTAACTTTGAGACCCAAGACAAAGAGAGAGAGAGTGAGAGAGAGAGAGAAATCCTTTAAAAGTCACGTAACCTGTGATCTCCTTGAGATGATGTGCCTTTATTCAAAATTTCAATGAACATGTCTTGGATTGGAAGATGATGCCTTTATACTCTCCTATGAAAATTCCACAACAAACACATGACTTCTGTCAAGGAAGTCATCAGGGTTCATTTGTTAACCTTTTGGTGCAGAAAGAAGAAGAGTAATAATAATTCATCTAAATATATTTGGCCATTTAGTCTAATAAACTATCTTACTACAGTTTCCTTTCTGTATTTTCTGAGTTAAGGGGTTAACTTTACCTTCCACTCTCTCCAGGATTGGTGAAATAAATTGCATTAAGTGTCCTGATGTCAATTCTTTTGATCACACCCTGTCCCTTACATACTTGTAGACCAATGCTGCCTATGTAAGAAATCGATATGATATTGTTTGTTTAAGTGATTGTCATCCATATAATGTTATATAATAAGTCAGCACGTTAAAGGTTAACAAGAAATTTCAGTAATGATGAGGTCACGAACAAACCATGCACAGACCAAGATTTTAGTTGCCACAACAGGAATTTAGTTACTTTGTGTGTGCATGTGTATGCATGCATGTATGTGTGTGTGTGTGTGCTGATATGTGCAAGTAGGAATATTTAAGGATGGGCTAATTCAATTGAATGTATTAAGAGACAAGAATATCATAGATGTTATCAAAAGTGACAGTTCTAAATTGACAAGGTAGAAGGAGGTTATAAGATATGATTAACAAGTGTTTAATAAAGTCGATATATGTAAATGTCAAGAAGGAATTTTAGTGGCTAAAAGTTCAAGTTAAATTGAAAGCTTCTGTAAAGAATAACTGGAATTGGTGGATCACAGTTTCAATTCTTGTTAGATTATAAGCAGGAGTGGCTGTGTGGTAAGTAGCTTGCTAACCAACCACATGGTTCCGGGTTCAGTCCCACTGCGCGGCATCTTGGGCAAGTGTCCTCTGCTATAGCCCCGGGCCGATCAATGCCTTGTGAGTGGATTTGGTAGACGGAAACTGAAAGAAGCCCATCGTATATATGTATATATATATATGTGTGTGTATGTTTGTGTGTCTGTGTTTGTCCCCCTAGCATTGCTTGACAACCGATGTTGGTGTGTTTATGTCCCCGTCACTTAGAGGTTCGGCAAAAGAGACCGATAGAATAAGTACTGGGCTTACAAAGAATAAGTCCCGGGGTCGATTTGCTCGACTAAAGGCGGTGCTCCAGCATGGCCGCAGTCAAATGACTGAAACAAGGAAAAGAGGAAAGAGGAAGAGGACCAATATACACCTTTTATAATTCTGATTGGACTGGCATTTGTGGTTCAAGTTTGACTGTCAGAACCAATGTGAAATACCACAAAGAAAAGCTTTTCGTATATGTAAGCATTCAGGTCTCATTGTAATGTAATTTGTTGGCTAAAATCTCAAGTCAAAAGTGGAAGCAAGTGCATGTCAAAGTGGATATTGTGATTTAGAGGTGTTGTTAAATCTTCACTGTTTGCTATCATCATCATCATTGTTCGACCGTGGTCGAGACAATGGAATTTACCATGCTATGCCAAACTTCACGGTCCATCTTGGCATTACGGAGGTCCTGTTGCTGGATGCTTGTATCCCTGGAGATTACATCAGGGTAGGAGGGTGTGCGCCCTCTGGTATTGCGAGTAGATGGCTTCCAGAGGAGAAGAGTAGAAATTACTTCTTTTTCAGCTCTACAACAATGTCCAGCAAACTGGACTCTCCTACCTTTCACAATAGATGACACAGGTGGTAGTTTCCCATATATTTGCATTTTGGTTGGATGGCGCCTCCACGAGAGATTTTGAGCTCTCATAAGATTTTGAGCTCTATACCCTAGCCTATCTTTTTCAATATGTATGCATATGTGTATGTTTACCTGCACGTATGTGTATATCTGTCTGTCTATCTGTCTAAGCAACTACTCTACCAACACATGCAATTTGAACGACCTGTGCCATAACCTATGTTATACTCTTTACTCTTTTACTTGTTTCAGTCATTTGACTGCGGCCATGCTGGAGCACCGCCTTTAGTCGAGCAAATCGACCCTGGGACTTATTCTTTGTAAGCCCAGTACTTATTCTATCGGTCTCTTTTGCTGAACCGCTAAGTGACGGGGACGTAAACACACCAGCATCAGTTGTCAAGCAATGCTAGGGGGACAAACACAGACACGCAAACACATATACACACATACATATATATACATATATACGACAGGCTTCTTTCAGTTTCCGTCTACCAAATCCACTCACAAGGCATTGGTCGGCCCGGGGCTATAGCAGAAGACACTTGCCCAAGATGCCACGCAGTGGGACTGAACCCGGAACCATGTGGCTGGTTAGCAAGCTACTTACCACACAGCCACTCCTGCGCCTCTCCCATGTTACGTCCACTTTTGCACTACTTTCTGAAACCTCCACCTCTCTCTCTCACGCAAGCAAGGTCGTATGTACATCCTGTAGCCCTGTGCTGATAAAGACCAGTGGAATAATAAAAAAAAAAACTTTCTTCATTGAAAAACAGGTGAGGGTTGGTGACAGGAAAAGCATCTGACCATAAAAATACTGTTTTATGTTCACAGTGGCCTGATCTGGCCTCTCACGCCTACTTTACAATGTCATTCTGAAAATAAATAGTTACATCATTGAAATATCAAAGCTATGAGATAATGCATAATTAATTCAAAACAATGTGAATAAATAAGCAATAATACATCTGAGAAAGAAATCTGACTGCTAAAGGGTTGATATGTGTTCATCCAATCCATGCCAGCAGAGAAAAATGGTCCTGAAATGAATGAATGAAATCTGTCTGTCTGTCTGTCTGTCTCTCTCTCTCTCTCTCTCTCTCTCTTATATATATATATATATATATATATATATATATAAATTACAAATAAAAGTCAGAAGATGGAATATACGAGAATATATTATTAATCACAACAATTGTTTCGACACATCCAGCATCGACTCCTCTTGCGGGACACACAAAAACTGGTACAGCAGCATCCAGAATGACACACACACATATATATATATATATATCAATGTCATTATTCAGTTTTATGTGAAGATTTCTTGCCAATAGAGAAAGAGCTGGTTTCTAACCTAGACCCAAGGCTCCTTCATTGGAATTTTAACATAGCATTTTTCTATGTATGTATGTGTGTGTGTGTGCAGATTTGTATGTTTTTGTTTTATGTATGTATTCTCATGCATATAGTTGCATGTCTAGACATGCATATATATACTTAAATGATAAGCTTCTGGAAAGTTTTACAGATTTTTACAGTTCCACTGATGGCTTGAATTTGTAGTCTTCAAATCAGCTTTTATCCTTTCCGGTTTTGAGAAGCCAAATTTCTCAAGATTGGGCCTTATGCAGTGTCTTACATATCTCAGTGCTCCAATAATTACAGGTATAAACCTGAACTTGTAATCTGGATAGATTAATTGCAGATTTCTCAATAGTTCAGCATAGGTATTTTCTTTCTCACTGATTTTGAGCTTTATGTATGTATGTTTGTCTCTTTGTATGTATGTATGTATGTATATATCTTTATATATAAAAGAGAGGTTGTGTGCTGTCTGTCTCCTACAATTTAGATTCCTAACTACTCCCACATTTTGCGGTGCAGTTTAACCAAAACCGGGTATCTTATGGTCGTGATTCATATCGAGCCCTTCTGGGTATTAGTGCGCATCTACGATGAGTCTATGATTTTAAAAATAACTTACCATAATTTTTTTCCATTTTAATGCATTTTTTTCGCTATTATATAAGGGAAGTAACTCTCTAAAAATGTCTACGATGAGTCAACAATTTAAAAAAAATTTACCATAATTTTTTTTCCATTTTGAATGCATTTTTTTTGCTATTTTTTGGCTATAACTCTCTAAAACTGCTTATATAGTTATTTCCCTTACAAACTCGAGCAACACCGGGCGATACTGCTAGTATATATTTATATATATATGTTTGTATAAGTTGTTTGAAGTGATGTTCAGATTTTATATATTAAGAAAAGAAACTAGTCGGGTTTGGATAAGAACTATTTATTTAGTGTTTTTGTCCCTTTGAAGGATTCATCATGAATGATTATAGAAAATTCATACCTTTTATATATTTGTGAGTTAGTTGAATACAAATCCGGAGTTGGATTTGTTTTCTTAGGTTTTAGAAGGAGGAAGTTTTTTTGAGATACTCTTTGTAATTTTGAATCTAGATATATGTGTGTATATATGTGTGTGTAAGCATGTGTGTGTTGTGAGTTTTTAAACTCACACATACCTCTATATTCAAAATGACAAAGAGCATCTCAAATAACCACTCCCAAACCAGCATCTTTCCCAAACCCTAGAAAACAAATTCAACTCCAGATGTTTTTCAACTCACTTACGTATCATATATATAAAAGGTATGAATCTTCTATTCATGATAAATCCCTAAAAGGAATGAAAACACGAAATACATAGTTTTCATCCAAATTTTGATTATCTTTTTTTCTTTATATATATATATATATATAATATATATATATATATATATATATATATATATAATCATTATCAATTAAACTCCACCTTCCATTGGCATAGGTTGGTCTATCTATATATATGTATATATATAAATAAATAAATATATATACATACATAAATATATTTATATATACATATATATATGTATATAAATATACATATGCATATATATATATATATACACACACACATATGCATATATAAATCAAGGAAAGGAGTTAAAAAATTCAAAGGCCGATGTATATATTCATTTGAACCATATTAATAAAGTTCTCCATGGTATACAAAGTGCATACATTAGATGCATTCATCTATATGGTATATAAAAATTTCTAAGAATTTATAAGTACATATACACAAAAATTTAGAAATCTATAAAAATTCATACACATAAAAATTCATAAATGTAAATATAAAAAAAAGTGTGAGTCCTTAAATATACTTGCAAAGTCTGAACGAAAAGGATGATGAAGTGGATGCAAGCTGATTCGTAAAGAGTCTGGAACATGTATAAAGTCTATGTATAAAGTTTTACATATGCATTTATATATATATATATATATATATATATATACATATTTATACATATACATATGCATAGAAATATGTATATATATATATATATATATATATATACATATTTATACATATACATATGCATAGAAATATTAAAAAAAATATATATATGTATATACATATGTGTATATATGTATATATATATGTATATATATATGTATACATATGTATATATATATGTATATATATATGTATACATATGTATATATATATATATATATATATATATATATATTCATATACATATGTATACATATGTGTGTGTGTATATATATATATACATACATTCATATGTATACACATACACACATATACTAGCAGCTAAACCTGGTTTCAACCGGTTGGTTTAGATGATGTGGCTGTAAAAACCTGCTCTGTGTAAGCATTCAACTTGTTTGGGCACACTTACGTTAAAAAACAATTTTAGAAAGACTGTTTTCTGTCAAAATTCTAACAAAAAAAAAAAAAACAACCAAGATTCTACCAAATGAAAAAATAAATCCAAATACTAAGCGAACAAAGATGAACCATCTTACTACCATTGCACATACCCACAAACACATGCACACACACACACACACACACACACACATTCACATACCCCCCTTTTACATACACACATATATTCGCAGAGTTGAAACACTGTTTGATTTCTTTCTTTCAGTGTACAATTTTCATCATCCCACTACCAAGTATAAGATCACCCCTTCCTGCTTTATTCATCTATCACCGCTTGCTTTCTCATTCATAAACACAAGAGTATTATTATAGTAGATTATCTCAGTAACCATAGGAGCTATGAAAAAATAGAAAGCCCAGCATCACCACCGGATCATTCTACACATCTGTAATTTTTTGCGCAATTCCACCCAACCGTTTGACCGTGAATCCCAAGCCAAGAAAGAATCGCCCATGTTAAATTTATATCTATAGATATATACATATATATAAATATACATATATATGTATATATATTAGTATATAAATATATATGTATATATATGTAGATAAATTTATGTATATATAAGAATATGCATATGTAGATAAATATATGTATATATAAGAATATGCATATGTATATAAATATATATATATATATAATATATATATATATATATAATATATATATATATATGTATATAAAGATATATGTATATATATGTGAGAATCAGAATTGAAATCGATCAATGGAAATTGCAGCTGAGTTACCAGTGCCGGTGGCACGTAAGAGAACCATCCGAACGTGGCCGTTGCCAGTGCCGCCCCGACTGGCCTCGTGCCAGTGGCACATAAAAAGCACTATCTGATCGTGGCCGTTTGCCAGACTTGTCTGGTACCTGTGCTGGTGGCACATAAAAAGCACCATCCGATTGTGGCCGTTTGCCAGACTCGTCTGGTACCTGTGCCGGTGGCACGTAAAAAGCACCCACTACACTCATGGAGTGGTTGGCGTTAGGAAGGGCATCCAGCCGTAGAAACATTGCCAGATCAAACTGGGCCTGGTGCAGCCTCCTGGCTTCCCAGACCCCAGTCAAACCGTCCAACCCATGCTAGCATGGAAAGCGGACGCTAAACGATGATGATATAAAATAGAAGTTTGAAAACCATTATAATGCAATTTTTAATGTATGAGAACCTTGTCAAATAGAAGGATCAAAACATTACATAAGAAAATATATAAACAATTGTTTTGTTTATTTAAAAGTCCCTTTGTCACATCTTTGAAATTTCTGTTGGATTTTATACATTCCTACTTGGAAAATATCTGACAAAATGATGTAAGAAAAAACTATGAGCAACATTGTGTGTTCTTCACTTCATACAACTTTGACAGCCAGATTCTATCCATTATGATAGACTGAGAGGTGTAGTCATAGGAGAAAGGCTTACTAAGAGTGAGATAGAAAGAGAGAGAGAAAGAGAGAGAGAGGAATTGGTATTTGTATTTGATTGGTATTTTATTTTATTGACCTGAAAAGGATGAAAGGTGTAGCTACCTTTAGTGGGTTTTGAACTCAAACTGCAAAGAGCCATAACAAATATTACAAGGTATTTATCCAAATACTCTAGCATATCTGTCAGTTGATTACCACATAGATGTGTGCATGTGCTTGCACGTTCACACACACACACACACACACACTCTCGGTAACAAGAAATGTATGCATTTCACAGGCTATATCATAATCAGTCTTAAGATATTTTTCATCACAAGTGCTTAACAAATTCTGTTGTGTCTGGGGAGAGTCATTTTCTTTTTGTGCCTTAAGATTTAACACACTTACTGGTAAAATTTCCATTTATTTCTTATTTTTATTTTCCTAAAATTTTCGTTGCTTCTTGCAACCTTTTCAATTGTCTTGACTCTTGAAAATAAGAATTAAGTGGAAACCGGTGAGAGTTTTAAATCTTAAGGCACAAAAAGAAAATGTCTCTCCCCAGACTCAACAGAATATGCTTCAACACACAAACTCTTGTAAAGAATCTTGCAAACCAAATCCAAAAACGAAATATGTTTAATAAATATTTATAAAATAATAAATCATATGGAGTTGTAATAAAAGTTTGTTGAGTGAAAGAATAGTTGGATCAACCCTGGCGTTGCTGGCACTCTAGGTAAGATGAACTTCAGCACCCATACAAACATATACATCGAAAATTTTAACAAGCAATAATGCCTGTAACATTTTGTTGTAAAATCCTGCCTCAAATATATCCCTTTTGATCCATACTAGCATGGAAAAACCAACATCAAATGCATAATGCTTGAAACAACTACCATTAGTTGCCATGACATTCAGACAGCCCTGCTCTTGCTGTTGCCAATCCTTGCCTGTTTTTTGCATAAAGGGTCTTTACTCCCGAGGTCTTTGAAAGCAGAGAGAGACAGGTTGTAATGTCAGCAAGGAATGTAAATGTTTTCTCAAACAGTGACAAGGTGTGAAATATCAAAATTCACTCATGTTTTCCTTATTATATTTAATGATCTCCTTTTCATTCTAATTATTTTTCTAGACTCATTAAGATTAGTTTGTAATAATTCTCTAGTAATGTCGGGCCCTTTCCTCCCTGTGTGTACAGTCAATATATTCTGTCTGTATTAGCTATAGAGTATTTGATTTAAGAATGATGTGAAAAGTTTTCTTGCTTACTATCTAGACTCTTCAGTTCATTTAACTTCCAGATTATTACATCAGTGCTGTATTTTATGATTGGAATAGCTAATGTATTTATTATACTGATTATCTTATTTCTGACATAGAATTTTGATTTTAAAATTAGAATGACTCACCAGTAATATTAAAAATTGTTTTTCCTTGATTTTTGTATGTTATATCTTATCAGTTTCATCTACTCCTTAGTATTAGCATTAATGGTTATGTTCTAATTCACTGATTTCAGTATCTAAATTGAACTTGATCTTTTGACTTTTAGTTAATTTTTTCCTTCTTCTTAGATTAGTTTTAGTACACTTGTCCTGTCTTACTCCCATTTTTTGTATCACTGCTGAATCAATGTATAGTTCTTAATAAGTTCTGCAGCTGATGAGGAATCTATTAAATCATCCATATCAAATCATTGGTGATTTGATTCAACAGATTAGTTAAGAGTCAGAGCTAGACAGACTAGTAGTGGGGACAGTGAGTCTCCTTGGAAAATTCCTCTCTTTTGTGATAGCAATAATTTTTATCATCTTTTTTATATCTTGCAGTGTTATTGATGTCTTGTATTTTCATATATTGTTGTTGATACACTGTGGGGCTGTTTTGTTTTAAGTGCATTGTCTTCAATATTCAGGATTATGCTATGTTGTTGAGGGCTTTTTTTGTTTTTGTTATCAAACCATGCTTGAATTTCTGTTTCTTTTTGTTATATTCAACAACTGCTGTGTTTATCAATACAGTTATTGATAAATATAGCAAGTTAAAGTATGTCATGTAGATATATATATAATATTTGGATGAAATTTCCGTAATTGATAGAGAACAATGGTAGAACCAATAGACAGATAACCATGGTAGAAATGTAAAGAAATCAAAGAAGCAGTATATATAACAGCCTTCTAGAAACCTGATCAGTAACCATAGTGCTAATACCAAATTAGTGATGGAAAAAAAAAAATTATATTACCAATATAGGCACAGGAGTGGCTGTGTGGTAAGTAGCTTGTTTACCAACCACATGGTTCTGGGTTCAGTCCCACTGCTTGGCATCTTGGGCAAGTGTCTTCTACTATAGCCTCGGGCCGACCAAAGCCTTGTGAGTGGATTTGGTAGATGGAAACTGAAAGAAGCCCGTCGTACATATGTATATATATATGTTTGTATGTGTGTGTGCTTGTGTGTCTGTGTTTGTCCCCCTAGCATTGCTCGACAACCGATGCTGGTGTGTTTACGTCCCCGTAAATTAGCGGTTCGGCAAAAAGAGACCGATAGAATAAGTACTGGGCTTACAAAGAATAAGTCCCGGGGTCAAGTTGCTCGATTAAAGGCGGTGCTCCAGCATGGCCGCAGTCAAATGACTGAAACAAGTAAAAGAATACAAGATATCATGTATGTTGTTTCTGCTCCTTTGTTAGAACATTATTATCTTCTAGGTAAACACCCAGCCTATTGTAGAATATAAAATGTCAGGAACTTTATATATATTGTTGGTCTTGTATTATTATTTTTGAAGATTAGTATTATTATCCCCTCTAGTCACCATTTAGATGTTGATTCTAATCTTTGTCATAACTCATAGAATTCTGTTGCTATAATAAATTCATGGTTACTGGTACTCTAAACTAGAAATGGAAGTATTTATCAATTTAGCAAGTCTTCCAGTTGCTGGTCACCTTGATTATATTAGCAAATTCCTCTGATAATAATTTCTCTTGCCATACTTGTGATGTTACTGGAATAATTTCTCTCCCCCCCCCCTCCTTTCGCCAGTTGTATTCTTGTTGCATATTTTTGGTTTCCTGTCCTCTCTCTCTGTATGATTCAATTTTTCTCGTTAATGGTGAAGTTTTCTTTTTTCCATTGATGTCTTTGTAGAATTACCAACCACAATTATTTCAAATAAGTGATTCCGATGGAAGAAGTCCTCTAATTTTCAGCTTTCAAAATTATTTTTAACATGATCAGATAGGCGCAGAAGTGGCTGTGTGGTAGGTAGCTTGTCTACCAACCACATGCTTCCGGGTTCAGTCCCACTGCGTGGCACCTTGGGCAAGTGTCTTCTACTATAACCTCGGGCCGACCAAAGCCTTGTGAGTGGATTTGGTAGATGGAAACTGAAAGAAGCCCGTCGTATATATGTATATATATATATATGCGTGTGTGTGTTTGTGTGTCTGTGTTTGTCCCCTAGCATTGCTTGACAACCGATGCTGGTGTGTTTATGTCCCCGTTACTTAGCGGTTCGGCAAAATAGACCGATAGAATAAGTACTGGGCTTACAAAAAAAAAAAATAAGTCCCGGGGTCGAGTTGCTCGATTAAAAGGCGGTGCTCCAGCATGGCCGCAGTCAAATGACTGAAACAAGTAAAAGAGTAAAAGAGTAAAGAGTTGTTTACATTTTTTTCCGTATCTTTCTTTTTCTTAATTCTGTATTTTCTTAATATTTGCTTTGTTCTTTTTTTTATTATTATTATTAATTCTTAATATGAGACTATGTCCTTCTTATTTTATATGAGGCAACCTCTTTTTTGTTTCATGATGATGATGAAGATAAGGGTAGGCCTTTCCTACTTTTGTTCATCTATTGTATATCTCTCTCTCTCTCTCTCTCTCTTCTCTCTCTCTCTCTCTCTCTCTCTCTCTCTCTCTCTATCTATCTATCATCTATCTATCTATCTATCTATCTATATATATATATATATATATATATATATATATATATATATATATATAATATATATATATATATATATATTATATATATATATATATATATATATATATGTATATGTATATATGTATATATATACTCTTTACTCTTTTTACTCTTTTATTAGTTTCAGTCATTTGACTGCGGCCATGCTGGAGCACCGCCTTTAATCAAGCAACTCGACCCCGGGACTTATTCTTTTGTAAGCCCAGTACTTATTCTATCGGTCTCTTTTGCCGAACCGCTAAGTAACGGGGACATAAACACACCAGCATCGGTTGTCAAGCAATGCTAGGGTACAAACACAGACACACAAACACACACATGCATATATATATACATACATACATACGACGGGCTTCTTTCAGTTTCCGTCTACCAAATCCACTCACAAGGCTTTGGTTGGCCCGAGGCTATAGTAGAAGACACTTGCCCAAGGTGCCACGCAGTGGGACTGAACCCGGAACCATGTGGTTGGTAAACAAGCTACTTACCACACAGCCACTCATATATATATATATATGTATATATATATCTCTATATATCTATCTATCTATATATCTATATATATATATATATATATGTATATATAAATATGTTAAGTTAAGTTAATTTTTTGGCTCAAAAAGCAAAAAGCAAGGCCATGTAGTTATTTACAGGGTGGTGTTCATTCATGCAAAGAGTTCAGGCCATTTCTGGTCAAGAGAGACTTTGAACCGATCCTTTTCTTTGTATTTCTTTTAAGGGTTTCTGTGGTAGGTAATATACTCTGTTTGGCTTGAACTTATTTTCCCTTTATATATATATATATATATATATATATATATCTCTATATAAACGGCAGTTTGTCTGTCTGCATGTCTGTGTGTCTGTTAAGGTTGTACCCTCACCCTGACCACGGCTTTCAACTGATTCTGATGAAACTTGACACACACATAGCCCAATGTCATAATTCAAAACTAACGCAGCGAAAATTTTGAAAAGTTCCCCCAGTTCTGAAAAAAAGAAACACAAACCACAGACTGTCTAGGGGACGCAACTCGACCTTTTTAACTTTCCAAAAAAATTTACCATCATTTTTTTTCCATTTTTTTTGCTATTTTTTGGCTATAACTCTCTAAAAATGCTTTATAGTTATTTCCCTTACAAACCCGAGCAACGCCAGGCGATACTGCTAGTATATATATATATATATATATATATATATATCATATTGAGTAAATTAGGTTATTTAATGTATAGATACTTGTATATGCTTCTGAAAAAAAAAAAAGAGTTAAGTCAAGTAAAACCAGGCCTTCCAGGTTTTTTTTTTTTTTCAGAAGCATATACAAGTATCTATACATTAAATAACCTAATATACTACATAATATATGGTAGAAACTCTGTATATTTGATGACACTATATTTGGGGACTATTTAAGCAATGTGTTAATGGATGGTTAATTGGTAGGATGTGGTACCGAAGAAAGAGGAAAAACTCTTAAGATACCTATTTCTCTACCTTTTATCGTATTGTTTACATAAATGTATTCATGTACAAAATATCATATAATTTCTATAGAAAATATGTAGAGATGATTTTAAAAAGTGATTGAATAGCACTGGTAACACAGGTAGGACACAGTATTGACTTTAATATACTTGGTAATATATTATGGTTTCATAATGAAATACAGTGCCTCTAACCATTTTATTATAATAATATGCAGCCATATACTACCACGCGTATTAAAGGCTTATAAATCAGTACTTTGTTACAGGTCAATACCATGTTAGCAAAGCTATTCAATCACTATTCAGTACTGGCTCTAGTTTCTATAGAAAATCTGGAGAGGCGTAGGAGTGGCTGTGTGGTAAGTAGCTTGCTTACTGACAACATAGTTCCAGGTTCAGTCCCACTGCTTGGCACCTTGGGTAAGTGTTTTCTACTATAGCCTCGGGCTGACCAAAGCCTTGTGAGTGGATTTGGTAGACGGAAACTGAAAGAAGGCCGCTGTATATATGTATATATATGTGTGTGTGTGTGTATGTTTGTGTGTCTGTGTTTCCCCCCCCAACATCGCTTGACAACCGATGCTGGTGTGTTTATGTCCCCGTAAATTAGCCGTTTGGCAAAAGAGCGCGATAGAACAAGTACTAGGCTTACAAAGAATAAGTCCTGGGGTCGATTTGCTCGATTAGAGGTGGTGCTCCAGCATGGCCACAGTCAAATGACTGAAACAAGTAATAGAGTAAAAGAGAAGTAGCTTTAAAAAGTGATTGAATTGTACTGCTAATACAAGTAGGACATAGCGTTAACTTATGAGCTTTTGATATACTTGGTTCTATGTTATTGCTGAATAATGAAATAAGGTGTCCTTACCAGCAATTAATATGTACATACCAGTTGCCATGCCAATGTGTTTCATGCGTAAAGTTGGTACATTCAGTTACGTTAGAGTGCTCAATTTGGTGGTGCTGAAGAAGAAGCAAGAACTCTCGAATTATGCACATACATCCATTACCTGTTTTTCTGTCTTTGAATCACATTGTTTACGTAGGTGTATTTGCATATGAAATGTAATTTTCAGTGCTGGCTCTAGTTTCTATTGAAAACTTGTAGGCATAACTTTGAAGTTATTTCTTATGAAGTTTTTTATGCTTAGATGGGGAATTGATGATCCATAATTTTTGATCTTATTATGATAACTTCTCCAATTTTCCCTCATTGCTGACACTGTTTGATTTGTGAAAGGCTGTGTTTTTTTTTGTTATTGTATGTGGATATTTGAATGGTGGTTCTTCTCAAGGGGTTTTATATAGTCAACTTCCTCATCTTTATTTTTTATTTCTCCTCACTATTTATTTATGTTTTAATGTGAGAGACGGTCGCTTGTCCTTTTAATATGAAGTTGGTTTTATTTACATTTTTTACATTAGATGGAAGAAGGCTGGAGGGTATATCAGCTGAAATGTTGTGTTAACAACAAACAAGATGAGGACAAATATCCGTCAAATGTAAATAATGTACATAATTCCTCATCTCTTAAATATAGAACTGAAGTTGGTTTTGTTATATTCTTCTATTGCATTTTTTTTGGAGTATTGTTAATTCACTATATGTGGGTGGTCATTTCATTTCCCCTGTAAGATGATGAATTGACAGAGTTTTGTAGAGAATACTTTGCAGTATTTGTTCCAACTATTTGAAATCTGATTTCAAATCCTCCTGAGATCAACCTTACCTTTCAACCTTTTGTGACTGATGAAAAATGTACTGATTCTGTGGGATTGATGAATAGAGCTGTTAAAAGTTTGGGGAAAATGCCTTGCCTTTCAATATCTGTTCTGGTTCTTTGTGTTCTGATGGCAACACTTGCAAAAACACTAGTATCAAACTGCAAGTTGGTAGCCTTTCCCTTATATAAACATTGATAGTGTGAAGATGAGAGGAGATACCCACGTGTGTGGACAACTGTCAGTCTTTGTTAGTGTTAAGCAAAAATCTTGTCCAAGTATGGTCAACCTTGAGCAATAGAACCCCTGTATTTTCTTTCCATTGCCAAACTTCATATTTTGTTGTTGTTGAACTCCAGGCTAGCCCTGATTATGTAGACATGTAATCAAGGGCAATCCCTTAAATCTCATCTTGTTTACACGAATAGCACATGTTGGACTTACATTATGTAATATATACCACTTTCTTTTAGGATGGTATAGTGTGATGTGAGGGATATTTGGTTGCTATTTCTAACAGTTTGAGGAACCACATAAAAGCTCCCTTACTGGCTTGTGATGGTTCATAAATTTTGTGTGCACTGGGTTTACTTGTGCTGCTTTCATTGGCTTCAGGAGAAATTATCTTTTCTTTTTTTTTAGATGGTAGTCATTTCTTTTATATATATGTTTCTCCATTGTGTATACTTAAATAGAAATGCTTCTATTTCTGAAATTTTTTTTTTTGTGTGTTTCCTATAAATTCTTATACATTTGCTAATGTATTTCAGTTTAGTTATCATCTTACTTCTCCGTTTGTTCTTCTCCAAGATTTTTATGTGTTTCTTTTATGGTGCTAGTATATGCTGATGTAGTATGGTCGTGCCATGTACTCATAACACCTTCTTGCTATTGTTCTTTACTTCACCATTCTCTTGTAGCTTTCATTGTATTTGATAGTTGTGTTAGAGGGATTAATCTAACTGACCTGATGATCGTGTCAATGCAAAAATAGTGGGGTCACATTAAATGCACACTATAGTGTTTCCCATAAGCCATAGGACCATCAAGTTTTGTTTTGATTGTCTGTTTGTGTGGTTGGTCATGGTTACTGCTTTGCAGAGTGTTCGTTTCGTTTTGTCTTAGCTTGGTAAATTTTCTTTTGTTTTATGATTTCTGATGAGTTCTTATGCTCCTACATCGTTAGATTTTATTCACTGTCGAACCAAAGAAGGCATAAAATGAATAATTGCCGATTTTGTTTAGCCCAAGGTTATCGTTGATCTAGCAAGCCTATGGTCTAAGACATTCTAACATTACCCATTCTGCCTATTTTTTTTCAGACATAGATTATAGTCATATAGGATCCAAAAAGTCACTTCTATTGATTTTTTAATGGCTTTGCGGGGTGACTGGCGAAATGTAAAGATGTGCATGACCACCCTTGGACAGTTTTGAATGACCATAGAAAGTGTGAGCCCTCTAACTGAAAAATTGTGGATTTGTATAAAGGACATGCACACACACACACACACACACACATTTTGCCATTTATATATATAGAGATGAGTATGTGTGTTTGTGTCTTTGTTTATCCCCTACCACTGCTTGACAACTGATATTGGTGTGTTTACGTCCCTGTAACTTAGCAGTTGTCCAAAAAAAAGAATGGAATAAGTACTAGGCTTAACAAAAAATAAATACTGAAGTCGATTCATTTCACTAAAGATTCTTCTAGGCAGTGCCCCAGCATGGCCAATGTCTAATGACAGAAACAAGTAAAAGACAAGAGCACTCAGAGTGCACAAACCTCTGCCAAGGCAACACCAGCGTCCTCTCAACGATTAGCCAGAGATGATTTTTAAAATGAGAATGTCTAAAGTAAACTCGACTGCTCTCATGAACAAGAATACTAAAAAAGAACTCGACTGCTCTCAAAAATTAAGTAAAATAAAACAGGAAGAATAATCCAGAATCCTTGTCCGGTACTGGACTGATCCCAAAATCTAATCAGTTCATGCCAGTCACAAGGCCAAACATCCCTGAAAGCTTCATCCGAATCCATCCAGCAGTTCTTGAGATATCCTGTCCATGGACAAACAAACTAACAAACACGAATGAAAACAATACCTCCGCCTTCGCTAAGGCAGAGGTAATAAAGATAAAAGATGTCGCTGTATATTCTACTTTCACAATGCTTTTCTATGTGAGTGTTGGTGCAATTTAGAGTCTGGATGTGTTGGATCGACAGTTAACAAAAATTGTTGTGCTACAATGGGAAAATAATTTTAGTTAGGATTTTCTGATGGTGTCTCCACTGAAGGCCTTTGAAGGAAACAGCAGAGTTCTCTTATGACACACAAACACATTAGATATTGTGATCTTTGATCCGACTTTTGCTGATGCATACCACTTTTTGTTCATATGAATATTTTCTTTTTTATCTACCCAAGTTATAATTTACTAAGCACAAGATCTCTGTCTGTCTGAAGCAAAATTCTTACTTGCATGTAAATATACTAGCTATTATCTCAAACTTTCTCTTGATATGACATAAGCTATTGAAGTCACAGACACATACACAGTGGAAATAATGTCAATCTGCTTATTACTGATCACTGCTATGTGTGTGTTCAGTGACTTTCTCTCCCTCTCTCTCTCGCACTCTCTCTCTATCACAGAGAGAGAGAGAGAGAGAGAGAGAGAGAGAGAGGAGAGAAAGAAAGAGAGTAAGTAAAGCAGTGACTAATGCTTGCTTTGTTGTTTACTGTGATTACTCCATAAATTTTATAATCCATTCTAAAGAAAAGTTGGTCACAGATTAAAAAATATTCTTTAATACTTTCCTTTAATAACCTAGCAATTCTCTGCTACATTAAAGAATTGAACTTAATGCACCAACTAATCAAGCTAGTTTTGGAATTGAGTAGAGAGGATACAGGTAGTGATGTCTTAAAATTCTCCCATATCTCAATGGCAGTGTGGTTGGGTATCCCAGCACTCTAATTAGGGTGGTAACTGTATAACTTGGCACCCCAGTTCAAAGTTCAGTCACCAAAGGAGTTACTGAAGTATGAAACAAACTGCCGGCATCAGTTGTTAGTTGTCGGAGCACTGCATCCTTCAATACTTCCATGCTTCCTGAGATTCGCCAACACTACACCTGATTTTCTCCCCACCATACACACACAAAGCATGTATCTGACTCATACACTGTTCACTTCTCAGACATTTGTATATTACTGCACATGCTTTATACGCACTTTTGACAAGTTGTGGTGCACCTGAGCACTGTATACAACAATTTCATTATTATTATTATTATTATTATATTATTATTATTATTATTATTATTATCATTATCATTATTATTGTTATTATTATTATTATTATTATTATATTATTATTATTATTATTATCATTATTATTATTATTTTAACATTGGTAGTTGCTTATCACATTAGTAATTACACGTATGCATGCATATACACGCTCTGATATTCCAAACCTTTTGCTGTGTATGATGAGGTGGGAGTCCCGTAGGGTGGGTGGCACCCCAGTTCAAAAGTTCCATAGCACAAGGAATACACCACAATAGCTTGCACATCACTTCAGTAACTCCACGCATGCATACGTACACAATCCGATGTTCCAGATATTTTTGTTGTCGATGCATTAAAAACTTTTTGCTAATCAGTTAAGATTTAATAATGTTTACAACCAGAGCTGTGTTCACTAGATACTCTGTTTCCCATTATCTCATATAATCTGAAGAAACATTTCACCCAATATCAATAAAAAGTTAATGAATGAAAACAAGAAAATTTATTTCCATTCTCTGTTTCTCTCTACGTGGTCATTATTTGAATGTATTTTGCACTAATAACTATTATAGATAGACACCGATGCCTAAAAGAAAATGTTTTGCCATGTAACTATGTGAGCGAATGTCTATAACTTGTAATTCGCTCAACAATAAATAGTACTATGCAGTGTAATTAATATCTGAATAATTTGCAAAAGAAAGCAACTTTTTCATTTTTTTCTTTGAAAACCAAAATACTCTCTAGTTTGCTAGGACTTCCTGAGATTCAGCAATATCTAAGATACCAAAGTAATCAATGAAGCAAATGGAATAAAAACAGTTACGTAACACAAAAAAGCATTTTGGTGGTTAGAAATGTTACATAAAGAGAATAATGGTATTGATGCTGTAAGATGTGTAAGGTGGCGAGCTGGCAGAAGCGTTAGCACGCCGGGCGAAATGCTTTGCAGTATTTCGTCTGCCGCTACATTCTGAGTTCAAATTCCGTCGAGGCCGACTTTGCCTTTCATCCTTTTGGGGTCGATAAATTAAGTACCAGTTATGCACTGGGGTCGATATAATCGACTTAATCCGTTTGCCTGTCCTTGTTTGTCCTCTCTGTGTTTAGCCCCTTGTGGGTAGTAAAGAAATTGGTATTTCGTCTGCCGCTACGTTCTGAGTTCAAATTCCACCAAGGTCAACTTTGCCTTTCATCCTTTCGGGGTTGATAAATTAAGTACCAGTTACGCACTGGGGTCGATATAATTGACTTAATCCGTTTGTCTACCCTTGTTTGTCCTCTCTGTGTTTAGCCCCTTGTGGGTAGTAAAGAAATAGGTATTTCGTCTGCCGCTACGTTCTGAGTTCAAATTCCACCGAGGTCAACTTTGCCTTTCATCCTTTCGGGGTTGATAAATTAAGTACCAGTTACGCACTGGGGTCGATATAATCGACTTAATCCGTTTGTCTACCCTTGTTTGTCCTCTCTGTGTTTAGCCCCTTGTGGGTAGTAAAGAAATAGGTATTTCGTCTGCCGCTACGTTCTGAGTTCAAATTCCACCGAGGTCAACTTTGCCTTTCATCCTTTCGGGGTCGATAAATTAAGTACCAGTTACGCACTGGGGTCGATATAATCGACTTAATCCGTTTGTCTGCCCTTGTTTGTCCCTTCTGTGTTTAGCCCCTTGTGGGTAGTAAAGAAATAGGTATTGATGCTGTAAGATGTTGTTAGGTATAATTCCTATTTCTTTATTGCCCACAAGGGGCTAAACATAGAGGGGACAAACAAGGACAGACAAGGTGATTAAGTCGATTACATTGACTCCAGTACGTAACTGGTACTTAATTTATCGACCCCCGAACGGATGAAAGGCAAAGTTGACCTCAGCGGAATTTGAACTCAGAATGTAATGGCAGACAAATTACCGCTAAGCACTTTACCTGGTGTGCTAATGTTTCTGCCAGCTTATTAGGTATAATTTTGCTGTGTTAGTGATGTATTGGTTTGGTACTGTTGAATGATTAGGCATATACTAATTATTGTTGTTGTATGATTATGGATTAGCTCTGAGCACACTTATTATAAAAGGCATCTTAGCATGACCATCACATCATTTTTGTGAGTATTATCTATCTAGGAACACAGATGAGGGCAGCTGCGTCGAACTCTCTCATGCACCAAATGGCAATTGCTAAAAAGCATTCGTGAAGTAAAATCATGTAGCAACACCAAATGGCGGTGCCCCAGCATGGCCACAGCTTGTGAGCTGAAACTAAAAATTTAAAAAAAAAAAAATTTTTAAATTACTTAGTTGGTTCTTTTTTAAAAATGGTAGTGTAATTTTAAAGAGATTTGGCTGCTATTTCTTGCGACTTAAGTAGCCATGTAGTATTATGGCTAGAGCAATTGCTGCTCTCATATCAAAGCGGTCTCTTTAATTTTCTCAGTTCTTGATTGATGTGTTTTTAGCTGATCAATGATGGGGTTTCTATGTGTGCGTGCGTGTCTGTGCGTGCGTGTCTGTGTGTGTGTGTGTGTGTGTGTGTGTGTGTGTGTGTAAGTAATTGTTAGCTCATGACTATACGGTGGCTATTGGTATTTGTTGGTTCTTTTGGGAATATGTTGGTGTTTCTTTTATGCATTTGTTTTCAGATAGAATGGAGTTGATTGTAGCTAATAGTAGTAACAAAGTCTTGTTCTGTTGTGTAACTAGATTGCCTTCCACCCCGCATACACATGTATGTGTGTGTGCACAATCGCACATGTGTGTGTATGTGTGTGTAAAGAGTCTTTGCTGCTGTGAACTGTTCTGTTTGTGATGGTTTATTTTTTTTTACTCTAATTGTTTTACTACTTTTAGTCATTGGACTATATAGCTTTACTGGCTGACTATCTTCAATTACATCCACTCAGCAGCTATTTTATCAGTCTCAGATAATGAAAAACAAAATTGACTTAAGAGCAATTTGATCCCAAAATGTGAAGGAACGTAACCAAACACTACATGGTGTTTTGTCCAATGTTCCACTGATTCTGACATTCAACTGTTAATTCTGATCTGTCTTGTCTGTTATCGTTTGGTAGAGAAAAGGTGCAACAGGCAGGCAGGCGTAGATTTATTTCTTTATTGCCCACAGGGGGCTAAACATAGAGGGGACAAACAAGGACAGACAAAAGGATTAAGTCGATTACATTGACCCCAGTGTGTATCTGGTACTTATTTAAGGCTGCAAGCTGGCAGAAACGTTAGCACGCCGGGCGAAATGCTTAGCAGTATTTCGTCTGCTGTTACGTTGTGAGTTCAAATTCCGCCGAGGTCGACTTTGCCTTTCATCCTTTCGGGGTCGATAAATTAAGTACCAGTTACGCACTGGGGTCGATGTAATCGACTTAATACCTATGTCTGTCCTTGTTTGTCCCCTCTGTGTTTAGCCCCTTGTGGGTAATAAAGAAATAGGTACTTATTTAATCGACCCTGAAGGATGAAAGGCAAAGTCAACCTTGGTGGAATTTGAACTCAGAACATAATGGCAGATGAAATACCGCTAGGCAGTTCACCTGGCCTGCTAATGATTGTGCCAGTTTGCCGCCCTATACTAGGACCAATATTGTATATGATAGCAGTTGTTGTATGGTATGGCTTTATTGTAGTCATGGGTAAACTACTAATGGTGGCACACCTCATGAAAAATTACCTTGAATTTTTTTTAGTTGTGCAGCCTGCCCATTCTTGTTTTCCTGTCTGGAAACTTTAGAGCCATCTCAGCAAATTAAAGTGACACTTTTTAATTTTACAATGTGACCTGAGACTCCTACAGAAGTAAACTGCTGTCTTTTTCTTTCTCTTTCTCAATGGTATTTTATTTAACCTGAAAGGAAGTGTTTATATACCTCAGTGTATGGAGTTTCTTCCCCACTAGTTCTGATGTCATATGGCTTGGTCAGCACTGATTGTATAGATCTACTAGCAGTATCGCCCGGCATTGCTTGGGTTTGCTTCAACCCTTTAGAATTGGAATTTGAAAAGTAAACATTTTGCATTATGTAGCTCTTTAAGTGAACATTTTTCTGGTTGAAATACACTGAAAAATGGCAACACAGCAGTAAAAAAATCGTAAAAAAATAGGGATTTTCATAGAAAAAAAGCACCTTTTTGATGTAAATAATTTTTGGTATTAACATGGTCTGATTTGAATTTTTTCTTCTACCGAAGGAAGAGCAAGCCTTCTATCATACTCTCAATTTTGGTCAACTTGCGCTGCAGGGTCTTAAAGGAGATAGTGTAGTTGAAGGCTACCAAACCTGCCATACACAGACAACTTCAGCTTTATATATAGAGAGATGAGGAAGTATTTATACCATGACTAACTAGCTTTTGTTCAGTCATAATGTAACCAAGAGTATATTAACCCTATTGATACCAAACTGCCTGAGACTGCCTCAGATTCTATGACATAAATTTACTCTTTTAAAGTGGTCTAAATTACAATCTTCTATTAAAATTTTATGCTAATTTGTTCCAAACCCCAGCTTAATAATGAAAAAGTCATTTTATGAAATACTTCATTGTTTTAAAAATTAATTGAAACAAAATCACCGTATGTTGACAGAAATATGGTAACAAAAAATTTAATGAAAATGCTTCTTTTTTTTTAAGATAGAAGGGTGTGATTTGAGGGAATTTAGGCTACTACTTTTACTAGAAGTAGTAGCCAAAATTCTTTATTAAGTTTGTGTATGTAGTCCCAGTTCTGGCTTTGTCTGAGACACTGATGACCAAAGGCATTCCAGTAATGCTTTTATTTGAACACAAGGCATCTAAGACTACATTATCCTGTGTTGTTTTATTTTCTTTTTTTAAGGAAGGTAAGGTACAATTTGTGGGGGTAGAGTCGGATGCTATTTCTAGAAGGTTGGAGTGACTGCATAGAACAAAACTCTATTATTGGCTCGTCACAAGACTTGTTTAAAATGGTGAATAAAAACCAGATGCAATTTTTTTTTTTTTTAACAATCAATAATAGACATTGAAAAAAAACAAAAAAAACAAATAAGACCAACCTCCACCACCACCACCATCACCACCATCATCAACACCACCACCACTACACCACCACCACTGCTTCTGCCACATGAGTTGAATGATAACCTCATATACAGCTATGTAACTTGAGATTTGAAAATCATGGCTAAATAAATGACAATTTTTTTTAATTTTTATAAAGAGTTCATAAAATATGACATTCATCTTGGTGTTTGTATGCATTGTTGTTGTTATTGTTAGTTGTTATATAATTTTGTTTGCAACAACAATAATGAAAATAACTATTTTATTTTTTTAAAAATATTTTTCAAAAAATAATGATTGTAACAATGATTTACACGTTTTTTAAATAAATCCCCCACCGTCTTTTGTTTTTGTGTTGTCTTAAATGTTTTTGTGGCCCCTGTGGCCAATAAACAGAGAGTTATTATTATTATTATTATTATTAGATTAGTGTAAAGTGGCAAGCTGGCAGAATTGTTAACACACCAGACTAAATGCTTAGCAGCATTTCGTTCAAGTTTGCATTCTGAATTCAAATTCTATCCTACCTTCTTTGTCTTCTCTCCACTGTATACTTATCCCACAACATTTTTTTCTTCATTCACTGTATTCACCTATTCCTCACCTCTAGCCATGTCTCACTCTCCCCTCCTCATACACTCTTGCATCCTTCATCTGCATGCATTCCCTGTTCTTTTGTCCCCACTCATGTCTTCTCATCTTCTACCTCCCTGAAACCGCATCACCACTATCTCTGTTTCCAGCTCCACCCTGGTTACTCCCACTCTCCCTTGCTCAGTGTGAGGAGCTGTGTAGTTCCTCTACAGCAAGAAACCTGTTCTGTTTTGGCTCCTTCTCATCACCTAGCATAAAGCTGCCTTCATCTCTACTGTAGTCCCATCCTGTTGAAGGTGATCTTACCACATGGTGACTTCACTAGTGCTGGTGCCACACAAAAAGCATGCTGTATATTCTGTAAAGTGATTCATATTAGGATGTGTATCCAGCCATAGAAACCATGCCAATTCAGACATTGGTGCATTTGCAGTCCTTGGACCTGTCACATCCCTTTAACCCTTTAGTGTTTAAACTGGCCATACCAGGCCAAAATTGTCTTCCTGTTTTATTCTCAAACCAGCCAGCTCTGACCCCTCACACCTACCCTACAAAGTCATTCTAAAAATAAACAGAGACATCATCAATATCCCAGAGTTACAAGATGCTGAACAATTAATTTAAAATAATCGGTGGCACGTAAAAAGCACCATCCGACCGTGGCCGTTTGCCAGCCTCGTCTGGAACCTGTGCCAGGGGCACGTAAAAAGCACCCACTACACTCATGAAGTGGTTGGCGTTAAGAAGGGCATCCAGTCGTAGAAACATTGCCAGATCAGACTGGGCCTGGTGCAGCCTTATGGCTTCCCAGACCCCAGTTGCACCGTCCAACCCATGCTAGCATGGAAAGCGGACGCTAAACGATGATGATGATGATGTAATTAAACAGGCTTTACATTTGACAGAGTAATCTGAATGATAAAGGGTC
>NC_042997.1:33832349-33907349 GCF_006345805.1 Octopus sinensis
TTAGCACACCAGGCAAAATCCTTAGCAGTATTTCGTCTGTCTTTACGTATGGAGTTCAAATTCTGCCGAGGTCATCTTTGCCTTTCATCCTTTCAGGAATTGATAAATTAAGTACCAGTTGCATACTGGGGTCGATCTAACTGACTGGCCCCCGCCCAAAAAATATCGGGCCTTGTGCCTAGAGTACAAAAGGCGGCAAGCTGGCAGAAATGTTAGCATGCCGGGCAAAATCCTTAGCAGTATTTCGTCTGTCTTTACGTATGGAGTTCAAATTCTGCCGAGGTCATCTTTGCCTTTCATCCTTTCAGGAATTGATAAATTAAGTACCAGTTGCATACTGGGGTCGATCTAACTGACTGGCCCCCGCCCAAAAAATATCGGGCCTTGTGCCTAGAGGTCAAAAGGCGGCAAGCTGGCAGAAATGTTAGCATGCCGGGCAAAATGCTTAGCAGTATTTTGTCTCTCTTTACGTTCTGAGTTCAAATTCTGCTGAGGTCGACTTTGCCTTTCATCCTTTCAGGGCTCGATAAATTAAGTACCAGTTGCGTACTGGGGTCGATCTAACTGACTGGCTCACATGACTAAACATACATACATATACCCAGACACACACATGCACAATCACACACACGTATATATACCCATTTGTTCATTCATTTTTATGTCTGTTATTTTCATGCTAGCATGGGTTAGTGGAATATATTACCGAAGCAATGTTTTACAGTTGGATACGCCCCCAAAATTTCGGGCCTTATGCCTAGAGTAGAAAAGACTATATATATATACACTAACAGGGAAGATAACCTTCCCATGAGTGTCTCCAGGATCACTAGACTAGACTAGTTTCACCTATCAGTTGTAGGCTTGTCATATTTGTAATAGCAGTAATGATATTTTGAATGCATTTTATATATACGCGCAGGAGTGGCTGTGTGGTAGGTAGCTTGCTAACCAACCACATGGTTCCGGGTTCAGTCCCACTGCGTGGCATCTTGGGCAAGTGTCTTCTGCTATAGCCCCGGGCCGACCAATGCCTTGTGAGTGGATTTGGTAGACGGAAACTGAAAGAAGCCTGTCATATATATGTATATATATATATATGTGTGTATGTGTGCTTGACAACCGATGCTGGTGTGTTTGCGTCCCCGTCACTTAGCGGTTCGGCAAAAGAGACCGATAGAATAAGTACTGGGCTTACAAAGAATAAGTCCCGGGGTCGATTTGCTCGACTAAAGGCGGTGCTCCAGCATGACCGCAGTCAAATGACTGAAACAAGTAAAAGAGTAAAAGAGAGTATACATTTTAGATCATTGCACAATGGATGAAAAGGAAATGCATCTCCTATGCAAAATCTTCCTCGGTTAAGACATCAAAATGTAAACAAATTGATGGAATTTGTCTTTTATATATGTGGTCTGAGTATTTTAAGTGAAGGTATGTAGAGAAATGAGAAGAAAGCATGGGAAGGTGAATTAAAGGATGGGAGGAAGTGAAACCGATGAGAGGGTGAGGTTTGAAAGTAGTCTGGAGCCAACAGAAGCTCCAAAGTTGATGTGTATCTGACCTGAAGAGAGGACGTGCCCAGAAGGGGTTGAAAATCTATAGGGAGGGAAATGGAAGAGAGAGAGAGAGAGAGAGAGAGAGAGAGAGAGAGGGGAAAAGGGATTGGTAGTGTAGATATGAGAGCAGAGACAACATAGGGGAGATGGGACCATATGAGAGGAAGCGAAGAGAAAGGGTTAATCAAATAAATAATAGTAATAAACTGGCCCTCCATCAGTTATGAAGATGAGGGTTCCACTTGATCCAATCAGGGGAACAGCCTTCTCATGAGATAAATGTGCAAGTGGCTGAGTACTCCACAGACATGTGTACTCTTAACGTAGTTGTCAGGGAGATTCAGCATGACACAGAATGTGACAAGGCTGGCTCTAACCGTCCAACCCATGCTTCATGGAAAACGGACGTTAAACGATGATGATGATGATGATACTACTAATTTTTGGTAGCAGACTGGACTAGAACCATGTGAAATAAAGTTTCCTTGCTCTAATAAATGTACCAATAAAAATATGACTGATTAGAAAGGTGCATGGCTCAGTGGTTAAAGTGTTGGTCTCACAATCATTTGGTAGAGAGTTCAATTCTTGGACCAGGCTCTGAGTTTTGTTCTTCATTAAGGTACTTTATTTCATGTTACTCCAGTCCACTCAGATGTAGAAATGAGTTGTGACATCACTGGTACCAAGCTGTATCAGTCCTTGCCTTTCCCTTAGATATCATCGATAGCACGGAGAGGGGAGGCTGGTATGCATGGGTGACTACTGGTCTTCCATAAACAACCTTATCTGGACTTGTGACTTGGAGGGGAATCTTTCTAGGTGCATTACATGGTCATTCATGACCGAAGGAGGGGTCTTTACCCTCCATACCCTGATCAGAAAGAATGAGAAAATAATAATAATAATAATAATAATAATAATAATAATATAATAATGATAGTAATAATAATAATATTACCTGTGAACTTGCGTAAATACATATTTACCTGTGAACTTGCGTGTGTAATCTGGGAATGCATACAACGAGCTTCTCTGCCCTAGGTGTACGGAAAACACTCGGCGAGAAACAGAAGAATTTGAAGAAGAAGGAAAAAACATAATAATAATAATAATAATAATAATACCTGTGAACTTGCGTAAATACATATTTACCTGTGAATTTGCGTGTGTAATCTGGGAATGCATACAATGAGCTTCTCTGCCTAGTGTACGGAAAACAACTCGGCGAGAAACAGAAGAAAATTTGAAGAAAGAAGGAAAAAACATATAATAATATAATATTACCTGTGAACTTGCGTAAATACATATTTACCTGTGAATTTGCGTGTGTAATCTGGGAATGCATACAATGAGCTTCTCTGCCCTAGGTGTACGGAAAACACTCGGCGAGAAACAGAAGAAAATTTGAAGAAAGAAGGAAAAAACATAATAATAATAATAATATTACCTGTGAACTTGCGTAAATACATATTTACCTGTGAATTTGCGTGTGTAATCTGGGAATGCATACAATGAGCTTCTCTGCCCTAGGTGTACGGAAAACACTCGGCGAGAAACAGAAGAAAATTTGAAGAAGAAGGAAAAACAATAATAATACTAATAATAAAAAATAATACCTGTGAACTTGCGTAAATACATATTTACCTGTGAATTTGCGTGTGTACTCTGGGAATGCATACAATGAGCTTTCTCGCTGCCCTAGGTGTACGGAAACACTCGGCGAGAAACGGAAGAAAATTTGAAGAAAGAAGGAAAAAACATAATAATAATAATAATATTAACCTGTGAACTTGCGTACGTTAACATATTTACCTGTGAATTTGCGTGTGTAATCTGGGAATGCATACAATGAGCTTCTCTGCCCTAGGTGTACGAACACTCGGCGAGAAACAGAAGAAATTTGAAGAAAGACGAAAAAACATAATAATAATAATAATATTACCTGTGAACTTGCGAAATACATCGTTACCTGTGAATTTGCGTGTGTAATCTGGGAATGCATACAATGAGCTTCTCTCCCTAGTGTATCGAAAACACTCGGCGAGAAACAGAAGAAAATTTGAAGAAAGAAGGAAAAAACATAATAATAATAATAATAATAATAATACCTGTGAACTTGCGTAAATACATATTTACCTGTGAATTTGCGTGTGTAATCTGGGAATGCATACAATGAGCTTCTCTGCCCTAGGTGTACGGAAAACACTCGGCGAGAAACGGAAGAAAATTTGAAGAAAGAAGGAAAAAACATAATAATAATAATATTACCTGTGAACTCCGTAAATACATATTACCTGTGAATTTGCGTGTGTAATCTGGGAATGCATACAATGAGCTTCTCTGCCCTAGGTGTACGGAAAACACTCGGCGAGAAACAGAAGAAAATTTGAAGAAAGAAGGAAAAAACATAATAATAATAATAATATTACCTGTGAACTTGCGTAAATACATATTTACCTGTGAATTTGCGTGTGTAATCTGGGAATGCATACAATGAGCTTCTCTGCCCTAGGTGTACGGAAAACACTCGGCGAGAAACGGAAGAAAATTTGAAGAAAGAAGGGAAAAAAGAAAAAAAAAATGATGATAAATAAATAAGTATATCAGAATGGGGTGAGCAGGAATGAGGGTGGTGGTGTATTTGTGGAGGTAGCAGGACTTTGAGAAGACATCAATGAAATGGGTGAATCTTGATGGCAAATCGAAGACAGGTTGAAGGGAAGAAGTAGAAGAAGAAGGTATGTACGGAAATGAGAAGAAAGCATGGGAAGGTGAATAAAAGTATGGGAAGAAGTGAAGCCGATGAGAGGGTGAGGTTTGAAAGTAGTCTGGGGCCAACAGAAGCTCTAAAGTTGATGTGTATCTCACCTTGAAAATATAGTGCTCAGGTGCCATAAAAACAACAACAACAACAACAACAATAATAATAATATTTATTTCTTTATTGCCCACAAGGGGCTAAACATAGAGGGGACAAACAAGGACAGATGAACGGATTAAGTTGATTACATCGACCCAGTGCGTAACTGGTACTTAATTTATCGACCCCGAAAGGATGAAAGACAAAGTTGACCTCGGCGGAATTTGAACTCAACGTAACGGTAGACGAAATACAGCTACGCATTTCGCCCGGTGTGCTAACGTTTCTGCCAGCCCGCTGCCTTAGAATAATAATATTGGTTTCAGATTTTTGCATAAGGTCAGTAAGTTTGGAGTGGGGGCTAAGTTGATTACAGCAACACTCCCCCCCTTCCCCCACTGCTCAGCCGGTACTTATTTTATGGGCCCTGAAAAGGTGAAAGGCAAAGTACACTTTGGCAGAATTTGAATATAGAATGTAAAGGTGGATGAAATGCCACTAAGCATTTTGACCAATTCTGCTAGCTTGCCGCCTTAACATCAACAACAAAAACAACAACAACAATAAGAAGAAAAAAGAAAAAAGGAAAAAGAATAAAGGTAATGAGGGAAACAGATTGAGGAAGAAAGTGGAGGGTGGTGTTACATGGTGTGTGAGAGAAAAGGTTTTAGTGGAATTAAAATAAAGATAAATATTGTAAAGTAGATTAAAAAAAATTAAAATAAACTTAAATCAAGGATGACAATGATTTCATCATCATCACATGTCCCTTTTTCCATGCTGGATAGTTTGTCAAGAACAGATGAGCTAAAGAGCTCTGCTAGGTTCTATGTCTGCTTTGACATGGTTTCTACAGCAGGACTCCTTTCCTAATGCTAACCGTTTAACGGAGTGTACTGGGTGTTCTTTTACACTGCGCCAGCACTGGTGAGGTCACCAAGTACCCGCAAGCCCGCAAGATAAGTCCCCTCAGGTGAGCAGGGTATAGACTGGAGAAGGAAACTGTGAGAGAGGGAGAGGAGCTGGTATCTTGCTGAAGAGGTGAATACATTGCTTGCCCATCTGGAAAGTGGAAGAGAGAAAGAGAGAGAGAAATAAAGAGATGTAAGTCTAGGTATGACATGAATATGAGACGGAAAAGGAAGTGTGCTGAGTAAAAATGGTGTGACAAATGATTAAAGATCAGAAGTGAATTGGACACAAAGGATATCAGTTCAATGTAGCGGAAATCATGAAAATAGATTCTGAGTTGTGCAGGGAAGGCCTGATAGAGCCTGAATTCTGCTGAGATGGATGGACCTTCTCAAGCACAACTTAATACCTTTGTCTTGGTATCCTATCTTTACTTGTGTTGATTCACCAGATGTGATAAATAATAATGGGACTCGTATAAATGTAGAGTATTCTTCATACACAATAACTAAAAGGCTCTAATTTCCAGGAACCAAGCTTGGCTTTTCTTTGAAATACTCTCTTCCTCTCTCTCTCTCACACACACACGTCTATATTTGCTCAGTCATTCATTCCTTTTTATGCTAGCCAGTCCTAACCCCTTTTACATGGATGCTCTAACAATGTTTTGGAATGGTTTGTTCAGTTTGATTTGAGTTGGAAATTCTGGTAACATTCATCACTTCTGTGCATAATGCTAATTGTCTGTCTGTCTATATGTATGTGTGTCTGTGTATATATATATATATGTGTGTATATATATATGTGTGTGTATATATATATATATATATGTGGAGGTGCAATGGCCCAGTGGTTAGGGCAGCGGACTCACGGTCGTAGGATCGCGGTTTCGATTCCCAGACTGGGTGTTGTGTGCGTTTATTGAGCGAAAACACCTAAAAGCTCGACGACGCTCCGGCAGGGGGTGGTGATCCCTGCTGTACTCTTTCACTACTCCTTCTCTCACTCTTTCATCTGTTGGGCTTCTCGCTTAGCCAGCGGCGTGGCGTCATTCGAAGGCTTAAACAATGCGAACGCATTGTGACCAGCGATGTGTAGCAACATCCGATGGTCTGGTTGGTCACGTGATATATATATATATATATATATATATATATATATATATTACTTTAAAACAGAAAAAATATTTATATATGTATATATATATATAGATAGATAGATAAATAGATAGATAAACATACATACATCTGTCCTGACACAAGCGCACGCACACACTTGTATATTTGCCCATTTGTTCATTCATTTTTTTATGTCTATTATTTTCATGCTAGCATGGGTTAGACGAATATATTACTGAAGCAATGTTTTACAGTTGGATACCCTCCTTGTCACAAACCCTTATTTTTCAAGTAATGGGAATCTTTTATTCCATATGTTTCTCAATGCTCAAAGCCACTGTCTATATATATAGTGGCTATCTGTCTATCTGGGTGTGTGTGTCTGTGTGTAAACAAAACAGGAAAGTTTGTTCTGAAATTATTTATTTAATTATTTATAGCATCCTTACATATGTTCCAGTGAAGATTGTAAGATTGAATTACATAAGTACTGCCTAATTCAATTATTATATTTACATCAGAGTTGATTTCAGAAAGCTGACATTTACTGTAATGTTTACTCGGTGATCAATGTAATTATGGCGACCACTGGCAAGAAAGTCGAAATAGCATACATTCTCTCCATAGCTTCCAATGTGAGAATGTAGGGAAAAAAAAAATTTGAGTTCTAAATAGTGTTTATGTTATGGTGTGCACATTAATTTACACTGTACAAATATATATATACCTGGCACTTCCACCACCATCTCTCCCCCCCCCCATCTTTTGCACTCTTACCTGCTTGCTCTCTTCCACTCTTTCATTTTTCATCTCTCTCTCTTTTGCTCTCTCTCTCTCTGGCTGGTAACCATGTGTCTCCTCTACAGCAAGAAACCTGTTTTTATCCCTCTGTCACATTCTAACCTGTCATCACTTGGCACAAGGCCACCTCCTTCAGTGCCCCCCCTCCTTTCAAAGGATCTTATTTGGTGACCCCCACCAGTGCTGGTGCATCCAGTCCAGTCCACACTATAAAGTGGTTGGTGTATGGAAGGGCATCCAGCTGTAACACCCATGCCAAAACAGACGGTGAAGTCTGGTGCTGTTTTCTACCTTGCCAGCCCCTGTGAAACCATCCATCCCATGCCAGCATGGAAAATTGGACATTAAATGATATATATAATATATATATATATATATATATATATATATAAATAAATGAAAGAATGGAGTTGAACGACGATTTAACAAAATTCCTTTATTCTTGACATATGTTTCGAAGACTGCATATTCTTAATTCTGAAGGAATAAAGGGTGCATTATGCCACCTTCTCATCAGGAAAGACAAGGAACTTATGTCAGCATCATGACGAACAAAAACTTTTAGATGACTGCCCACACGGAGTCCATAGTGTGGGCAGTCATCTAAAAGTTTTTGTTCGTCATGATGCTGACATAAGTTCCTTGTCTTTCCTGATGAGAAGGCAGCATAATGCACCCTTTATTCCCTCGGAATTAAGAATATGCAGTCTTCGAAACATATGTCGAGAATATAGGAATTTTGTTAAATCGTCGTTCGACTCCATTCTTTCATTTATTTATAGTAAAATAAACACACAAATTTCCACACAAAAGCACGTGATCTCTGCCCTTGGCATGTAGCTTCAACCGTGTTTTCTGACGTGAATTTGCTACCCGGGTATCGGTTAACCGAATTATCCATACTAGGATAATTCATTCAACTACTCATATATATATATATATATATATATATATATATATAGGTTGTCAGAGGCGCAATGGCCCAGTGGTTGGGGCAGCGGACTCGAGTGTTTATTGAGCAAAGACACCTAAAAGCTCCATGAAGCTCCAGCAGGGGGTGGTGATCCCTGCTGTACTCTTTCAGCACCATTTCTCTCACTCTTTCTTCTGTTGGCCTGCTCGCTTAGCCAGCGGGGTGACATCATTCGAAGGCTAAAACAATGCGAACGCATTGTGACCAGTGATGTGTAGCAACATCTGATGGTCTGGTCGGTCACGTGATCACATGATATAGGTTGTCATTGACTTATGACCACATTTGGTTCCAACTGACTAGTCATAAGTCAATTTGGTTGTAAGTCAGCCTATAGGCCTGCATAGCTTTGTTTTATATTTTTACATTCTTAAGGTACATTCTCAGGTAAAAGTCACACACAGCATTCTGTATTATACTACAACAATGTTATTTGTTCATAGAAAAGTACCAAAGAATGCAGATGCAAAAAATACACAGTGTAGTGTAAGAAACAGTTGCAAAACTTACATAAAAATTTATTGTAGACTGGTGCTTGGCTGTGGATCTTCGATGTCGTTTGTTAGCTGACATCATCTGTAGACGAGTTAATTTCTAAGACATTAAACCCATTAGATTTCAACGGGATCATTTATTATTGCTGCCGGAAGCTGGCGTGTCAATTGTAAACATGATTAGTTGTAAGTCGGATAGGTCATAAGTTGACGACGACCTGTATATATATATATATATATATATATATAGGTTGGCGTTAGGAAGGGCATCCAGCTGTAGAAACTCTGCCAGATCAGATTGGAGCCTGGTGCAGCCACTGGCTCTCCAGACCTCAATCAAACCGTCCAACCCATGCCAGCATGTAAAACGTGCGTTAATCGACGATAGGCTCCGAAAGGGGTATCAGGGAGTAGTGTCCCTGCCTTTCTGAGCTAGTTTTCCACCACATTTCTTAAAAGTTGTGGTAGAGGCCTTGGTATTGGGATCACTCATATCTAGAAACTGAAGTTGATGGTAAGCAATGGTATGCTCCTTGTAGAAAATCCTACTCCAAAAAAGCCCCATGATTGCAAAGGAGAATGGGCACCAGCCAGCCCAAAGGTTGGGGTGGGCTGCACCTACCTACCTCAGTTGCTATGGCATTGAAGTGGATCCGGTCACCCCCCGTTAATGGGGACAAAACCTGGATTTAAAACACTGGATGATGATGATGATGATATAACTATATGAAAACATGTGGCTTAGTGGTTAGGCTATTGCTATTGCACTCACAATAGCTGGATTCTGGGTTCAATTCCCAGACCAGGCAGCATGTTGTGTTCTTGAGCAGAACATTTCATTTCACATTGCTCCAGTTCCTCCTTCAATTAGTGGGTAATGTTAACCTGCTTGCCTGGTCAGCGGGGTGGCACCATTTGAAGGCTTAAACAATGCAAAAAGCACATTGTGACCAGCGATGTGTAACAACATCTGATAGTCTGGTTGGTCACATGATATATACATACACACACACACACACATCATCATCATCATCATCTTTTATCATCTGTCTTCCATGCTGCTATGGGTGGATGGTTTGATAGAATCCAATGACCTGGAGCACTGTTTTAAACATCAGTGTCTACTTCAGCATGGTTTCTATGGTTGGATGCTTTTTCTAACACCAAACACTTTACAGAGTGTACTAGATGCCTTCTCCATGTTACTGGCACTAGCGAGTTTGTCGAGTACTTTGCGTAACATAGAAAATGCTCCCTTGACTGAGTGGGAGTGTACTAGAGAAGGAGGTGGCTTTATACCATGTGTTGAGAGGCTGAAATATGATAGAAGGATAAAAGAATTCCATGTCTGTCCCACACTATATTATATATTATATATGTGGTTGGAGCACCTGGAAAGAGAGTTAACAATGTTGGTGACAAAGGTATCAGTCATTTAAGGTACATATAAGAAGGTGAGTATAAGAGAGATTACAGATATGGGATTAGGATAGATGGATGAGAAAGTTCCTAAGAATGTGAGAGGTGAGTGACACACTGCTGGTGATGGGGGTGGTAGTGGTGAATATAGTGAATGTTGAACAAAAGCAGAGATGTGGTCAGTAATAAATATCAATTTAGTTAGGAAAGTCAAAAAAATAGGAGCAGATTATGGAAGAGGAGGAGGGGGTAAGTGGAAGTAGAGAAAAGGTGGAGTGCAGCAGTATAATAAAAAAATTGATAGATGAAAAATTGGGAGATGATGTGTGGAGTGGGTGTGTGGGTGTATACAACGACAAAGATAGAGGTCAGAGATACAGTGGAGTGGATATAGTGTATGGCAGAAAAAAAGGAGGGGTAGGTTCATGGTTGGTATGAGAGGGTGTTGTGATAGCAACTATGAGATGATGCTAAAGATGAGATATGACAGTGCAAAGATTTAGTTCAGGGGAAAGGGAGAGACATCTGGTGGCACAGAAAGCCAACGAATGATCAATGAATAATAAAGTGAGAAGGGATGATTGTGAAAATGAGGAATAGATGTTTAAAAGAAGTGAATCCAGTGAGAAGGGTAGCACAAAAGAGGCTGAAATATGTGCAGATGTATTCTCATATGAATACAGCAACTGAATAATAGTACTGTAGTTAGGAGAGTGATGGTGGGACGGTTGATGGGAAGACGAGAAGTGGTGAAGGCTTACAGGGGAAAGACTGGGTGCAGGAGCGTGGCTTAGTTAGTGTACAGACATAAACCTAATGCTTTTAGGGCCTCACTCTTCCAATGACAAATGGGTCTTCTCAAGGGAATCACCAGTCAAGTGGAGGGAAAGTAAGAATGTGAAAAATAATGGGATAACGAAGAATATTCTTTTCCGTTTCATTATTTTTTCTTCTCACTACCTTCCATCTACTCCTTTCACCATTCATTTTTTTCCCTCTTCTTTTTCTCCGCCCCTTGTCTCTCCTAATACCCCTCTTTCATTTCTTTCCTTTTTTCCTTCTTTGCATTCTTTCTTCCTTCTTTTCATTTTTACTTTCTATCCTTCCTTACCACTCATATTTTTTTTTGTTTATTTTTATTCTCTTCACTTTTCTCATTCCTTTCTTTCTGTTTTCTTCTTCTGATGTTTTATTTCTTTCTTTATTCTTCTCCCTCTCCCTTTACACTCTTCTCTCTTCTCTTCTCTCTTTCTTTTGTCTCGTTTCTTTCTCTTACACTCTCATTCATTCTTTCTCTTCATAACTACGTTTCACTTTTCACATCCTGTTCACTTTGTTTTTCCTTGTTATCTCCCTTTTCTTTCTCTCTTTTCTTCACTTCTTTCATTCCTTCCTTCTTTCTTCCATCCTTTCATTCTTCACACACTTTCATTCTTCTCTCTTGTAATCTCCACTCATTTCTTTCTCTATCTTCTTGTTTGTCATTCTCTTCTTCCTTCCTTCTTTCTTTCTGCTCTCCTTTAAACTTTCTTTCTTCTTTTCTTTGTTTTTTTCTTTCATTCATCCCCTCTTTCTGCCTGTTTCTATTTTCCCCACACAATCTTAGTACACACACACACACACACACACACACGCACACATACACACATACACACATACACACACACATACATACACACACACACATACACATACACACACATACACACACACATGCACACATACACACATACACACGCACACACACACACACATGCACTAGTTTTATTCTCTCTATCGTGCTCACTATATTTTATTCTGCCTTTACTCTCCCTCCTCTCTTCACCACCTCCCTCCCACTCTCTTTCTCTCTTCCTCTTCATCCCCCATCTCTCCACCTCTTCACCACCTTCCTCTCTTTCTCTCTTCCTCTTCATCCCCCCTCTCTCTCCACCTCTTCACCACCTCTTGCAGAGATGCATTATCAGATTAAATCTAAAAACTGTGTTGTCATTTATCTATTAACAAAAAATGTGGGGGGAGGGGAAGGAGGGGGGGAGAGAGCAAATGAAAGATAATAAAAAAAATATGACAGAAGATAACAAAAAAGGAAAAGAAAGACAAAAAAAAAGGAACCTTGCATCTTCCATTTCTTCCCCCCCCTCCTGTTCCACTTCTCCTTTTCCTTCTTGCAGCGCTATGAATTTCAACACATTTCAGCTCTATAGAACTGTGTCCAATGATGATGGTGATGATAATGGCAGTGGGGTGGGGGGAGGTTGAGTGATGGTGGTGATAGCAATGGTAGCAATAGTAGTGGTGGTAGTGGTGGTAGTGTTGGTGGTTTGTGGTTGCGATTGTGGGTGATGTTTGGCTCTGATGATATATGGAAATGTTTTGTGTCTGATGTGTTTATGAAATTAAAAATTTGTTTCTTGACAGTGAGAGAAAGAGAGAGAGAGAGAGAGAGAGAGAGGGAGCGAGAAAGGCAGAGATAAGAGAGTTACTGTGGTGGAGGACATGGAAGGAATGTTAGATATATGTATAGGGAGACCTTCATAGTAAAGACCACCATATTGCAAACATTCAGAGAAGGGTATCTGTTCCGAAAACTGGGTAACTCAGTATCTTGATATCTTATTGAGTTCTCTCAATATGTATGAGTCACTTGTTTAAGGGGTCCCTGTAAATGTCATAAGTATTGCTACTCTTCCTCTGATAAAGCCATATATTTTGGATTGGATTGGATTTGATTATCCATGTTCAGTCCACCACAGGACAAGGGCCTCAGCATATTTCCTCTATCAAGCCATGAATTTGAGCTTGAGATCATACTGGTCTGATGAGCCTACTTTGCCACACTGGTTGACATTGCTTGGCAGAAGGTGCAGTTTTTATACTCATACCTAGGAATAGTTGAGTCAATTACATTGACTCTAATGCTCAACTGGTACTTATTCTGTTGACCCTGAAAAGATGAAAGTAAAGTTGGCCTTGGCAGGATTTGAACCCAGAATGCTAAGGTTGATGAAATATCACTAAACATTTCGCCTGTCATGCTATCTATTCTGCTGGCTTGTCATACATAAATAAGTAAAAAAACAAAATGGTTTTGAAGTTGTATTGTTTGACCCTTGGTCAGCAGTGCTGTGAAAACAAAAAATCCAACACTATGAACTGTATTTTTAGGGTTCACATTTTTTAATGTTTTGAGTGAGATTTGGTTTACTATGTGGAGGCAGCTCCATAATTGAGGAACTTTAAGATACTAGATTTTTGAGGTTAGTTTAAGCCGTCTGATACTTTTTGGCTGTGTTTCTCAGTGAGACACAAAATCCAAGACCTGACTTGCTTTGAGATTACTTGCTCAGGTAAATAAAATTCTACTGAGTTGTGGCAATGAAGAAGATGGTGTGTCGAGATATAACTTGTCTAATTGGATCTGTTTGAAATGGATATATCAACTTATGTTAATAAAATTTACTGAGAGCAAAAACCAGGTATTTTGGACCGAGACCTTCTTCAAATGTACTTTAATTTATGAATTTTAAGTTCTTGCTTTTCTTCATCTACAAAACCAAATTTTTGATAAAGTGACCCTTAGTTTTGTTTTCCATGTTAAATTTAAGTTTTTTTTTTGTAAGAAAGTTAAACTGTGTCTAGGTGTGTTGTAAGAGGTGACTAAAAGATATGACCACTGGAAGGGCACCTGGCTGTAAAATATCGTATTAAAAAAAGGTAACTATAATGAAATCTCGAGGTTTGCAAAAGGAATCCCTGTTTCAGCAGACAAAATGGCCTTAACCCTTTTGATACCACCTGGCTGAAACCACCTCCAGCTCTGTAGTACAAATGTCTTGTTTTCATAAGTTTTGAATTAAAATCTCCCACCAAACCTTAGTCACAATTTATGTTCCTAACATTAGCTTAATGATAACTAAGTTATTTTACTAAATTCTTCGTTATATTTAAAATGAATTGAAAGAAACACAGAGCATTTCAAAATAAATGTGGTAATGAAAGGGTTAAAATGTCTGTAAGAGAGCTAAAGGATACTGTTTGATGATGATTTAAGGAAGGTGAATGACAGAGAATTAAAGGCTGAGAGGAGTAGTCTGTGGAGGAATTTTAGAAATACCAAAAAATATACACTGGATGCTGGATGTTTATGCTATCTATTCTGCTGGCTTGTCATACATAAATAAGTAAAAAAACAAAATGGTTTTGAAGTTGTATTGTTTGACCCTTGGTCAGCAGTGCTGTGAAAACAAAAAATCCAACCACTATGAACTGTATTTTTAGGGTTCACATTTTTTAATGTTTTGAGTGAGATGTGGTTTACTATGCAGAGGCAGCTCCATGATCGAGGAACTTTAAGATACTAGATTTTTGAGGTTAGTTTAAGCCATCTGATACTTTTTGGCTGTGCTTCTCAGTGAAACACAAAATCCAAGACCTGACTTGCTTTGAGATTATTTGCTCAGGTAAATAAAATTCTACTGAGTTGTGGCAATGAAGAAGATGGTGTGTCGAGATATAACTTGTCTAATTGGATCTGTTTGAAATGGATATATCAACTTATGTTAATAAAATTTACTGAGAGCAAAAACCAGGTATTTTGGACCGAGACCTTCTTCAAATGTACTTTAATTTATGAATTTTAAGTTCTTGCTTTTCTTCATCTACAAAACCAAATTTTTGATAAAGTGACCCTAGTTTTGTTTTCCATGTTAAATTTAAGTTTTTTTTTTGTAAGAAAGTTAAACTGTGTCTAGGTGTGTTGTAAGAGGTGACTAAAAGATATGACCACTGGAAGGGCACCTGGCTGTAAAATATCGTATTAAAAAAAGGTAACTATAATGAAATCTCGAGGTTTGCAAAAGGAATCCCTGTTTCAGCAGACAAAATGGCCTTAACCCTTTTGATACCAACCTGGCTGAAACCACCTCCAGCTCTGTAGTACAAATGTCTTGTTTTCATAAGTTTTGAATTAAAATCTCCCACCAAACCTTAGTCACAATTTATGTTCCTAACATTAGCTTAATGATAACTAAGTTATTTTACTAAATTCTTCGTTATATTTAAAATGAATTGAAAGAAACACAGAGCATTTCAAAATAAATGTGGTAATGAAAGGGTTAAAATGTCTGTAAGAGAGCTAAAGGATACTGTTTGATGATGATTTAAGGAAGGTGAATGACAGAGAATTAAAGGCTGAGAGGAGTAGTCTGTGGAGGAATTTTAGAAATACCAAAAAATACACTGGATGCTGGATGTTTATATTCAAATCTTACTACAGGATAATATATATATATATATAGATCTATATATATATATATATATATATATATATATATATATATATATATATATAGGGAGAGTTTACGAAAAAAACAAAAGACGAAGACAGGTGGTGTACAAAACAAACAGATGTATTAGTATAACGCTTAGGAATAGAAAAAGTCTTTTATGTTTTGAGCCTACGCTCTTCTACAGAAAGGTACACAGGAAAACAAGGAGAAAAAAGGAGAGAAAAAAGGAGAGAAAAAAAGGAGAGAAAAAAGGAGAAAAAAAAAAGGAGAGAAAAAAGGAGAGAAAAAAGAGAAAAAAAAGGAGAGAAACAAGGAGAGAGAAAAAAAGGAGAGAAAAAAAGAGAGAAAAAAGGAAAGAAAAAAAGGAGAGAAAAAAAGGAGAGAAAAAAGGAGAGAAATATATATATATATATATAAAGATTGTTAATTATCACTAGGTTTTTGCTTTCTTTTTCCAGCTAAGAAGAAAATTTCAATTAAGAACAACAGGTCTTGTGAAGATGTTTATAAGCCCAGGCTAGAAGGGAAATGTAGGCTGCATTTCAAGCATGTTATTAGGGTATTTACTAATCAGTGGTAAACACATACAACTTATGTATGGGTTACTAGTTTATACATGTATGTATAGTGTACCTACTCTTTTACTTGTGTCAGTCATTTGACTGCGGCCATACTGGAGCACCGCCTTTAATCGAGCAACTCGACCCTGGGACTTATTCTTTTGTAAGCCCAGTACTTATTCTATCGGTCACTTTTGCCAAACTGCTAAGTATCGGGGACATAACACACCAGCATCAGTTGTCAAGCAATGCTAGGGGGACAAACACAGACACAAACACACGCATGCATATATATATACATATACGACGGGCTTCTTTCAGTTTCCGTCTACCAAATCCACTCACAAGGCTTTGGTTGGCCCGGGTCTATAGTAGAAGACACTTGCCCAAGGTGCCACGCAGTGGGACTGAACCCGGAACCATGTGGCTGGTAAACAAGCTACTTACCACCCAGCCACCTGAAAGTTACAGAACAGAATGAATGTGCAAGAATGATTTATGGAAACTAATTTTTTTTTCTCTCAAAGGACCTTCTTTGCTTGTAATAGGGAGTGTAGGCCCAACCAGATTCATTAGCTCAAACAAACCAACCCCCTTCTCTATGTTCAAGCCTGTCTGTACATGACCCCTAACAAAACAGATTCCTCTCCTACTTTATTATTGATTTTGTTGTTGTTTAACCATATGTCAGCTCTATACTAAATTCATGAGAAGATAAGAGTCATCATCATCGTTTAACGTCCGTTTTCCATGCTAGCATGGGTTGGACAGTTCAACCGGGGTCTGGGAGGCCAGAGGCTGCATCAGGTTCCAGTCTGATCTGGCAGTGTTTCTACTGCTGGATGCCCTTCCTAACGCCAACCACTCCATGAGTGTAGTGGGTGCTTTTTATGTGCCACCGGCACAGGGGCCAGGGGAGCTGTCAAACAGTCACGATTGGTTGGTGCTTTTTACATGTCACTGACACGGACGCCAGTCAGGTGGTGCTGGCATCTGCCACGTTCGGACGGTGTCTTTTACGTGTCACCGGCATGGGTATCTTAACTACAATTTCCATTTGATTTTTATTTTGAAGTTGGTGTTGACGTACTTGATGCAATAGGTCGTGATGGAGAATTTAGAACTGTGATTCTTAACCATTTTTGCCTCTGGACCTCCTCTGATTCCTGTTTTACTCAGGTGGACTCTCATTTTAGAAAAAGAAAATCCTGTTATATTTTTATAATTAAATATTATTAGGAATTGTAAAAAAAAAAAAAATATCAAAATATTTTGTGTATTGTAGAAATATGTCAATTTATTGTTTGTAAATTATATGTAGATCCTTAAGGGTCATATGAACCCTGGTTGAAAACTACCGATTTAAAGGATAAAGAAAAAAAGGGAGGCAATATTCAGCCTCAGATCAGATTTATAATCAGAAATATTCTAGCCTTGACCATTCCATCTTTTATTCAGGCAGTTTGTATCAGACTTCGATGAGCTGGTCAGGGCAGTGAGCTAACAGACCATTGGACAAAATGCTTTGCAGTATTTTTTTCTGGCGGCGAGCTGGCAGAAACGTTAGCACGCCGGGCGAAATGCGTAACCGTATTTCGTCTGCCGTTACGTTCTGAGTTCAAATTCCACCGAGGTTGACTTTGCCTTTCATCTTTTCGGGGTCGATTAAATAAGTACCAGTTACGCACTGGGGTCGATATAATTGACTTAGTTCGTTTGTCTGTTCTTGTTTGTCCTCTCTGTGTTTAACCCCTTGTGGGTAATAAAGAAATAGGTATTTTTTTTCTGGTGTTTTACATTCTGAGTTTAATCCTGTTAAAGTCAACTTCACTGTTCGTCCTTTTGAAGTCAATAAAATAAAGTACCTGTCAAGTACCAGCTCAATGTCATCAGCAAACGACCCCTCCCATCAAAGTTGCTGGCCTTCTCCCTAAATTAGAAGCCATTGTTCTACAGGGACTTTGTTATTTTCTTTTAAAGACAGTGGGGTGTGATTTGAGAGAGATTTGGCAGTTATTTCTAGGAGATTGAGTGACTGTTTGTTTGTACTTGAGCGAACTCAGTGAGTTTGAGAAATGTGAGAGGACTGTGACAAGATTAAGGAGTGTGACAAAGAGAAAAATATTATACACTAGCTGGCCCCGAGCTGTCAAAAATGATATCTACCTGTATTTTATATATAAATAAGGTACAAAATAATCACAGATACAAACATTCACATACTTCCCTTCTACACCTCACGCATATACTCACACAGAGTTGAAACACTGTTTGATTTTTCTTTTCAGCATTGAATGTTCACCATTCCACTTCTATTGCACACAGACACACATGCACACACACATTCACATAACTCCCTTTTACATACACACACATCTATGCTCACAAAGTTGAAATGCTGCTTGATTTTTTTTGTTCACCGTAGAACTTCCATCATCCCACTACCAAGTTTGCCGTCACCCCTTCCTTGCTTATTCATCTATCACCCCTTCCTTTCTCATTCATATGTTGTGATGGAGAAATACACAAGGGTATTATTATAGTAGATATTACTGTGAGGAGAAGAGGAGACAAGAGGGATTGAATAATTGAGAAAATAAATAAATATAACAGAGGCAGTATTTAAGAAGATGAAAGGGATGATAGAGAAAGGGTGAGAGAGAAAGAGAGGTGATGTGGCAGATCAAAAGATTGTTGTTACTGAGTCTTAGTTTAGCCTTGATTGTGCAAATTAGGGATCAAAATCATTCCACCTGGGACCATCTTAATAGAAAAGCTAAAGGTTACCTTCTTGAGTCATGCTGATTCATAAGGGTCATTTTCCAGGTTTCTATGGCGTATATATTCCGCTCCTGGATGGGATGCTCGTCTCTCGCAGGATTACTCATTTTTGCCAGCTGAGTGGACTGGAGAAACATAAAATGAAGTGTTTTGCTCCAGAATGCAATGCATCACCTGGTCCAGGAATTGAAACCACAATCTTATGATTATGAGTCCAACACCCTAACCACTAAGCCATATACCTCCACTGGGACCATCTTAGGCATAATGTTTCTAGTGGAGGACTTAACATTACCCAGTTAATCTTTTTTTTTTTTTGTTTCTTTTTAAATGTTTCACAGGGTATGATTGGAGGAAGATCTTGCTGCTATTTCTAAGACAAATCGAGAGATTTGACCTCATAAATGCATCTTCATTGTCTTGAAAATAAAGTCATTGAAAGAAGCGTGTTGCAAAGATAGATATGAACTAATAACCGCACGTGGTTATTTTGCTCCAGTGCAGAGACGCTGTAGAAGGGTACAAATATCCACTGCTGGGAATTGTACACCGGTTAAGTGTTAGGTCTTTATCTTGCATTGATAAGCTCAGTTGTATAGTCCCATGGGTCCCTGAAGAAGAAGAAGAAGAAGAAAGAAAGCTTGTAAAAGACTGGCACATCTAGGGGGAGAATTATCTCTCATTTGATTAATACCGTAACAAAATATGATAGGCACCAGTACTCTGTGACACCTGATCTTGGCAATGGTTAATGAAAAGGAAAAGAATGAAAGATAGAAAGAAAGAAACAGAAACATTCTTGTAAATTGCTTTTATTTTTTCATAAATTTTCTTTCCATTTTATGTAAATTTCCTAAGGGGAAGTCGAAATATTTATCTATTTATATTTGTTAAAAAGGAAAAAAATGTCAAAATAATTTTCATGAATAAATGCTTGTTTTTTTTTATTTTATTGAAATATTAATCCAAAGTAAATCAAACTGACAGATATTTTTGCCCTGACTGACTTCAACATTGCTTATTCTATAGCAGTGTCCTTTAAACTTCATCATACATATTCCTACCAAAATTTTGAATCAGCAATTTTCAATTATTTTTCTGCTTCCCTCCTCTCTCCAAAATGTTATGCATATATACATACACATATATGTATATATACATATATATATATATATACACACACTCATATATATATTATATTTTTAGAGAATTACTTTATTTAATATGAAGTAAATCCGATTTATTTCTAAACTGTACCTATTATTTTATGCACATAAAATACACACACATCATTATCATCATTATTTTTACATCTAGTTTTCCATGGTGGTATTGGCTAGGCATGATTTGTTGAGGCAGATTTTCTATGGTAGGATGCTCTTCCTGTCTACAACCTTTACTTGTTTTACTAGTTATGTGTTATTTTTTTTATTCTATTTTTTTTTATTCTATTTTTTTTATTCTATTTTTTTTATTCTATTTTTTTTTATTCAAAGCTGCCGAACCATGTGAGTCTGCTGAAGAATGTAAACAATGTCAGTTTTTTTGCTCGAATGGGGTTAATGGAAATATTATTTAGAATCAACATTTATACATGCATGCACATGACAAGTTTCCACAGTTTCTGCTTGTCAGTTTCACTCACAAGGCATTGGTCAGCTGAGGCTATAATAGAAGATGCTTGTACAAGGTGGTTACTCAACCCCAAACCATCTGGCTATGAAACGAACTTTAGATCCATAGACTTATGCCTATACACACACACATACACACACAAATACACACGTGTATATGTGTTTGCATGCACATGTGTATATCTGTTCACATTTTGTCTGTCGTTATGTTCTGAGTTCAAATTCCGCCGAGGTCGACTTTGCCTTTCATCCTTTCGGGGTCGATAAATTAAGTACCAGTTACGCACTGGGGTCGATGTAATCGACTTAATCCATTTGTCTGTCCTTGTTTGTCCCCTCTATGTTTGGCCCCTTGTAGGCAATAAAGAAATATACATCTGTTCACATTTGTGCTTGCTTCTCTGAAAATTGCAGTCTCTGAGTAGTGGTGTTGCCAGTTCTCTCATCAACAAATCTACATGCTTTGTGCTTTCAAAGCCACACCAAATAAAAAATCCCTTACTTAAAAAAACAGGTAAAGGTTACTAACAGGAAAGGTCTAGAAAAACAGATATAGAAACAAACAAATGTAAATGAACAAATATATGTGTTTGTTGTATTTAGTTTTGTCCCTAACTTTTTAGCATTTAAATTGGCCACATCCGGCTCAAATATTCTCTCTATTCTGTGTTCAAACCAGCTAGATCTATTCTCTGACACCTACCCTACAATATCATTCTAAAAGTATACAATCACATCATTGAAATTTTATAGCTATGAGATAATGCATAATTAACTAAAAGCAATGTAAATGAATAAGTATTACATTTAACTGAATAATTTGAATGCTGAAGGTTTATACACTCTGATTTCAAACTCCCCCTTGGGAGTTGATAAAACAAACAGCCCTGTATATATATATTAGAGCCAAACTGAAATTATGTCACAATTTCAGAACTCTTTGAGATTGTTTGTGTGTTGGTTTAATATTCTGGTCTACTGAGTACATGGTTATGAATGAAATTTTACTGCTACATCTATTGTGTTGCACTCTTGAGCAAGATACTTAACTCTTCTTGTAGCTAAGGCGGCGAGCTGGCAGAAACGTTAGCCCACCGGGTGAAATGTGTAGCCGTATTTTGTCTGTCGTTACGTTCTGAGTTCAAATTCCGCCAAGGTCGACTTTGCCTTTCATCCTTTCGGGGTTGATAAATAAAGTACCAGTTTCGCACTGGGGTCGATGTAATCGACTTAATTCCTTTGTCTGTCCTTGTTTGTCCCCTCTATGTTTAACCCCTTGTGGGTAGTAAAGAAATAGGTACTTAACTCTTCTTGTAGTTTATTTGATGGACACCTTAAAACAGTGGCTTGAGGCACATCTGTGAAATTCCACTCTCTACATCTTGATTGAGTAATTAGCAATGGAAAGGGCATCCAACCGCATAAAGAACTGCTTCATCAAATATCCAGCCTCTCATATGAGCATGCACAACTGGTTGTAAAATGACTGCAGGAAAACAAAATTCAGTATAGTAATTATGACTAGCAACATAAAACCTGTGACAGAACAGCCCAGGAAAGCATTCTATATGCTAAATACACATGTTGTAGATTTCACATGTAATATTGAAAGACTTAAGCTGAATGAAAAATTTATCTTAACTATAGACTATACATTTAGGAGTGGATCTTGTCTTTAAAGTTGACTGGTAAAAGCAAAGGAAGATGAAATCTAATTAGATTGAAACATGACAGTTACTCTCACAGCTGGCTTTAGAGACAAGATGCATTCTGAACTTCTGCACCATCTGCATATGGGTCAACTGATATTATTAGAATTACCTCCCTTGTTTGTTGATTTTTTAAAGATTTTAACCCACTCCTGACAGAATGAGTTTGGTCTACTAATTACAAGGATTATCTTAGTTATTCAAAGTTTTACAAATCAATATATTACATATGTGAATTATTCTATAGCATGCTTAAAAATTAAGAAGGTGGTGCTCCCAGCATGGCTAAAACAAACTAAACATCTGTTTTACAATGTAATAGAATGCAGATTTATTTTGATGGTGTACATGGCTAGTTTTTCTACAAGATGGCTATAGAATATTTGATCAGGTAAATTGCAATACTCGTCCTTATTTTATTGTTGCAGAAGAATGAAAGACCAAATTGATGCCAGGCAGCATTTGAAATTAAAATTTAGAAGGTCAAAGTTAAACACTGTAAGCCATTTAATTTGGTATTTTACTGCTTGTTAGATATTGATTTCTGGTTACATAATGGTTGGAAAAGGGTTATATGTGATTCAGTTGTTTCTCCCTTCCTTCCCAACATGTAACTACGGCTGTGTTTACTTGAGTATTATACAGTCTCAAATAATTTAACTTTATTTTCTATTTTCCGAGTCTGTAAGAAGGGGCATGCCCATGGCGTTTGCAAACCCACCAAGTCTGGTGAGGTTGATGCTCTTGAGATGTGAGACAAGGAGAAGATTCCAGTGGAGCAATGTGCTGGGGGTGGGGTGGAGTTTGGTGAAGCAGTTAGTTCTAGGCTGGGGAGTGGAGTTGAGGAAATGTAACAAGAGTGATAAGAAGTGTAGAGGCAAATAAGTTGGGGATGCCTGAGTGGAGAAGTCACAAAACCAGGTTGCTCCAAAGAACAGGAGCCATTATGGACCCACCTCCCTATACATTTTGTAACTAAAAATCAATAATATATATGTATGTGTGTGTTTGTGTGTCTGTGTTTGTTCCCCTAGCATTGCTTGACAACCGATGCTGGTGTGTTTACGTCCCCGTCACTTAGCGGTTCGGCAAAAAGAGACCGATAGAATAAGTACTGGGCTTACAAAAAGAATAAGTCCCGGGGTCGAGTTGCTCGACTAAAGGTGGTGCTCTAGCATGGCCACAGTCAAATGACTGAAACAAGTAAAAGAGTAAAGAGTAAAGAGAATATATTTTATCTTTGGTGCCAAATAAAAAAAATCACCCAGTACCACTCTGTAGAGTGATTGGTGTTATGGAATGCATCCATCTGTAGAAACCATGCCAAAGCAAACAATCATACTTGGCACAGTCTTCTGACTTGTCAGCCTCTGTCAAACTGTCCAACCCATGCCAGCATGAAAAACAGATGCTAAATAAAGCTGATGATGATGATGATGACTTATAATGCTACTCAACAATTGTGATACTCTTAACTCTTTTACTTGTTTCAGTCATTTGACTGCGGCCATGCTGGAGCACCACCTTTGATCGAGCAACTCGACCCCGGGACTTATTATTTTGTAAGCCCAGTACTTATTCTATCGGTCTCTTTTGCCGAACCGCTAAGTAACGGAGACATAAACACACCAGCATCGGTTGTCAAGCAATGCTAGGGGGACAAACACAGACACACAGACACACCCACGCATATATATATATATATACATATATACGACGGGCTTCTTTCAGTTTCCGTCTACCAAATCCACTCACAAGGCTTTGGTCGGCCCGAGGCTATAGCAGAAGACACTTGTCCAAGGTGCCACACAGTGGGACTGAACCCGGAACCATGTGGTTGGTAAACAAGCTACTTACCACACAGCCATCAGTGATGCTGATGTTTTATGTTAAATTTCTTGCATTATGCAAATATAAATATGGTCTTCTATTGGCCATTGGGGGATTTAAATTCAGGACATAAAGTGATGTAAATTGAATAAGAACCAAGCACTTCATCCAACTCTTCACCGTTTCCTCTCCTGCATTGCCCTTAATAATATCAGATTGACAGAAATATTTGATTCCTTGACATCAAGATGTTAATTAGTAATAAGGCCACAAATTTTGTAAGGTCAATGCTTTGACCCCAGTTCATGACAGGTATTTATTTTGTGTGACCCTGATAATATGTTGATATTTGAATTCAGAATAGAGAGAGAGAGAGAGAGAGAGAGAAAGAGGGAAGTAGGGAGAGAGAGGGAGTGGATGACATAGATAGATAGATAGATAAAGTGGGTGACACAGATAGATAGATAGATAGATAGATAGAGAGAGAGAGAGAGAGGAGAGAGAGAGAGAGAGAGAGAGAGAGAGAGAATTGAATACTGAAAATCATTTAGTCTGGCTCTTTACTGGTTCTGTCACTCAACTTTTTCAGTGACATAAAAATATGAACATTTAGTTTTTAATGTTTTCAGTATCAATCTCTGTGTGTGTATATTTATATGTGTATGTATCTATATTTACATAATCATATATATATATACTAGCAGTATCGCCCGGCGTTGCTCAGGTTTGTAAGGGAAATAACTATATAAGCATTTTTAGAGAGTAATAGCAAAAAAATGCATTAAAAATGGAAAAAAAATTATGGTAAATTTTTTTTAAAATCGTTGACTCATAGTAGACATTTTTAGAGAGTTACTTCCCTTATATAATAGCGAAAAAATGCATTAAAATGGAAAAAAATTATGGTAAATTTTTTAAAAATCATACTCATCGTAGACGCGTGCTAATACCCAGAAGGGCTCGATATGAATCACGACTATAAGATACCCGGTTTTGGTTAAACTGCACCACAAAATGTGGGAGTAGTTAAGAATCTAAATCGTAGGAGACAGACACACAACTTCACTTTTATATATAAAGATGTACATACACACACCGATATATATATATGCATTCACATATTTACACACATATGCACTCACACCCAAACACATTTATCATCATTTTCGTGTCCACTTTTCCATGCTTGCACAGGTGAAAAGAGAGCACGTTTGGGCAGTTTTCTATAGCCAGGTGCTCTTCCTGCCACCAACCACCAGTCTCCCAATCTAGAGAGAATAACAAACAGTCTAGACATGTTTACATGGAGAACCAGAAACGAATGACACTTAATCAACTTTCCTTTTGTTTACAAAGATTGTGCAACATATATCACAATGTATCAAGAAACCTGAATGAGCTTTTGTGGTGGACTGCAAAGAAATGAGTGTTAGTGATGCCATTGTTTACAATCAGCTTATGAACATGTGTACAGAATCATCATCATCATCATCATCATCATCGTTTAACGTCCGTTCTCCATGCTAGCATGGGTTGGACGGTTCGACCGGGGATCTGGGAAGCCAGAAGGCTGCACCAGGCTCCAGTCTGATCTGGCAATGTTTCTACAGCTGGATGCCCTTCCTAACGCCAACCACTTCGTGAGTGTAGTGGGTGCTTTTTACGTGCCACTCGCACGTAATAAAAATTCTCTCTCTCTCTCTCTCTCTCACACACACATACACACAATTACTTGAGCTGCAGTGATATCATCTTTTGTCTCTTATTCTTTTCTATCCTGTGTTTCAGTCGTTAGATTGTGGCCATGCTGGGACCCCTTCCCCCTTGAAGAATCTTTAGTTGAATAAGGAAAACCAGACATAAAGAACCCTGTCAAAACAGACAGTGAAGCCTGGTGCAGTCTTCTGTCTAACCAGCCCTTGTCAAACCATCCGACCCATGCCAGCATGGAAAATGGATGTTTTATAATAATAATAATAATAATGATGGTACTTATTCTGTTGGTATCTTTTTCTGAACTGGTAATACTGGTTGCTAAATGGTGGTAGGGGACAAAGACACACACAAACACACACACACCTGCATATATGCACTCACACACATGCACATATATGTGATGGGTTTCTTTCAGTTTCCATCTGTCAAATCCACTTCCAAGGCCTTGGTCAGCCCAAGGCAACAGTAGAAGACAACTTGCCCAAAGTGCCCTGCAGTAGGACTGAACCTGCAATTATATGGTTGGGAAGCATGTTTCTTACCACACAGCCACACCCTGTGCCTCACATTAGTGAAATGTCTGGCTGCTTGGTGGTCTGATATGTGATGCTGTGAAATAAAGGCCCTTAAAAGCAAAGAAGGAATGGCATCAAGAAGGGCATCTGGCCAGAGAATACTTCTTCAAAAATCTTGTCTAACCCATACTGGCATGGGTTAGACATGGGTTAGACATGGCAAAAACAATGATGGCAATAAGTATATATGTGAGGGTGCTGAAAAATTCCTGGCTTTAAGGATATCGTGAAAGGCTTGGCTGGAGGCTCAATCTTCCGAGTTCTTTTACAGGGCTAAGAAAAACTGAAGGACTGCTGCAATAAGTGTGTGAATCTTGGAAGGGAATATGTTGAATAAAATCATAATTAACCGATCCTCCTGCATTTTCTTTTACACAAAGCCAGGAACTTTATAGCCCCCACCCTTGTAAATATGTAGCTCCTCTAGCAAAAAAACATGTTTGGTTGTGAACCACTCTTCTTTCATACTTTACACACTTATCATCATCATCATCATCATCGTTTAATGTCCGTTTTCCATGCTAGCATGGGTTGGACGGTTCGACCGGGGATCTGGGAAGCCAGAAGGCTGCACCAGGCTCCAGTCTGATCTGGCAGTGTTTCTACAGCTGGATGCCCTTCCTAACGCCAACCACTCCGTGAGTGTAGTGGGTGCTTTTTACGTGCCTCCTGCACAGGTGCCAGGCGAGGCTGGCAACGGCCACGATCGGATTGGTGCATTTTACGTGCCACCTGCACGGAAGCCAGTCAAGGCGGCACTGGCATCGGCCATGAGCATAAAGCTACCTCCTTCTGCTGTAGCTTCACATGTATTCGAAAAGGATCTTTAGTCTGGTGAACTGCATGGTAACCTCACAAGCGCTGGTGCCATGAAAAAAAAGCATCTAGTACATTCTGTAAAGTGGCTGATATTAGGGTGGGTATTCAGCCAGAGAAACCGCAGCAAAAAAAGACATTGGAACATAACACAGTTCTCGTATCCATTGGATCCTGTCAAACTATGCAACTCATGTGAGCATGGAAGATGAATGCTAACAGATGCTGCTACTACTGTTGATGATGGTGATGGTGTTGATGATGATATCAGTACTTTAGTTAACATCCTCACATGCATACACACAGCTACTTACACATGTGGATGGTCACGCACGCACACATACGCACATGTGTACACACCCACACACACACAAAATAAGAAACTAATGATAAAAAAAACCAAAAAACCCTGTTTTTGTTTTGTTTTTAATCCTTTTCTGAACAACAAATACAGTTAAAGGGATGAATGAATTGATGTGTTTTATGATTTTTCCCTAGATAAGTAGTAAACAAATAAAAGATTTTCTTTTTCCTTTTTTTTTTTCATTTTCCCTTTTTTGTTTTTTTCATTTTCCCTTTTTTTTGTTTTTTTTTGTTTGGTTTTACCTCTGAAAATCGCAGGCCCCGGCTTTTCTCTTACCAATAATTTCTGCTTAAGCTGTATTTCGAAGTCTCGTTGGTTACTAATGGCAGTTGAGTGGTTCATTGGTTTACTTGGTGTGGTTAGTTAGTTCGTTATTTCTTAATGGTGTTTCACTGGCTGGTCGGTTGGTTGGTTGGCTGGTTGGTTGGTTGGCTGGCTGGCTGGCTTGCTGGCTGGTCGACTAGCTGGTTGCGGTGTTGGTTGGTTGGTCAGTTGGCTGGTTGTTTTATCGCCTGTCTCTTGTAGTACTGTAATTGGTGCCTCTGCTATTGATTTTTTGTTTTGGTTCTTCTGCTTTCTTCTAACTAGCCTCTTAGGTTCTGCTGGGAAAAATTCTGTCTCGCTCTTGCACTTGTGTGTATATACTTCACTGGCATTGTGTCCGAAGTTATTGTTGTTGCTGGTGTTGGTTCCTTTGTTGTTGTTCTTGTTGTAGTGGTGGTGGTGAGGACAGGACAATATCTTCTTTGGCACTATGTCTATTGTTGATTTCTATATTTTGACTGCTGCTTTTTGGTAAATGGTATTTAGTAGTAAGGGTTCTTTACTGTTGCGGTTGCTGTTGTATTTTCTTCACTGGTACTGTTCCAGTTGTTGTTGCATATCCTTATTTGGTCATGTGTAATTTTTTTCATTAATAATTGTTGTTGTTGTTGTAGCGATAGTAGCAGTGGTAGTATTTGATTCCCTGTTACTACCATTGTTGCTATGATTCCTTCTCTGCTATTGCAGCTGCTATAGCTGTTGTTGTTACTGTAGTAGATTCTTCCATTGTACTATTGTCGCTATGTATGCCTTCCTGGTACCATTCATTGTTGCTATTGTGTACTCTTCTCCGATACTGTTGCTATTGTCAATGTACTTGCTATTGATTGAACAGGCCAATGGTCAAAGCAATTCCAGTTATAACCACCCCGCCTTACTCATAAATTCTTCAGAAAACATAATCCTATACGTCCTTTATTTTAAGACAGTACAATGTGGTTTCTTAGAGATTTTACTGCTATTTCTAGCAGTTTGAATGAAAGCCTAGAGGCTTCTCTGTCACCTTGTGTTGTTGTTATTGTAATTGTTGAAGCCCAAGTCAACCCTGATTGAATCGATTGATGATAAGCAATGATCATCTCATCTTTTGTGGGGATCTAGAACTACATAATACAATGTGCCCTTGGGGAGCTTTGGTTTCTATTTTTAACAGATCAGGCTGCCACTTAGAGACTCTGTTGTTGGGTTTTATTGTTGTTGCCATTGCTGTCAGTGGTTGTTTGTTGTTGTTTATTTCTTGTAGGTTCTTATTTATAATATTCATCAAGGGCTGGCTGGCACACAACCCCATTCCCTACCAAAATCAGCTGCGGTGGAATTTCAGCTAAATTGGTGCACTGTTCCCTGCAGAAGATTGGTCTAGAGCCCAAACAAAATGAAGAAAACCAGAAAGGAGATGAGCAGAAAACCAGAAAGGAGAAACTAGCTCAAGATGGTTCTGGTTGACAAGGAACTGCAAATTGAACCCTTCTACAGGTGAAAACTAGATCAATTTTTGCTCCCCCACTTATGCAAAATGTACTGGTTATGGTGTGACACTTGTGACCTTGAGATGCTTGCTGATGACACAGCTTGGCACCAGTGACATTGCAACTCATTCCTACATCTTAGTGAACTGGAGCAATGTGAAATAAAGTGTCTTGCTCAAGAAGACAACACGCAGCCCAGTCCAGGAATTGAACTCACTGCTTCATGATTGCGAGCCCGACACTCTAACCACTTTTGGAAGCTCTCTGTCGGTTACGACGACGAGGGTTCTGGTTGATCCGATCAACGGAACAGCCTGCTTGTGAAATTAATGTGTAAGTGGCTGAGCACTCCAAAGACGCGTGTACCCTTAACATAGTTCTCGGGGAGATTCAGTGTGACACAGAGAGTGACAAGGCCGGCCCTTTGAAATACAGGTACAACAGAAACAGGAAGTAAGAGTGAGAGAAAGTTGTGGTGAAAGAGTACAGCAGGGATCACCACCATCCCTGCCAGAGCCTTGTGGAGCTTTAGGTGTTTTCACTCAATAAACACTCACAACGCCCGGTCTGCGAATCGAAACCGCGATCCTACGACCACAAGTCCGCTGCCCTAACCACTGGGCCATTGCGCCTCCACTCTAACCACTAAACCATGTACCTTCAACAAATGGTTAGTATTGAATCACTAAGTGGTTCGTTGGTTGTGTACTTTTATCAGTGTTACATTCTATCTATCTTTAACTCGCATAACTGCAGAGTTCATCTATCAGCAAATTCTATACATCATAGTTTGCTACCGTAAGCTGAGGCACCACTGCGGTTGATTGGGTTGCAGTATAAATTTAATTCCTTTCACAAGTGAAAAGTTTTATCAGTTACAAAAGTCCATCTCCTTATACAGTGTAAGATGTATCTGTCATCTACTTAACTCAAGAGTTAAGTGCCTGCCTTATTGATCTTTGTGGTCAAGAAAGAATTAGCTTTTCAGATCCAATAAGTTGGCAGCAGAGTATAGTATTGTGGTTGAAGATCTTATGTTTTATGTCTTTACTTAAGAGAATTAGTAATGTAAATGGAATGTATGTAGTGGCTATCAGGATTTGAAACTAAACTGAAGATTTTTAGTTTGCTGACTGCTTATTTCTTTCTTAACAATGTCAGTCATGCTTATCTGTTGAGAAGAAATCGCTGAGTGGGTGAAGTGTTGGACTACTTACTCATGGATAATGTGTTCATTTCCTTGTGTTTCTGGGTATAACAGTTTTTTCTTTCTTTTACATTGCTCCTGTTTACTTGGTTTCCATAGAATTTCTACCTTCAGAGACCATTTGGGAATATTCAGTATCATCCCAGGGGAACCCATTAGTCATTTTGGTTTGGTTTGTTGTTAAATCTGGGCCCTTGTTTTTTAACTACAGACAGTTTGTGTTGGCCGAACATCATCATCATTATCATCGTTTAATGTCTGTTCTCCATGCTAGCATGGGTTGGACGGTTCGACCAGGGATCTGGGAAGCCAGAAGGCTGCACCAGGCTCCAGTCTGATCTGGCAGTGTTTCTACAGCTGGATGCCCTTCCTAATGCCAACCACTCCGTGAGTGTAGTGGGTGCTTTTTATGTGCCACCTGCACAGGTGCCAGGTGAGGCTGGCAACGGCCCACGGTTAGATTGGTGCATTTTACATGCCACCGGCAAGGAAGCCAGTCGAGGCGGTACTGGCATCGGCCAGGCGGCACTGGCATCGGCCAGGCAGCACTGGCATCGGCCAAGGCGGCACTGGCATCGGCCAAGGTGGCACTGGCATCGGCCCGACGGCACTGATTTTTATTCAAGTCATCAGACACAGGATATCTAGCACTGGGAACATAGATACGATACTTAAAAATTAGCTGAAGGTTTGCCAGTTCATATATTATCACTGACACTACATCAGTTCTTGACCAAATCATTAACTCTCAATTTACCGATTCCACCTAAGTTGATGAGTTGGCAGAACTGTTAGCATGCCAGGCAAAATGCTTAGCGGCATTTCATCCATCTTTACATTAGGCTACTTTGCCTTTCATTTTTTGGGGTCAATAAAATAAGTAGCTGTTGAATACTGGGTTTAATATAATCAATTTATCCCCTCCCTAAGATTACTGGCTTTGTGTCAAAATTTGAAATGAATATTTATCCCCTCATAAAAAGTGGATGTTAGTTAGTTAGTTAATTTTGGCTCAAAAGCAAAAAGCAAGGTCATGTAGGGGGACATGGAGTTAAGTACAGGGTGGTGTTCATGTAAAGAGTTCAGGCCACTTGAGGTCAAGGGAGACTTTGAACAAAGCGGTCATCGGCATCTTCACCATCTCGTCTGGCAGCTTGTTCCACGGATCCGCAACCCGGACAGAGAAAGCTCCTCTCCTTCGATTGAGATGAAATCGTCGTTAGCACACAAGAATACTGCAATAGTTACCACGAGAGAACCTCTCTCAAGAGCTTTTGGTGCATATAAGTATTCCTGTTTATATATCTTTAGTGGTGGTGGTGGATTTATCTCCTGCTGGCGATGTAAACAAGAGTGCTTATGTGTGCCTAAATCCCATATGAGAGGTTCCCTCATGGTAATTATCGCAATATTCTAACACAACAGCCACTTTCAAGTGGGAACATATATTACCTTTTGGTATTAATACTGCTTCTGTCACTATCAATTATATTTGAAGTTGTTGTTTAGTGTCACTAATAATTATTCTTTAAGTTGTTGTTTAGTATCAGGTCATCCCTGATCAAGTAGATTTATGATTAAAGGCTTTTTATCCATGCCTCCCCCTACTTATCATTCTTACCATTAGGAATGTAGTAAACCAATGAATGGCCCACAAAAAATGATAACTGATGGTTTAATTACTGACATAGGTACCATAAATCCTCAAGTATAATCCGCATTTTTTCCCCAAAATTTAAAGGTCAAAATCCCTAGTGCATACTATATACGAGGTTAAAAATGAAAATTATTTTCTAAGCAATGACCAAGTCTCTATTTGCAATGTTCAGCAATGTTTATTCAGACGCATTTTGCGATGTCAGGCGTGAAAATACCTTAAGCCAAGCCTGAAAGCAATGAAGTCATAAAAGAATCATCCATAACTTGCAGTAAGCAACATTTATTAAACGTTATTACTGTTATTTTTTTTATTTTCTGCAAACAAAATGCACAAAAAAGCTACGCGTTTGCATTATGTTATATATACAATAATAATAAAGGATGTTACCATATACAGTTTTACAAATCAAGGACATTATATAGACCTCCTTGACTCAAGTTAGAGAAGGGGTGCGTATTATACACAAGGTTTAAGTTTTTCAGAGGTACAGCCCCCTAAGAATCCCCTGCGTATTATACTCAAGGGAGGACTATACTCGAGGATTTACGGTATATCTAAGACTACATTATCTATGAGGAGGTGCTGAAAAGTTGCTGGCTTTGAGTAAAGGAAAATACAGGAGGGGCAGTTAATTATGAGTTTATTAAACATATTCCCTTCTCAGATTCACACACTTACTGCAGTGGTCCTTCAGTTTTTTGAAGCCTTATAAAAAAAACTTGGAAGGTTGGGTCTCCAACCAAGCTCTTCGTGATACTCTTAAAGCCAGGAACTTTTCAGCAACCCCTTGTAATGTATCCTATATATTGTTGAGACGATAGAGTGTTATATACAGGCAATTTGGCTGCCGCTTCTAACAGGTTGAACAGTCATGTGGAGGGCTGTTGTTGACGACACTTGCCTAAGTTACCATGGTTGAGAACCAAACTTCTTAACTACATAGCCATGCCTATAAGAAACACGTTCTTTCTCTTTTTAGCTTTCACTGCTTACCTGCCTGCCTGCCTGTCTGTCTCTCTCTCACACGCACACAAATTTACTTTTGTTATTTGGATTGACCAATTTAATAAGATATTTATCATTAAATATATGGTTGTGTGGTTAAGAAGTTCATTTATATATGGAGTCAGATTCAGTGTCATTGGGCAAACATCTGTGTAATGGGCCATAGGCTGACAAATGTCTTGCGGGTGAATTTGATTGATGGGAACTCTACAAAGTCTGTGATATATTCTCCTTTACTTGTTCCACTCATTAGACTGTGGCCATGCTGGGGCACCACCTTGAAGAATTTTCAGTTGAATGAATTGCCCCCCCCCCCCAGTACTTATTTGTTTTCAAGCCTTGTATTTATTCTTTCGGTCTCTTTTGCCGAACTGCTAAGTTATGGGGGATTTAAACTCACCAATACCAGTTGTCAAGAAATGGCAAGGGACAAACACACACACGTATATACCATGGGCGTTTAGTTTCTGCCTACCAAATCCACTCAAAAAGCTTCGGTCGACCTGACGCAATAGTAAAAGACGCTTGCCCAAGGTGTTGTGCAGTGGGACTGAACCGAGAACCATATGGTTGAGAAGCAAACTTCTTACCACACAGCCACACATGCACCATCCATGCAGTTATGTCTGTTGTGTTTTTGTTATCATCCTTCCATACTCTCTCTTTACTCTTTTACTTGTTTCAGTCATTTCACTGCGGCCATGCTGGAGCACCACCTTTAATCGAGCAACTCGACCCCGGGACTTATTCTTTGTAAGCCCAGTACTTATTCTATCGGTCTCTTTTTGCCGAACCGCTAAGTGACGGGGACATAAACGCACCAGCATCGGTTGTCAAGCAATGATAGGGGTACAAACACAAACATACACGCACACACATATATACATATATATACATATATATGACGGGCTTCTTTCAGTTTCCGTCTAGCAAATCCACTCACAAGGCTTTGGTCGGCCTGAGGCTATAGCAGAAGACACTTGCCCAAGGTGCCACGCAGTGGGACTGAACCCGGAACCATGTGGTTGGTAAACAAGCTACTTACCACACAGCCACTCCTGCGCCTATGTTTTTTTTCATTTTTTTTTTTATATATTCTTCCATTTGATCTACACACCTTGTCTTTATTTGTACTTGTCTCATTCTATCCTTCATATTTGCTCATTTATATCCCAGCAACATTTGGCTGTCGATGCCAGCAAAATGAACAATATTATCAATAAAGCATTGACATTGTGGGGATGTTTGGTTGATGACCACCTTATGAGGATTGGGCATGTCCATGTCCTTTGTGTGGTTTTTTCATGTTTTCTGTATGTTCCTTCATTGTCTGTTCATACAACATTTGACTATATATATATATATACTAGCAGTATCACCCAGCGTTGCTCGGGTTTGTAAGGGAAATAACTATATAAGCATTTTTAGAGAGTTATAGCCAAAAAATAGCAAAAAAATGCATTAAAAATGGAAAAAAAATGATGGTAAATTTTTTTAAAAATCGTTGACTCATCGTAGACATTTTTAGAGAGTTACTTCCCTTATATAATAGCGAAAAAATGCATTAAAATAGAAAAAAATGATGGTAAATTATTTTTAAAATCATAGACTCATCGTAGATGCGCGCTACTACCCAGAAGGGCTCAATATTAATCACGACTATAAGATACCCGCTTTTGGTTAAACTGCACCGCAAAATGTGGGAGTAGTTAGGAATCTAAATCGTAGGAGACAGACACACAACTTCACTTTTATATATAAAGATATATATATCATCATCATCATCATCATTTAGCGTCCGTTTTCCATGCATTATATATATATATATATATATTTATACATATATATATATATATATATATATATATGTGAAGGTGCATGGCTCAGTGGTTCGAGTGTCGAGCTTACGATCGTGAGGTTGTGAGCTCGAATCCCGGACCAAGCTGCATGTTGTGTTCTTGAGCAAGACATTTTATTTCATGTTGCTCCAGTTCACTCAGCTGTAGAAATGAGTTGTGACGCCACAGGTGCTAAGCTGTATTGGCCTTTGCATTTCCCTTGGATAACATCAGTGGTGTGGAGAGGGGAGGCCGGTATGCGTGGGTGACTGCTGGTCTTCCATAAACAACCTTGCCCAGACTTGTGCCTAGGAGGGTAACTTTCTAGGTGCAATCCCATGGTCAGTGTTGTGACCGAAGGGGGTCTCAGATATATATATTCTTTTTCTATTCCTGAGCGTTATACTAATACATCTGTTTGTTTTGTATACCACCTGTCTTCGTCTTTTGTTTTTTTCGTAAACTCTCCCTATATATATATATATAAAATATATATGTATGTATGTGTGTGCTTGCGTAAATATTAACATGTACTTCTCCCAAGATTCACTGAGCTACAGATGGGTACATTGTTGATATTTTCCTGTAAATAAATTGTCTGGTAGCTTTGCACTTTTGAACACGAGTGGAATGAAAACTCCTTGTACTTGAAAACAGCTAAGGACTTCCAGCTGTAAAAATGTAATCATCTAACTCATGCAAGCAAGGAAAAATGAATGACAAGCAAATGAACAAATATATGTGCATATGTATGTGCACATATATATATATATATATATATATACACACATATATATATATACACACACACACACACATATATATATATATATATATATACATATATATATATAATATATATATATATATATATATAATATATATATATATATATATATAGATCAATAAATGGTGGGGTTGTGTTGACCGCACGTGGAGAAATGATAAGCAAGGAAATATTGTAAAAATGCAGAATGCTAGATTGAAAGAAAATTTTTATGAAATGAGAAATTGAGAAAATATATAAATATATATTTATTCAAACCGGTTTTCGTCATAGTGTGACTTATCAAGAATAGTTATGTAACAAAAGTTTTTTTAAAAATGAGAAAGGGGATTTTGTAAAACAAAAAATTGAAGAACTCAAAAGAGTTGTCTCCCCTTATTCACAACACAGGAACTGAAGAACCACAATTACTACTACTTCCTGTTTTTGCCAACATCCTTAATTAAACCAAACAACACATGGTCTTAATCCCATCGGATCCTAATACCTCAAGGTAACTTTTCCGTGAACAATCATTAAGCTCAAGATACACAACGAACTCACAATGTATCGGAGTACTTATTTTTTAATTTTTGTACATATTTATTATTATTCTTTTGCAAAAAACAATGCAACTTTCTTTTTTCCCCTTTCTCATTTTTAAAAAAACTTTTGTTACATAACTATTCTTGATAAGTCACACTATGACAAAAACCGGTTTGAATAAATATATATGCCAAGGGCAGGGATCCCGTGTTCTCGTGTGTAAATTTGTGTTTTTTTTAACTATGAATAAATGAAAGAATGTTAAAATCGTCGTTCGACTCCATTCTTTCATTTATATATATATATATATATATATATATATATCATCCGAACGTGGCCGTAGCCAGTTCCGCATCGACCGGCCTCCGTGCTGTGGGCACGTAACAAACACCATCCGATCATGGCCGTTCGCCAGCCTCATCTGGCACCTGTGTCGGTGGCACATAAAAACACCTTCCGAAGACCCGGCAAGACTAGTCAGTCCACCTGTGCATACCTTCCTTCTTGTGACACTTGTGAAGACCTGTTGAGGCAAGTGAAAATCAAATCAAATCAAATCAAAATAGATGAACATCAATGGAATTTGTATCTTTGTGGTACCAGTACCGGTGGCACACAAGAAAACCATCCGAACGTGGCCGTAGTCAGTACCGCATCGAGTGGCCATCGTGCTGTGGGCACATAACAAACACCATCCGATCGTGGTCGTTCGCCAGCCTCATCTAGCACCTGTGTTGGTGGCACATAAAAACACCATCCGAAGACCCGGCAAGACTAGTCAGGCCATATCCCATGGCCCCTACCTGGGACGTAGTCAGTCCACCTGTGCATACCTTCCTCCTTGTGATACTTGTGAAGGCCTGTTGAGGCAAGTGAAAATCAAAATGAAATCAAAACAAATCAAATCAAATCAAATCAAAACAAATCAAAATAGATGAACATTAATGGAATTGTATCTTGTGGTACCAGCGCCGGTGGCACGCAAGAAAACCATCCGAACGTGGCCGTAGCCAGTACCGCACCGACTGGCCTCCGTGCTGTGGGCACGTAACAACACCATCCGATCGTGGCCGTTCGCCAGCCTTCTGGCACCTGTGTCGGTGGCACATAAAAACACCATCCGAAGACCCGGCAAGACTAGTCGGGCCATAACCTGTGGCCCCTACCTGGGACGTAGTCAGTCCACCTGTGCATACCTTCCTTCTTGTGACACTGTGAAGACCTGTTGAGGCAAGTGAAAAAAAATCAAATCAAAACAAATCAAAATAGATGAACATCAATGGAATTTGTATCTTTGTGGTACCAGTGCCGATGGCACGTGGCACACAAGAAAACCATCCGAACGTGGCCGTAGCCAGTACCGCATCGACTGGCCTCCGTGCTGTGGGCACGTAACAAACACCATCCGATCGTGGCCGTTTGCCAGCCTCATCTGGCACCTGTGTCGGTGGCACATAAAAAACACCATCCGAGCGTGGCCGTCTGCCAGCCTCGTCTGGCACCTGTGTCGGTGGCACATAAAAAACACCATCCGAGCGTGGCCGTTTGCCAGCCTCGTCTGGCACCTGTGTCGGTGGCACATAAAATCACCCACTACACTCTCGGAGTGGTTGGCGTTAGGAAGGGCATCCAGCTGTAGAAACACTGCCAGATCTGACTGGACTGGTGCAGCTTTCGGGCTCCCCAGACCCCAGTTGAACCGTCCAACCCATGCTAGCATGGAAAGCGGACGTTAAATGATGATGATGATGATGATGTGATGATGATGATATATATATATATACACACACACAAATATATATATATACACATATATATATATATATATATATATTATACATAATATATTACACACACACTATATATATATATATATATATATATATATATATATATATGTCCGTGAGTGTAAGTATATGCATCTCTTCAAAAAAATAGAACACCACCTAGATTCTTTAATACTATAAAGAAAATTGCAAAATATCAACAAAAATGTAGGTTTCTTGTTAATATTTAATTACTGTGGTCATGTGAATGTATTTTTGTATCTTGAAAAAGATGTTTTGTTTCAATTCTTTTGTTTGTTTCTATTTTGGTTTCTTTACCCCAGTTTTCTTTCCTCGTTTAGTTTTTATGTTATAGTTGTGTACAAACTTCTTTTTTCATTAAGCTTTGTTTTCTTTATTGCTTAATGTAATTAGGTTGTGCTATGTCTCTATCTAATTTAGATGACTCAATAGCACCTGCTAAAATGAACAACTATTTGTCAAACTTCAAGAAAGGAAAGCGTTTGTCTTTTTGCAAGCTTTATGCTGAAGGTCATAATTTTAAAACCATTAAAAAAAGTAACAGAAAGAAAATATACTAGGTATTCTTTTACATGCACAGAATAGAATAGACTCTCAAAATGAAGAATGAGAGCCAACAGCTAGAAACATTTGGTTCTATTAGAAAAAAATATCTCAGATTTCTGAGTTTAAAAGATGTGAGAAGGCTTAGAAAATTAGTGTTAAGTGGCTGGAGGAAAACTATCACATCCTTTTATTAGCGATAAATTTCACTTCTAGGAACATAATATTTATATAATGCATCTAGTCACCATTAAAAGGTTTCTATTTGTAGAAGGACTTGAACTTAAAAGCCTAGGTTGCCAAGGGGTGGTGGAGGAACAGTGAAAAACATTGCTGACAGGAAAGCATTCTATGAACTGGACAAAGAAAAGGAATATAAATTTTCTTCTAAATGTTTCTCCTTTTTGGATGAACGAAGATTTTTCCTTCATATATAACTCAGGTTGCTACTTCAACAGATAAACAAAAAACAAAAGAAGAAAAAAAAGGAAACTCAAGTAAGACTTCCTACAATGGACAAAATATTTGTAGATGATGGTACCATGGTAGTTGCTTCAAGCTTTCCAAAAGTATCTTCTGTTTATTCAACAAGTCAATGAACCAAGTCCTTGTTTACTATTCATCCAGGGAGTGCAAGGCGGTGAGCTGGCAGAAACGTTAGCACGCCGGGCGAAATACGTAGCCATATTTCGTCTGTCGTTACGTTCCGAGTTCAAATTCCGCCGAGGTCAACTTTACCTTTCATCCTTCCGGAGTCGATAAATTAAGTACCAGTCATGCACTGGGGGTCGATGTAATCGAATTAATCCCTTTGTCTGTCCTTGTTTGTCCCCTCTGTGTTTAGCCCCTTGTGGGTAGTAAAGAAATATATGCATTCAGGGAGTGGAGAGTAGTACTGTGATGTTTTATTGTTTTGGGGGCCCCCGGAACTGGTAGAAGACAGGCGTAAATTACTCTCAAACAAGAGACCAAGTTCAAATATTTGTAATTAAATGAAGTCTGCTAAAGGCACTCAAGGACCATGTAAAGGTGTTAAACCAAGTGGCAGATTATGTTTACCATTCCAAAACTCTGGCATAAACAACTGGAACAAATACTGCAGGGCATCCTGTCTGGCACTTTTGTAATTCTTTCAGTCCATTCTTCTGAACTAGTTCTTCATCTTATCAACCCTGAAAACATAAAAGGCACAGATGAATTTAGCAGGACTTGAACTCAGCATGCAGAGATTCAGAATAAATACCACAAGGTATTTTCTCCGATTTACCAATTTACCATCTAGATTTGACAATATACCACCAATATAATACTCCTGTTCTTTCAGCATTGGTACTGTTTAATCTCCACTACTGAATCCCATTGAAAGATATAGTGGTAGATCATTAAATCAAATTTATTTATTTAAAAACAAGGAATCTTTATTCATACAGTAATAGTTCGGAAAGAATAGTACAAATTAGAGAGAGCAACATTATTGAAAAAACAGAAAGAAAATAGTTCTGGCAGTATGATGAAAAGGATTTTTTAAAAAAATGTATAAAGAACGAAAAAATAAAAATAAAAAGATAAAATCATGCTGGAAGCATTGATTATTGAATTATGATTATGAATAAACATGAATTCTATTTTTGAAAAAAAAAAAAATAGTTTCAATACAATAACTGATTTGATTTTAACTTGCAGGTGTTCCACTTTTTAAAATTTTTTATTATATTCTTGTGTGTCTGTGTATTGGTGTATTTCTATGTATGCTTAATATTTTAATATGTAGTACTGTATAAAGAAACAATCAAAATATTCTCCTTTTCCCCCTACTCTCTTCCCCCCCCCACCTTACTCTTCAGACACACACACACATACAAATATATATATGTGCATATATAAATATATATATATATATGGCGGTGAGCTGGCAGAAACGTTAGCGCGTCGGACGAAATACTTAGCGGTATTTCGTCTGTCGTTACGTTCTGAGTTCAAATTCTGCCAAGGTCGACTTTGCCTTTCATCCTCTCAGGGTCGATAAATAAAGTACCAGTTTCGCACTGGGTCGATATAATCGACTTAATCCCTTTGTCTGTCCTTGTTTATCCCCTCTATGTTTAGCCCCTTGTGGGCAATAAAGAAATATATATATATATATCATCATCATCATCATCATCATTTAGCGTCCGTTCTCCATGCTAGCATGGGTTGGACGGTTCAACTGGGGTCTGGGGAGCCGAAGGCTGCACCAGGCCAGTCAGATCTGGCAGTGTTTCTACAGCTGGATGCCCTTCTAACGCCAACCACTCCGAGAGTGTAGTGGGTGATTTTATGTGCCACCGACACAGGTGCCAGACGAGGCTGGCGAACGGCCACGCTCGGATGGTGTTTTTATGTGCCACCGACACAGGTGCCAGACGAGGCTGGCAGACGGCCACGCTCGGATGGTGTTTTTATGTGCCACCGACACAGGTGCCAGATGAGGCTGGCAGGTGCAGACGAGGCTGGCAGACGGCCACGCTCGGATGGTGTTTTTATGTGCCACCGACACAGGTGCCAGATGAGGCTGGCGGACGGCCACGATCGGATGGTGTTTGTTACGTCCCCAAAGCACGGAGGCCAGTCTATGCGGTACTGGCTACGGCCACGTTCGGATGATTTTCTTGTGTGCCACAAGGATACAAATTCCATTTATGTTCATCTATTTTGATTTGTTTTGATTTGATTTGATTTTCACTTGCCTCAACAGGTCTTCACAAGTGTCACTTGCCTCAACAGGTCTTCACAAGTGTCACAAGAAGGAAGGTATGCACAGGTGGACTGTCTGCGTCGCCGGGTCTTCGGATGGTGTCTTTATGTGCCACCGACACAGGTGCCAGATGTGGCTGGCGAACGGCCACGATCGGATGGTTTTCTTGTGTGCCACCGGTACTGGAACCACAAAGATACAAATTCCATTGATGTTCATCTATTTTGATTTGGTTTGATTTTCACTTGCCTCAACAGGTCTTCACAAGTGTCACGCGGTGTCACACACTTGCCTCAACAGGTCTCCACAAGTGTCACACACCTGCCTCTGCCTCAACAGGTCTTCACAAAGTGTCACACACTTGCCTCTGCCTCACAGGTCTTCACAAAGTGTCATAAGAGGGAAGGTATGCACAGGTGGACTGACTACGTCGCCGGGTCTTTGGATGGTGTTTTTATGTGCCACCGACACAGGTGCCAGGTGAGGCTGGCGAACGGCCACGATCAGATGGTGTTTGTTGTGCCCACAGCACGGAGGCCAGTCGATGCGGGTAACAGCTACGGCCACTTCGGATGGTTTTCTTGTGTGCCACCGGTACTGGAACCACAAAGATACAAATTCCATTGATATTCATCTATTTTGATTTGGTTTGATTTTCACTTGCCTCAACAGGTCTTCACAAGTGTCACACACACTGCCTCAACAGGTCTTCACAAGTGTCATAAGAGGGAAGGTATGCACAGGTGGACTGACTACGTCGCCGGGTCGCGTTCGGATGGTGTCTTTATGTGCCACCGGCACAGGTGCCAGATGAGGCTGGCGAACGGCCACGATCGGATGGTATGGTGTTTTTATGTGCCACCGACACAGGTGCCAGATGAGGCTGGCAGGTGCCAGACGAGGCTGGCAGACGGCCACGCTCGGATGGTGTTTTTATGTGCCACCGACACAGGTGCCAGATGAGGCTGGCGGACGGCCACGATCGGATGTGGTGTTTGTTACGTCCCCAAAGCACGGAGGCCAGTCTATGCGGTACTGGCTACGGCCACGTTCGGATGATTTTCTTGTGCCACCGGCACTGGTACCACAAAGATACAAATTCCATTTATGTTCATCTATTTTGATTTGTTTTGATTTGATTTGATTTTCACTTGCCTCAACAGGTCTTCACAAGTGTCACTTGCCTCAACAGGTCTTCACAAGTGTCACAAGAAGGAAGGTATGCACAGGTGGACTGTCTGCGTCGCCGGGTCTTCGGATGGTGTCTTTATGTGCCACCGACACAGGTGCCAGATGTGGCTGGCGAACGGCCACGATCGGATGGTTTTCTTGTGTGCCACCGGTACTGGAACCACAAAGATACAAATTCCATTGATGTTCATCTTTTTGATTTGGTTTGATTTTCACTTGCCCAAACAGGTCTTCACAAGTGTCACGCGTGTCACACACTTGCCTCAACAGGTCTCCACAAGTGTCACACACTTGCCTCTGCCTCAACAGGTCTTCACAAAGTGTCACACACTTGCCTCTGCCTCAACAGGTCTTCACAAGTGTCATAAGAGGGAAGGTATGCACAGGTGGAATGACTACGTCGCCGGGTCTTGGATGGTGTTTTTATGTGCCACCGACACAGGTGCCAGGTGAGGCTGGCGAACGGCCACGATCAGATGGTGTTTGTTGTGCCCACAGCACGGAGGCCAGTCGATGCGGTACCAGCTACGGCCACTTCGGATGGTTTTCTTGTGTGTGCCACCGGTACTGGAACCACAAAGATACAAATTCCATTGATATTCATCTATTTTGATTTGGTTTGATTTTCACTTGCCTCAACAGGTCTTCACAAGTGTCACACACTTGCCTCAACAGGTCTTCACAAGTGTCATAAGAGGGAAGGTATGCACAGGTGGACTGACTACGTCGCCGGGTCTTCGGATGGTGTCTTTATGTGCCACCGGCACAGGTGCCAGATGAGGCTGGCGAACGGCCACGATCGGATGGTGTTGTTGTGCCCACAGCACGGAGGCCAGTCGACGATGCGGTACTGGTTACGGCCACATTTGGGTGGTTTTCTTGTGTGCCACCGGCACTGGTACCACAAAGAATACAATTCCACTGATGTCATCTATTTTGATTTGTTTTGATTTGATTTGATTTTCACTTGCCTCAACAGGTCTTCATAAGTGTCACAAGAAGGAAGGTATGCACAGGACTGACTACGTCCCAGGTCGGGGCCACGGGTTATGGCCTGACTAGTCTTGCCGGGTCTTCTCATGCACAGCATACTTCCATAGGTCTCGGTCTCTAGACATTTCCTTAGTGAGACCTAAAGTTCGAAGGTCGTGCTTCACCACCTCGTCCCAGGTTTTCCTGGGTCTACCTCTTCCACAGGTTCCCTCCACTGCTAGGGTGTAGCACTTTTGCACACAACTATCTTCAGCCTTTCTTGTCACATGACCATACCAGCGCAGCCGTCTCTCTTGCACGCCACAACTGACGCTTCTTAGGTTCAGCTTTTCTCTCAAGGAACTTACACTCTGACGATTATGAACACTGACATTACACATCCATCGGAGCATACTGGCTTCATTTCTTGCGAGCTTACGCATATCCTCAGCAGTCACGGCCCATGTTTCACTACCATGTAGCATGGCTGTACGTACACATGCATCATACAGTCTGCCTTTTACTCTGAGCGAGAGGCCTTTTGTCACCAGCAGGGGTAAGAGCTCTCTAAACTTTGCCCAGGCTATTCTTACTCTAGCAGTTACACTTTCAGCACACCCACCCCGCTACTGACTTGGTCTCCTAGGTAGCGGAAGCTATCAACTACTTCTAGTTTGTCTCCCTGGAACGTGGCAGAAGTTGGTCTCTGCATATTTCCAGTGTTATTGCTCCTGAGCATTTGCCACAGACAAAAACTATTTTCCTAGTTAGCCTTCCTTTGACATTGCTGCACCTCTTATGTGTCCATAGCTTACACTTGGTGCATCTTATAGAGTTTCTACCTACACCTTTTTTACAGATCGAGCAGGGCCATCTACCTGAAGGCGTTTGTGATTGATCTACCTTCCTACTTATTAGAACTTTGGTTTTGGCTAGGTTGATTCTAAGGCCCTTCGATTCTAATCCTGTTTCCACACCTGGAACTTCTCCTCCAGTTCTGATAGTGACTCAGCAATTAGAGCAAGGTCATCAGCATAGAGGAGCTCCCAGGGGCAACCTGTCTTGAATTCCTCCGTTATTGCCTGGAGGACTATGATAAATAGGAGGGGACTGAGGACTGAACCTTGGTGGACCCCAACCTCTACCCGGAATTCTTCACTGTACTCGTTGCCCACCCTCACCTTACTAGCAGCGTCTCTGTACATGGCTTGCACAGCTCTCACCAACCATTCTTCTATCCCTAGTTTCCTCATTGACCACCAGATAAGGGACCGGGGGACCCTGTCAAAGGCTTTCTCCAAGTCAACAAAAGCCAGGTACAAGGGCTTATCTTTGGCTAGGTATTTCTCCTGCAGCTGTCTTACCAGGAATATAGCATCAGTAGTACTTTTCCCTGGCACGAACCCAAACTGCATATCATCTAAGGTAACTCTCTCTCTAATTAGTTGGGCTACAACCCTCTCCGTAACCTTCATTACCTGATCCAGCAGCTTGATGCCCCTGTAGTTATTTGTCTCTAGGGCGTCGCCTTTACCTTTGTAGCAGTTGACTATTATGCTGCTACACCAGTCATTGGGTATGACCCCCTCGTGTATCACCTGGTTAACTATACGGGTGACTAAGCTATAGCCGACACCACCAGATATTTTGAGCATCTCTGCAGTAATTCCTGATGGCCTGGGGCTTTCCCTGTTTTCATGCTTCTAATTGCCTTATCTACTAAGGAACTGTTAACTCGGATTGCTGGTCCCTCTGTTGGGTCATTCGGCAGACTCTCTTTATCCCATTCATTTTCTTCATTCAGCAACCTATCATAGTGGCGTCTCCAAGTCTCTCTCTTTGCACCCTCATTAAGTGCAAGTGAACCGTCCTCCTTGCGAACACATTTTCTCCTACCACGTCACGATTCTCTCTCACACACTGTCTTGCAACACGAAAAATACCTCAAGTTTTCATCCTCACGACGCAGGACATTGGCAAATTTTTCCTTCTCTGCTTCCCCTCTGGCTAGATAGACCTGTCTCCTGGCTTCCCTTCTGGCAGACTGATACACTTCCTGCTACCACCGTTCTTCCAGGCCTTCCAAGCCTGTTTTTTTTGTCTAATAGCCCTGTCAACAATATTGTTCCACCACCACGTTATTTTGGGTCTTAAGGGGACTTTGCACCAGCACAGATCTGGTCAGCGGCTTTCAGCAGGTTGTCCCTCAGAAGCGTCCAGTTGTCTTCTACCCCATGCGTAGCTATACTCCCTTCCATTTCGTCTAAAGCTTCAAATAACATATCTCTAAATCTCTGTCCATTCGCAGGGTCTTTAAGCTTCCAGACCCTTCTTCTCCATGTTGGTCGTCTTCTAGTCGCCCTCTTAGTCCTGATCCTAAAGTCACTAACTACCAGTCTATGTTGTGGGGTGCATTCTTCACTTGGGAAGGTTTTGGCATTTATAAGCAGCCATCTTTCCCTTTTTCTGGCAAGGATGTAGTCGATTGGCTAGTATGCCGGCCCGATCGGTAGGTGACCAGGTGGCTTGTCGGTTTCCTGAAGTTAGTGTTGCAAATCATAAGACTATTCGCATCGCAGAACTCCAGCAGCCTGGTTCCCTCCTCGTTGCGGGAACCATAACCGTAGCCTCCATGCACGCCATGGAAGCCCCCAGCACGTCGTCCAACATGCCCATTGAAGTCACCAGCCACAAAGAGAAGGTCTCCTGTCGTTCGTCAATGATGTGGTCTGCAGTAGGGTGTCATAGAAACAGTCTTTCTGTCCATCAGGTAGCCCTGGCTGAGGGGCATAGGCCGATATAATAGTTGCTAAACTATGTGGAGCACTAACCTAATCTTAATATTCTGTCACTTACTCTGACTACCTCGATTACCTTATCTACCCATTTTCGGCGATAAGCATGCCCACACCCCCGACTCCGTCAGTATTCCCAGCCCAGAAAATTTGTACCTCTGTCCTTTGCCTGTGAGGAACCTAGCAGAACCTCCTCTCACCTCACTTCTTGAATGCAGCATATATCAACCCACCTCCGTTCAAGCAATTCAACTATCTCGCCAGATCTGCCTTTCAGTGTGCCGACGTTGAGGGTGCCAACCTGAGGCTGTGGGTGGGGGGGTGGAAGTGGTATTGGTCCTAATAGCGTCATGTACCTGAAAAGAAAACTCGCGTTTGGTAGTATTCATAGACAAACAATGGAACTTAAGTTCAAACCTCGTATACAACACTAAACATATCTTGCAATGACTGAACACTACCTTTTATGGAAGGAGGTGGGGGTGGTGGCGTAAGACTTTGAGTGTATAAGGGGGACAAGGATGAGAAAAATTTAGGACTTCCTGTACGGTGGTGGGGGTGGGAGGGCGGGTGCACCGCGAAAACCGGGCGGCGCCATTTCTTCCTTCCTTGGGAGAGAAATAGTTATTAGTAGCTATAAATAAATACCTAAATTTTGCCTAACCTATGGGAGAAGCGTGGACGATAAGGAGCTATAAATTATAAATACATTTATTCTATATCTACGAGGCGTGAGACTGATCGATAAAATAAAATAAAATTAGGGGCAAGCTTTAAGATTAAATATATATTTAACACAAGACATGAGACAACGATATATAATTAAGATGAACTATAGAATTATATGTACATATAAAAAAAAAGACACAAGGCGTGAGGCTAAATTTCACAAGTCATAACAATAATACTAATAGAGATAAAACAGGGCTAACTAAAAGATCAGATCAGTTGCAGATAGTTAAGTAGGTACACGGGTTGAAATTAAATTAGATTGCTTAGCTTGGATTCATATTTGTATTTCGTATTTCGTAGGGAGTCGGATACCAGTCTGAATTCAAGTGAGGCCGTTGAAATCAGTCGCTGGTTTATATGCATATAGGGTGGCGGAGAAAGGGGGCGAATGGCGATCGAAGAGATATAAGACAATTGAAGAGGAACGGGGGGGTCGTGGCCCACCAAGAATCGGCCGGCAGCCATTTCTTCCTTCCTTGATGACTGTGCACATATACATGTACACACACACACTTATATAAATATATGTGCAAATACATATATATGTATCTTGTTTCAGTCATTACACTGTGGCCATTCTGGGGCATCACCTTGAAGAATTTCAGTCAGATGAATCGACCACAGTACTTTTTCATTTTTTTCTTGAGCCTGGTACTTTTTCTATATCTATCTCTTTTGCTGAACTGCTAAGTTATATTGAAATAGACACACCAACACCTGTTGTTAAGCAGTGGTGACAGACAGACGCACACACACACATACATATACACATACACACCGGGTTTCTTTTAGTTTCCATTGATCAAATCCACTCAAGGCTTTGTTTGGCCTGAAGCTATAGTAGAAGACACTTGCCCAAAGTGGCATGCAGTGGGACTGAACCCAGAACCATATGGTTAGAAAGCAAACTTCTTACCACACAGCCATGCCTGTACCTGTGTGTGTATTTTAAGCTATAAAATATTTATAGTTAAATACATGCCACCGTGCCGATTGTGGCCATTGCCAGCCTCTCCTGGCACGTAAAAAGCCCCCACTACACTCACGGAGTGGTTGGCGTTAGGAAGGGCATCCAGCTGTAGAAACACTGCCAGATCAGACTGGAGCCTGGTGCAGCCTCCTGGCTTCCCAGACCCCAGTCGAACCGTCCAACCCATGCTAGCATGGAAAATGGACGTTAAACGATGATGATGATGATGAAATACAAAACATAAAAACTGTCAGATATGCTCCAGTAGACTAACACATTTATTTCTTTTTAAAAGGAAAAGTCAGGGTACTATATGTACCTATTGCTTGAAAGAGGAGTTAAAACCCTCCAAAACCACACACCTCTCACAATATACAAACACGCATGAAGAATATAGCAAATATATTTCTCTGAAACAGTTCTCCCATTTTTAAAGTAAATTTTGTAAAATACAAATAAGATCATAGGCATCCTAGTATCAATTGATTTCACTTTCTGTGTCGAATGAACGCTTAAAGCTCGTCAGCTAGGCTTACTACATAAACTGTTTTAAAAAACATGTTTACCTGTCCATATGTCTTGTTCAACTGAAGGCCCTGCAAATTCCAAATGAATGTTAGTGAGCAAGAATTTAAAATTCAAATAAATTATCATTATCTATGCATAGGAGTGGCTGTGTGGTAAGCAGCTTGCTTATCAACCACATGGTCCCGGGTTCAGTCCCACTATGTGACACCTTGGGCAAGTGTCTTCTACTATAGCCTCGGGCCGACCAAAGTCTTGTGAGTGGATTTGGTAGACAGAAACTAAAAGAAGCCTGTTGTATATATGTATATATATATATATATATATATTTATATATATGCATGTGTGTGTATAGGTTTGTGTGTCTGTTTGTCTCACCAACATCGCTTGACAACCGATGCTGGTGTGTTTGCATCCCCGTAACTTAGCGGTTCAGCAAAATAGACCGCTAGAAAAAGTACTAGGCCTACAAAGAATTAGTCCAGGGGTCTATTTGCTCGACTAAATGTGATGCTCCAGCATGGCCACAGTGAAATGACTGAAACAAGTAAAAGAGTAAAAAGAGAGTATAAAAATAATGATAAAGTGTTTACATATTGTAAGAGTCATGTGGTTTTGGAGGGTTTTAACTCTTCTTTTAAGCAAACAGGTATATATTGCACCCTGACTGTTTATTATATATTTCACTTATTTGAATTATGTTTGCTGGCCACTTTGTCATTATTTTTATAGATAATGATAACTTATTTGAATTTTAAATGTATTTAAATCTATATATATAAAGCTGAAGTTGTCTGTGTGTGGCAGGTTTGGTAGCCTTCAACTAACACTTTCTCCTTCGAGACTGCAGCTCAAGTTGACCAAAATTGAGAGTATGATAGAAGAAGGCTTGCTATTCCTTCCGTAGAAGAAAAAATTCAAATCGGACCATGTTAAGACCAAAAATTATTTACATCTAAAAGGTGCTTTTTTTCTATGAAAATCCCTATTTTTTACGATTTTTTGACTGCTGTGTCACCATTTTGCGGTGTATTTCAACCAGAAAAATGTTCACTTAAAGAGAATAACAAGCTACATAATGAAAAATTTTACTTTTCAAAAAATCCAATTCTAAAGGGTTGAAACAAACCCGAGCAACACCGGGCGATATTGCCAGTATATATATATAAATGCATGCGGAGGCATGGCAGTATGGCTGAAAAATTCACTTCTCAACCATGTATCTTCATATTCAGTCACACTTCATGTTATCTTGTACATATGCCTTTTATAATATAGACTTGTGAAGGTATTTGGAAGACAGGAATATATATATAATATATATATACTTAATAAAAGGGTTCAGCAAAGATGAACTCTTTATTTGCTGAACCCTTTTATTAAGTATTACTTAAATTTACTGTGAAATGGTCCTTTTTCATACCGAATTCTACTTGGTGAAATTATTGATTACTTCTTAATTAATTAATTTTACCCTTTGTTATTATTGATATATATATAATATATATATATATATATATATATATACTAGCAGTATCGCCCGGCGTTGCTCAGGTTTGTAAAGGAAATAACTATAAAGCATTTTTAGAGAGTTATAGCCAAAAAATAGCAAAAAAATGGAAAAAAAATGATGGTAAATTTTTTTTTTGAGTTAAAAAAGGTGGAGTTGCGTCCCCATGACGGTCTGTGGTTTGGGTTTCTGATTCTCGACCCCATGTCGAATTTATCGATTTTTTTCAGAACTGGGGGAACTTTTCAAAATTTTCGCTGCGTTAGTTTTGAATTATGACATTGGGCTATGTGTGTGTCAAGTTTCATCAATTGTTATTGATATAGAACTCAAATATAAAGTTCTCAGACAATAACAATTAATATTGTATTTATTGTCTGTGAAAATTATAGAATATAAAACAACTTTGATAAAAACTTATACCTACTTTTCTGACGAAAACAATGCCGTTCTGAACATTTTGGCTGCAACTGTACATGTAATAATTAAAACCTAGGCTAGCCTAGGTAGTTTTTATATTAGCCTTCGAATTCGGTAAATTGTTAGGCAAGCCTAGGCTGCTTTTATATTAGAAATAATTTCAAATACTGTACTGTTGTCTACCTGATGGTGTTACTCATTGAGGCTGGTGTAGGAGGAGGAGGGGATTACATGCTAGATGTTGATGGTTCGGGATCATCAGCTGCCTCCTATTGTGATGGTGTAGATCGTTGTGTGAATTTGTCTAAAGTTCTTTGAATGGTCTTTTTCTTCTTCTTTTCAAGGATTAGGTAATATGGTGCAATAGTATCTTGACAACCCCTCTTTTACTCTTTTACTTGTTTCAGTCATTTGACTGCGGCCATGCTGGAGCACCGCCTTTAGTCGAGCAAATCGACCCTGGGACTTATTCTTTGTAAGCCCAGTACTTATTCTATCGGTCCCTTTTGCCGAACCGCTAAGTGACGGGGACGTAAACACACCAGCATCGGTTGTCAAGCAATGCTAGGGAGACAAACACAGACACACATACACATACATACATATATATATATATATAATTATATATATATATATATATATGACAGGCTCTTTTCAGTTTCCGTCTACCAAATCCACTCACAAGGCTTTGGTCGGCCCGGGGCTATAGCAGAAGACACTTGCCCAAGATGCCACACTGTGGGACTGAACCCGGAACCATGTGGTTGGTTAGCAAGCTACTTACCACACAGCCACTCCTGCCCAATATTTTTACAAAACGTTGTGCATTGGGATCCGTTTCCTCAAATAAGACAAGACATTTATCTAAATGAGAAAAGCCCTCTTGCCTTTCCTTCGATGTAAAATGACGAGGCTCATGATCAATGATGCATACTGTGTTTTAACATCAATCTTAATAAGCTATACAGATTATATGTTCCTATTGCTTTTTTATTTGTTTATTTCCTGGAGACGAATACAAACGTAGCCAATCGATACAACCTGGAACTGACAGTACAGTATAGTATGAACGTTATTGCTGTTTTGCCAGGTGATGTAAATTAATACAGTAGTTAATGTTTAATATTTTAGAAAGACAGACGTATTTTTGGAAATGATGTAAGTTGAAATGACTTAACCAGAGGTATATGCGTGTGTGTGTATATGTATATATCTAGCATGGAAAATGAACATTAAACGATGATGATGATGATATATATATATATATATATTTAGTTATTCTACCAAATATATACGTTTCATTTATTATTTTGCACATTACTTAATCATTGTTATATGTTTTATCTTATATTTAATCTTTCTATAATATGTAATTTTTCTAAATGGTATAATTTAATTTTTCCTTATTGAATTGATAAAAGGTGGTTTTTCTTTCTAATTTATATATATCATCATCATCGTTTAACGTCCGCTTTCCATGCTAGTATGGGTTGGACGGTTCAACTGGGGTCTGGCAAGCCCGAAGGCTGCACCAGGCCAGTCAGATCTGGCAGTGTTTCTACAGCTGGATGCCCTTCCTAACGCCAACCACTCCGAGAGTGTAGTGGGTGATTTTATGTGCCACCGACACAGGTGCCAGACGAGGCTGGCAGACGGCCACGCTCGGATGGGTTTTTTTATGTGCCACCGACACAGGTGCCAGACGAGGCTGGCTGACGGCCACGCTCGGATGGTGTTTTCTTATGTGTCACCGACACAGGTGCCAGACGGGGCTGGCGGACGGCCACGCTCGGATGGTGTTTGTACGTGCCCTCAGCACGGAGGCCAGTCGTTGCGGTACTGGCTACGATCACGTTCGGATGTTTTCTTATGTGCCACCGGCACTGGTACCACAAGGATACAAATTCCATTGATGTTCATCTATTTTGATTTGGTTCGATTTGATTTGATTTGATTCGATTCGATTCGATTCTCACTTGCCTCAACAGGTCTTCACAAGTGTCACAAGAAGGAAGGTATGCACAGGTGGACTGACTACGTCCCAGGTAGGGGCCATGGATTATGGCTTCACTAGTCTTGCCGGGTCTTCTCACGCACAGCATACTTCCATAGGTCTCGGTCTCTAGTCATTTCCATGGTGAGACCTAACGTCCGAAGGTCGTGCTTCACCACTTCGTCCCAGGTTTTCCTGGGTCTACCTCCTCCACGGGTTCCCTCAACTGCTAGGGATTGGCACTTTCTCACACACCTATCTTCATCCATTCTCGCCACATGACCATACCAGCGCAATCGTCTCTCTTGCACACAACAACTGATGCTCTTAGGTACACATTTCTCTCAAGGTACTAACGCTCTGTCGAGTAAGTACACTGACATTACACATCCATCGGAGCATACTGGCTTCGTCCTCACAAGCTTACGCATGTCCTCAGCAGTCACGGCCCATGTTTCATGCCATGTAGCATAGCTGTTCGTACACATGCATCATACAGTCTGCCTTTTACTCTGAGCGAGAGGCTTTAGTCACCAGCAGAGGTAAGAGCTCCCTAAACTTTGCCCAGGCTATTCTTATTCTAGCAGTACACTTCAGTGCACCCGCCCCCACTACTGACTTGGTCACCTAGATAGCGGAAGCTATCAACTACTTCTAGTTTTTCCCCCCGGAAAGTGACATATATATTATATTTTGTGAAATTTGATTTAGTATTTATAAATTGAATTTTCCCTTTAAGTTTGGAACAACATTCCCTCATTATATATATATATATATCATCATCAGCATCATTGTTTAACATCTGTTTTCCATGCTGGCATGGGTTGGATGGTTTCACTGGAGACTGGCAAGCCAGGAGGCCGCACCAGGTTCCAATCTTATCTGGCAAGGTTTCTATAGCTGGATGCCCTTCCTAACGACAACCATGGCTCTGGCAGCAAACCATAGGTTGCATGCATCACAGAACTCCAGTAGCTTAGTTCCCTCATTGTTTCAGGAACCAATTCATTGGCTGCCATGAACACCATGGAAGATACTGGATTGCCGTCTGACATGCCCATTAAAATTTCCAGATACAAAGATGAGGTCATTGTGATTTGTCTTTGAGGTGCTCTGTAGAAGGATTTCATAAAAGTGGCCCTTCTGATTGTTTGGCTGACCTGCTTATGGGGCATAGGCAGAGATAATTGTAACTACACTATTCTGCAGGACTAGTCTGAGCTTAAGCACTCTATCACAGTCCCTGACTACCTCTATGACCTTATCCACCCATTTCTCCACAAGGAGTATTCCTACACCCCCCTACTCCATCACTGTTACCTTCCCAGAAGATTTTATAGCTATGTGCCTTGCCTGTGAGAACCCTGGCTGAAGCTCCTCTCCACCTTACCTCTTGTCTGCAGCATACATCAACATGTCTCCGTTCAGGCATCTCTACCATCTCACTAGACCTATCTTTCAGTGTGCTTTCATTGACAGTGCCAACTCTAAAAACAAGCAAAAGAATGTGGGAGGAGACATGGGGAGGGGAGATGTTATTCAATGCCTGAAAAGAAGAAGGTTTTTGTGTTCGTTTGATAGACATGCTACACCTGTTCTCACTTTCGACCTATGGTAGTCTACTCTCGACCTGTGGTTCTCTACTATCATATATGCCGCTAAGCAGAAATGCTGTCATGAGGCCCCTTTTATCAGGTCCTGATCAGACAAGTGTAACACACACATGCACACATATATATGAATATATAACTATGCATGTGTGCACACACACATGCCTGAATGTGTGTGTATGTGTATATATATATATCATCATCATCATCATTTAATGTCCGTTGCCCATGCTGGGTTTGACCAGAGCTGGTAAGCTGGAAGGCTGCACCAGACTCCAATCTGATTTGGCATGGTTTTCTACAGCTGGATGCCCTTCCTAATGCCAGCCACTCTGAGAGTGTAAAGGGTGCTTTAATGTAATATATATATATATATCTTCATTATCATCATCATCATTTAATGTCTGTTTCGTATGTTTGCATGGATTTGATGGTTTGAGGGGATCTGACAAACTGCATGGCTGTGTCAAGCCCTATGTTGGATTTTGCATGGCTTCTACAGCTGGATGTCCTTCCTAATGCCAGCCACTTTATAGACTGTACTGGGTCGTTTTATCACTAGTGCTACTGGCACTAGTGATAGAGATGTGGCCAGAAGTGAGGTGAATATAATGTGCTTAAGGCAGCGAGCTGGCAGAAATATTAGCACGCCGGACGAAATGCTTAGCGGTATTTCGTCTGCTGCTACGTTCTGAGTTCAAATTCCGCAGAAGTCGACTTTGCTTTTCATCCTTTTGGGGTCGATAAATTAAGTACCAGTTACACACTGGGGTCGATGTAATTGACTTAATCCATTTGTCTGTCCTTGTTTGTCCCCTCTGTGTTTAGCCCCTTGTGGGTAGTAAAGAAATAGGTATTTTGTGTTTTTACATTCTGAGTTCAAATTCCGCTGAGGACGACTTTGCCTTTCATCCTTTTCGGGTTGATAAATTAAGTACCAGTTGCATTCTGGAGTTGATCTAATCGACTGGCCCCTCCTCCCCAAAAATTTTGGGCCTTATGCCTAGAATAGAAAAGGATATAATATATGCTGATTCTGCTTTCAGGGGATTACAGCAGCTGAGTAGTCTCATAGATGGGGAGGGGAGATAGATATTAGGGGATGGGAATAGAGGGGTGAAATGCTTAATAGGTCAGAGTGAGAAGTGTTGGGGACATGGCCCTGCATGTACAAACATAACTAAGTGACTTTAGGACACTTGGTTGTGCTGAAATGGACAGGTCTTATTGTGCACAATAAAACACCAATCATCTTGGGCTTTTTTCATCTCAGTAAGACTCAGTATCTTGAGATCAGCCTTCAGTACTTTATCCCATGTTTTCCTAGGCTTACTTCTTCCACAAGTTCCATCCACTTTAAGTGATCAGCACTTTTATATCCAACTGTCCTCATCCATATGCATCACATGACCAGCCAGTGCAGTCTTCTCTCTTGCACACTACATTTGATTCTTCTCATGCCTTACTTTTCTCTCAACATATTCGCACTTTGTTATATATGCACACTGGCATTGCACAGCTTGTAGAGCATACTAGCATCATTCCTCTCCAGTCTTTACATGTCCTTTGCATTCAGGACCCACGACTCACTACCATGTAGCATTGCTGTATGCAAACATGCATCATACAATCTGCCTTTCAGTCAGAGAAACCAACCATTTGTTGCCAACAGTTAATTGCTCTCTGTACTTTCTCCATCATATTCTAGCAGCTTCACTTTCAGGACATCCTCCTCCACTACTAATTAGGTTGCCTGGCTGACAGAATATATCTACTATTGCTAGGGACCCTCCAGGATATTTGAGGGAATTGATTTCCTGTGCATCATTGGTGTTTATGGCACCTTTGCATCTCCTTTAACCTTCCTGTGATTCTGCTGCAACTCGTGTGTTCCCATCATCATCATCATCTTTGTTTTAACATCCACTTTTCAGTGCTTGCTTATACAGTCTTATATATTTGTTATAGTGGAGGTGCATGACTTAGTGGTTAGGGTGTTGAACTTATGATCGTAAGGTTGTGGTTTCAATTCCTGGACCGGGCGATGCGTTGTGTTCTTGAGCAAAACACTTCACTTCACGTTGCTCCAGTCCACTCAGCTGGCAAAAATGAGTAATCCTGCGACGGACCAGCGTCCCATCCAGGTGGGGAATATATACGCCACTGAAACCGGAAAACCGGCCCTTTGTGTGCCTGGCATAGCTCAAGAAGGAACATTTATTTTTTAAGTGATGCCACGTGGCTTAGTGGTTAGGATGTCAGCACCATGATCATAAGATTGTGGTTTTGATTCCTGGACCAGGCAACACGTTGTGTTCTTAAGCAAAGCACTTCATTTCACGTTGCTCCAGTCCACTCAGCTGGCAAAAAAGAGTAACGTTGCGATGGACTGGCGTCCCGTCCAGCTGGGGAACACATATGCCATAGAAACCAGGAAACCAGGCCCATGAGCCTGGCTAGGCTTTAAAAGGGTGCATTTATATTATTATTATAAGTTAAGTTAATTTTTGGCTCAAAAAGCAAAAAGCAAAGCCATGTAGGGGGACATGGAGTTATTTACAGGGAGGGTGTTCATGCGAAAAGTTCTGGCCATTTCTGGTCAAGAGAGACTTTGAACCAAGCGGTCGTCGGCATCTTCACTATCTCGTCCGGCAGCTTTGTTATAACATCTACTTTTCAGTGCTTGCTTATACAGTCTTTTATATTTATAAATGTGTGTGTTTACGTATCTATAAATGTTTGTGTTTACGTGTGCTTATATTTGTTGCTTCGTGTTGAGTGTCGTATATCGACATCCATGGTAAAAAGTAAAACTGGTGCTTTACGAACAAAATTACTTGTACTAAGTTAGACACTTCCTTGTCAATCTTATCATCTGAAATGCATTGAAGCAGTGATTGGCCCTTCGGAAAAACATCTCCAATGACACTGTTGTTTACAAGTTGCAATATGAAATAGATAATAAAAATACGTGATTTCTCTTCAATCTCCACAGATATTTTGCACCTAGTACCCATATCTCGTATCATATTCATCACACTTTTTACTCATGCTTCATTCAGTTTGTATTTCGGTTACATTGGCATAGGCATGGCTGTGTGGTTAAGAAGCTCGCTTTGCAACCACATGGTTTCAGGTTCAGTCTCACTGTGTGGTATGCCGGGCAAGTGTCTTCTCTTATAGCCCTGGGCTGACAAATGCCTCAACCCTTTATCACTCAGATTACTAGATTACTCTGTCAAATGTAATGCTTCTTTACTCTTTCACACGTTTCAGTCAACTGACAGTGGCCATGCTGGAGCACTGCCTTTAGTCGAAGAAATCAACCCCAGGACTTATTCTTTGTAAGCCTAGTACTTATTCTAGCAGTCTCTTTTGCCAAACTGCTAAGTTTTGAGGATATAAAGACACCAACTTCGGTTGTCAAGCAATGGAGGGCGGGGGACAAACAGACACACACACACATAGATATATATACATATATATATATACACGATGAGTTTCTTTCAGTTTCTGTCTACCAAATCCACTCACAAGGCTTTGGTTGGCCTGAGGCTATAGTAGAAGACACTTGCCCAAGGTGTCACGCAGTGGTACTGAACCCAGAACCGTGTGGTTTGTAAGCAAGCTTCTTACCACAGCCACACCTGTGCCTTTATTCACATTATTTTGACTTTCTCATGCACTGTCTTGCAGTTTTGAGATTTCAGTGTTGGGATTCTTTACTTCAGGAATGACATTACAGGGTAGGTCTAAGAGGCCAGATCTGATCATAGAATGGGAAGAATACTTGGGTTGCATATGACCGGTTTAAATATTAATGGGTTAAGAGTGAATTTGGTAGATGGTAGGTGGAAGCTATTGTGTATGTATGTGTGTATGTATACATACACATATCTCCCATGCACACAATTACACATATGTGGGCATATACACACGCATGCACATAGACACACACACACAGGAACGCACATATACTCCACATGCATACACACATGCACACATACACACACACAACATATACATGCATGCACACACATACCTAGCACACAACCCCATGCACACATACACATGCACACACACAACTACATGCACATACAGGCACGCAAAAAAACGCACATGTACCTCCACACACACCCCCTTGTTCACACACACACGCACGCACACACATACACACACACCTGTACACATGCACACACACATATGCACACATGTGCTATTACACACACACAGACTTGCATGCACACACATACCGACACATACTACCTTCTCTTACACTCTCCTGTCTTCACCCATTCCCTTCTGGTCATTTCAAAATGTAACCACATGTGAATCGTTGGCGATTTTCTTCCTCTGTTTCCCTTCTATTGGACATTCCTCTGTTTCTGAAGAAGAGCATTGCCTGAAATGTAAACCATCTTTCTTTCCTTCCCTGAGCGACTGCTAATACATTACAGTACCACGTCCTTGCATTTTGTGTTTTTTGTGCTTTTTTTTGGGGATTTACTATATATATATATATTATATAATTATATATATATATATATATATATAGGTATTCTGGCATCTTATTGAAGACCTCAATTTGGCAAATTAAGGGGAAACTGGACTACCAAATATACCTGGATTTCACATTAATAAAACGTTGATTTGTAGTTTATCCCTAAAGCATACACTTCTTTGTAATAGGTGGATACTGTTTTTCTCTTTCTAATGTTATAGCTTACATAGATCTATACAGGCTTTGTTGTTGAAGGAACACTTATCAAATATAAATTTTTTTGTAAATAGGGCAAAGGGCAATATTTTGGAATTCTGTTCTTTAATTAAGCATAGGCCTTGAATTTTCAAAATTTGGATGTTACCTTGTACTCTTTTTTTTTCCACAAAATACATGGAAAACAACTTAAAATTTGAGTAAATTTTTGCTGTACTTTAAGGAAAATTCCTTAACAGCATGAACAGAAATCTTCAAAATAGTTTCTAAAGTTGCAAAAAATTCACCAAATTAAATAAAATCCATTCTTTAGTAGACCATTTTCCTTGCTTTCAATGACCAAAAAATCATTTTGGAACTGAGCTTCTAACTGTTGCATTATCTGTGCCCCAGTTGATATTCTGTATTGACTGTGTGTCTGACTTAAATCGCTCTTCTCTCAAAAATAATTTTGTTCTTTAACAAGAAATTTCAGCTATTTTTTTGTTTTGTTGTACTAAAATATTCAGCATAATGTATTTTATCATACCGACACTCATTTATCTTTATTTCACTAACATTATGGATGAGAGTTGAAAAAAAATTTGTGATACTAAAAAATTCATTGCATTAATCTTCCTTATAATGGTATTTTAACCAACCATCCATCCATCCATCCACTCAAGGTGGTGTGCACTGGGACTGAACCTGAGACCACATGGTTTGAAAGCAAGTTTCTTAACCTCATAGTCATGTCTGTGCCTATATATTCATCATCATCATCATCGTCGTTTAACGTCCGTTCTCCATGCTAGCATGGGTTGGACGGTTCGACCGGGGATCTGGGAAGCCAGAAGGCTGCACCAGGCTCCAGTCTTATCTGGCAGTGTTTCTACAGCTGGATGCCCTTAAATAATTTCTTTAATGGTTTTTAAAACAAACCAACAATTATTTACCGGTAGAATTCGGCATGAAAATATAACCAATTAACAGTAGGAACTTCTGTAAAGTTCAGTATATATATATATATTGTATATAAATAAAAGGGGCAGGCAACAGGTTGCTTGGCCGCATATGCAAAACATATGTGAATTACAGGGATATGTCGTATGTGGAGTCCCATTTCGTGTGTAACTTTGGCGATTTTTTTCCTCTGTCTTCCCTTCTCTGGATCTTTCCTTCTCCTATGTTTCCGATGAAAAGCGCCGCTCGAAACGTTAAACCCTCTTTCTTCCCTTCTTTCCTGAGTGTCCAATAATACTATATTTGTTCCACGTCCTCGCGTTGTTGTGTTTTTTTGTGTTTTCTTGTTTGGATTAACTTTATATATATATATGTATTTATATATAATGGAGAAATTATACAAAATGTATAAATAGATGATGAGTAAAGCACCGGCACAGTTTCAATTACCTGTTGTTACCTGTAGATTTATTGGAGGAAATTCGTAGTGGCGGTAGGGGTAACAGTATTAATTAAATAAATGGAAGGAGAAAAGATTTTATTGGGTATAACACGTGTTTCGACCCGTTCTGGGTCTCTTCGGGTACATCAATAAAAAGTTTTATGAGAGATTCTCTGATTTGGTTTTACGTACTGCTATGTGTCAATCATCTTCAAGAACAAGTGAAAAACAGAGAAATTGAAATTCCAAAAAATTTCAAATCTGAACATGAAAATTATACATTCTAGTTTAGAGAAAATGATGTAATGAACCTTCACTGTTGTAACGGTTAAGAGAAAGAAAAGGATGTAGAAGTTGAAAGGAAGATAATACTTAGTTGAAAATTTTTTTGTGTTCATGCTTAGATGCACATATACATACACAGATATGTATAATATATATATAATATATATATATATATTATATATATATATATATTTATATGTATATATATATATATGTATATATATATATGTATATATATATGTATATATATATATATATATATGTATATATATATGTATATATATATATATATATATATGTATATATATGTATGTATATATATGTAATATATATATTGTATGTATATATGTATTATATATATATGTATATATATATATATGTATTATATATAATATATATATATTATATATATGTATATATATGTATATATATATATATATATATGTATTTATATATATATGTAGGTATATTATGTATGTATATATATATATGTATTATCTATATATGTGTATATATGTATATATGTATATATATGTATATATATATAATATGTATATATATATATATATATTATATATATGTATGTATATATTGTATGTATATATATGTATATTGTATATATATGTATATATATATATATATATATATAGTATGTATATATATGTATATTGTATATATATGTATATATATATATATATATATGTATATATATGTATGTATATATATGTTATATGTATATATATATATATATGTAATATATATGTATATATATGTATATATATATGTATATATATGTATATATATATATATATGTATATATATATATATATGTATATATATATGTATATATATGTATATATATATGTATATATATGTATATATATATATATATGTGTATATATATGTGTATTATATATATATATATGTATATATATGTATATATATGTATAATATGTATATATATATGTATATATATGTATATATATGTTATATTATATATATATATATGTATATATATATATATATGTATATATATATGTATATATAATGTATATATATATATATATGTATATATATATGTATATATATATGTATATATGTATATATATATGTATATATATGTATATATATGTATATATATATGTATATATATATATCATCATCATCATCATCATCATTTAGCGTCCGTTTTCCATGCTAGCATGGGTTGGACGGTTCAACTGGGGTCTGGGGAGCCCGAAGGCTGCACCAGGCCAGTCAGATCTGGCAGTGTTTCTACAGCTGGATGCCCTTCCTAACGCCAACCACTCCGAGAGTGTAGTGGGTGATTTTATGTGCCACCGACACAGGTGCCAGACGAGGCTGGCGAACGGCCACGCTCGGATGGTGCTTTTATGTGCCACCGACACAGGTGCCAGACGAGGCTGGCAGACGGCCACGCTCGGATGGTGTTTTTATATGTGCCACCGACACAGGTGCCAGATGAGGCTGGCGGACGGCCACGATTGGATGGTGTTTGTTACGTCCCCAAAGCATGGAGGCCAGTCTATGCGGTACTGGCTACGGCCACGTTCGGATGATTTTCTTGTGTGCCACCGGCACTGGTACCACAAAGATACAAATTCCATTGATGTTCATCTATTTTGATTTGTTTTGATTTGATTTTCACTTGCCTCAACAGGTCTTCACAAGTGTCACAAGAAGGAAGGTATGCACAGGTGGACTGACTACGTCCCAGGTAGGGGCCACGGGTTTTGCCTGACTAGTCTTGCCGGGTCTTCGGATGGTGTTTTTATGTGCCACCGACACAGGTGCCAGATGAGGCTGGCGAACGGCCACGATCGGATGGTGTTTGTTACGTGCCCACAGCACGGAGGCCAGTCGATGCAGTACTGGCTACGGCCACGTTCGGATGGTTTTCTCTTGTGTGCCACCGGCACTGGTACCACAAAGATACAAATTCCATTGATGTTCATCTATTTTGATTTGATTTGATTTGATTTTCACTTGCCTCAACAGGTCTTCACAGGTCTTCACAAGTGTCACAAGAAGGAAGGAAGGTATGCACAGGTGGACTGACTACGTCCCAAGTAGGGGCCACGGGTATGGCCTGACTAGTCTTGCCGGGTCTTCGGTTGGTGTTTTTATGTGCCACCGACACAGGTGCCAGATGAGGCTGGCGAACGGCCACGATCGGATGGTGTTTGTTATGTGCCCACATCACAGAGGCCAGTCGATGCGGTACTGGCTACGGCCACGTTCGGATGGTTTTCTTGTGTGCCACCGGTACTGGTACCACAAAGATACAAATTCCATTGATGTTCCTATTTTGATTTGGTTTGATTTGATTTGATTTGATTTTCACTTGCCTCAACAGGTCTACACAAGTGTCACACACTTGCCTCAACAGGTCTTCACAAGTGTCATAAGTAGGAAGGTATGCACAGGTGGACTGACTACGTCGCCGGGTCTTCGGATGGTGTTTTTATGTGCCACCGACATAGGTGCCAGATGAGGCTGGCGGACGGCCACGATCAGATGGTGTTTGTTGTGCCCACAGCACGGAGGCCAGTCGATGCGGTACTGGCTACGGCCACGTTCGGATGGTTTTCTTGTGTGCCACCGGTACTGGAACCACAATGATACAAATTCCATTGATGTTCATCTATTTTGATTTGGTTTGATTTTCACTTGCCTCAACAGGTCTTCACAAGTGTCACATTATTAATATCTATATATATATATATTAATAAATATATATATATATATATATATATATATATTATTAATATCTATATCTATATATCATCATCATCATCATCATCATCGTTTAATGTCCGTTCTCCATGCTAGCATGGGTTGGACGGTTCGACCGGGGATCTGGAAAGCCAGAAGGCTGCACCAGGCTCCAGTCTTATCTGGCAGTGTTTCTACAGCTGGATGCCCTTCCTAACGCCAACCACTCCGTGAGTGTAGTGGGTGCTTTTTACGTGCCACCTGCACAGGTGCCAGGCGAGGCTGGCAACGGCCACGGTCGGATTGTGTATTTTATGTGTCACCTGCACGGAAGCCAAACGAGGGGTGCTGGCATCGGCCACGAGTCGGATAGTGCTTTTACGTACCACCAGACCAGGATCCTGGCTGGTTCAATTCGATTTCGATTTCGCTTGCCCCAACATGTCTTTGCAAGCAAGGGGGTTGGCATGGGTGCCTGTCGTACGTCAGATTGGTGTATTTTACGTGCCACCGGCACGGAAGCCAGTGGAGGCATCGGCCACGAGTCGGATAGTGCTTTTTACGTACCACCAGACCAGGGATCCTGGCTGGTTCAATTCGACTTCGCTTGCCCCAACATGTCTTCGCAAGCAAGGGGGTTGGCATGGGTGCCTGTCGTACGGTCAGATTGGTGTATTTTACGTGCCACTGGCATGGAAGCCAGTGGAGGCGGCGCTGGCATCGGCCACGAGTTGGATAGTGCTTTTTACGTACCACCAGACCAGGGATCCTGGCTGGTTCAATTCGATTTCGCTTGCCCCAACATGTCTTCGCAAGCAAAGGGGGTTGGCATGGGTGCCTGTCGTCGGATGAGGTTCTATATCGACTTCGCTTGCCTCAACAGATCTTTGTGTCCAAGGGAGGAAAGGCATTCATAAGTGGGCTGGGCTCACTTGTCCTGCCTGGTCTTTTCACGTACAGAATATTTCCAAAGGTCTCGGTTGCTGGTCATTTCCTCAGTGAGGCCTAAAGTTTGAAGGTCGTGCTTCACCACCTCGTCCCAGGTTTTCTGGGTCTACCTCTTCCACGGGTTCCCTCAACTGCTAAGGATTGGCACTTTCTCACACACCTATCTTCATCCATTCGCCACATGACCATACCAGCGCAATCGTCTCTCTTGTACACCACAACTGATGCCTCTTAGGTACAAATTTCTCTCAAGGTGCTAATGCTCTGTCGAGTATGTACACTGACATTACACATCCATCGGAGCATACTGGCTTCATTCCTCACGAGCTTACGCATGTCCTCGGCAGTCACGGCCCATGTTTCACTGCCATGTAGCATGGCTGTTCGTACACACGCATCATACAGTCTGCCTTTTACTCTGAGCGAGAGGCCTTTAGTCACCAGCAGAGGTAAGAGCTCCCTAAACTTTGCCCAGGCTATTCTTATTCTAGCAGTTACACTTTCAGCGCACCCACCCCCACTACTGACTTGGTCACCTAGATAACGGAAGCTATCAACTACTTCTAGTTTTCCCCCTGGAAAGTGACGGAAGTTATTTTCTGCAGATTTTCGGAGGTTAATGCTCCAGAGCATTTGCCACATACAAAAACTATCTTCCCAGTTAGCCTACCTTTGACATTGCTGCACCTCTTATGTGTCCATAGCTTACACTGGGTACATCTTATAGAGTTTCTACCTACACCTTTTCTACAGATCGAGCAGGGCCATCTTCCAGAAGACATTTGTGGATTGTCTACCTTCCTACTTATTAGTACTTTGGTTTTAGCTAGGTTGACTCTAAGGCCCCTCGATTCTAAACCCTCCTTCCACACCTGGAACTTCTCCTCCAGCTCTGATAGTGACTCAGCAATAAGAGCAAGGTGTCAGCGTAGAGGAGCTCCCAGGGACAACCTGTCTTGAATTCCTCCGTAATTGCCTGGAGGACTATGATAAATAGGAGGGGGCTGAGTACTGAACCCTGGTGGACCCCAACCTCTACTTTGAATTCTTCTGTGTACATGTTGCCAACCCTAACCTTACTTACGGCATCTCTGTACATGGCTTGCACAGTCCTCACCAGCCATTCATCTATCCCCAGTTTCCTCATTGACCACCAGATAAGGGATCGGGGGACCCTATCAAAAGCTTTCTCCATGTCCAAAAGCCAGGTACAGGGGCTTATCTTTGGCTAGGTATTTCTCCTGCAGCTGCCTTACCAGGAATATAGCATCAGTGGTACTTTTCCCTGGCACGAACCCAAACTGCATCTCATCTAAACTAACTCTCTCTCTAATTAGTTGGGCTATGACCCTCTCCGTAACCTTCATTACTTGATCCAACAGCTTGATACCTCTGTAATTATTTGTATCTAGGGCATCACCTTTACCTTTGTAGCAGTTGACTAGTGTGCTACTACACCAGTCATTGGGTATGACTCCTTCGTGTATCACCTGGTTGACTATACGGGTGACCAGGCTATAGCCGACACTGCCAGATATTTTGAGCATCTCTGCAGTAATTCCTGATGGGCCTGGGGCTTTCCCTGTCTTCATGCTTCTAATTGCCTTAGCTACCACGAACTATCAACTCGGATAGCTGGTCCCTCTGTTGGGTCAACATTCGGCAGACTCTCTTTATCCCATTCATTTTCTTTATTCAGCAACCTTTCATAGTGGCATCTCCAAACCTCTCTCTTTGCATCCTCATTTAGCGCAAGTGAACCATCATCCATGCGAACACACTTCTCTCCTACCACATCACGATTCTCTCTCACACACTGTCTTGCAACACGAAATACCTCAAGTCTTTCATCCTCACGGCTCAGAATATTGGCAAATTTTTTCTTATCCGCTTCCCCTCTGGCTAGATAAACCTGTCTCCTAGCTTCCCTTCTGGCTGTCTGATACAATTCCGCTACCACCATTCTTCCAGTCCTTCCAAGCCTGTCTCTTTTGTCTAATAGCCCTGTCAACCACAGTGTTCCACCACCATGTTACTCTGGGTCGAGATGGTACTTTGCTCCATCCACAGATCTGGTCAGTGGCTGTCAGCAGATTGTCCCGTAGGAATCTCCAGTTGTCTTCCACATTTAGTGAAGCTATATCCCCTTCTATCTCGTCAAAGCCTCGAGTAGTATGTCTCTAATCTCTGTCCATTTGCAGGATGTTTAAGCTTCCAGACCCTTCTCCTCCAAGCTGGTCTTCTTCTGGGCAACCATTTAGCTCTGATCCTGAAGTCGCTAACCACTAATCTATGTTGGGGAGTACATTCTTCGCCTGAAAAGGTTTTGGCATTTATAATCAGCCCTCTTTCCCTTTTTCTGGCAAGGATGTAGTCAATCTGGCTGGTGTGTCTGCCAGAACGGTAGGTGACTAGGTGAGAGGTGGGTTTCCTGAAGTTGGTATTGCAGACCATAAGGTCATTTGCATTGCAGAACTCCAGCAGCCTGGTTCCCTCCTCATTACGAGAGCCAAAACCGTAGCCTCCATGGACGCCATGGAAGCCCCCGACATGTCGTCCAACATGTCCATTGAAATCACCTGCCACGAAGAGAAGGTCACTGTCATTTGTCAATGAGGTAGTCCGCAATAGGGTGTCATAGAATTGGTCTTTTTGTCCTTCCGGTAGCCCTGGTTGAGGGGCATATGCCGAGATGATGTAGCTGTCCTATGGTGAAGGACTAATCTAATTTTAATTATTCTATATATATATATATGTATATATATATATATATATATATATATATATATATATATATGTATATATATATACGCACATCCAAGTATATGGGTATATACATACACCTAGATACATGCGCATATGCACACATATGAATGAATACATACATATTTATGCATAGGAACTCATATATGCAGGTAGACACAGGTATATATACATAATATACGTACATACCATGTATTCGTGCATAAAGCAAGATACAGACGTCCGTGCAAAGTTTGACACACACGTACACATGTTAGTACATTAATGAATACATATAAGTAAATATATACACGCATATACATACACATACACACATATGTATGCATATACACATATAAACCAACACCCACATACACATACACACAAATTCACACTCATATATGTACACCAGCAAAAAATGCAAATGCATACAGATGAATATGTAGACATATATATCTACATATATGTACATACACATACAAGTACATATATATGCATATATATACATATATACACAACATTTACATATATATGCATACATATACATATATATATATATATATATATATATATATATATATATATATATATATATATAGTTAATACAAACAAGAAAACAAAAAAACACAACAACGCGAGGACGTGGAACAAATATAGTATTATTGGACACTCAGGAAAGAAGGGAATTTTAACGTTTTCAAGCGGAGCTCTTCGTCGGAAACATAGGAGAAGGAAAGATCTGAAGAAGGGAAGACAGAGGAAAAAAAAATCGCCAACGGTGCACACGAGGTCACACATACATATACGGATCTAGATTGCAAGGTAACATGTCGAATACAAGTTATTCAAATATGGTTCCTCAAGTTCATGTGTATTAAGAGTTGTGGGCACCATGTTTATATCAAGTTATGTATGGTTTGGATTGTAATATGAGAATGTGTGTTTAGCCTCATGTAGGCATCTGGGTAATTGTTCAGTGAATTTATTTATAATGTGCTCCTTTGTTATTATTGAGAGTGACTCCTCGAAGCATAATTGGCATTTGTGGGATATAGTGTTGTAAGGACTCACGTGTCTAAGTATGGACCATGTAAGGTATTTTGTCTTTGCTTCCTTAAGCATCCAGATAAAATTGGCCAGTGATGTTACATGCTGTTTAAGGATATTTCGAAAGCTGATGTGGTTGTGGTATCGATTTTTGAAAAAATTAGCTGATGCTCCGATATATATGTAGGGGCTTCCTCTAGTGTTTATAGTGCTCTTGTATACCACATTCTTAGTCATGCATTGGTTATCCAAAGGGCAATTTGATCTCTCTCTGCATGAGCATAACTGTTTGATTTTGTTGGTTGTGTACATCGAGTGTTGGAAGGATTATTTCTGTTTGGTATTTTGATTGGCAATATTATCGTTTTATTATCTCTAGGTGTTCTCAGTTTATTATTTGAATTGTTGCTGGTGTTGTTTTTTGGATGGTTATCATGGATATTATTATTGCTCTGTTGGTTAGTAGTTTAATTTGAGTTATAAATGTTGTCTTTAGGTTGGTCATATGAGTTATGGTTGATGTCAAGAAGGTTATTTTGAGTGCTGACTAATCTTTACCTCAGTTTATGGTTGTTGATCCTATGCATATGGTGCTCTAAATTTGATGAATTTATATTGGATAGTTTTATAGTGTGATGGTTGAATATTTTGCTGTGCATTCCATTTTTAGGGAAGTAGTGAAAAATTGTTTCACAATCTTAGATGAGATGTTGGAATTTCGGATTGGGATATACCAAAGGACGTCATGGTTTTTATATTTTCGGTTAGGTCTGTTTGTCTGGGTGGTTGGAGTGGCAATTGGATTTTGTGGCAGTTGTTGTTCAATTTGTTGTCTATTACAAGTTTTCTTTAATTCATGGTTGATTCTAATGTGTCTGGGTTTGGTTAGTCTTATCTTATGATAAGTGTTATCTTATGATAAGTCTTATCTTATGGTTTGGGATTCTATTATCTAGGTTTTTGATATTGTTTATGTAGTTATTGTTGTGTTTGCTAAAGTTGTTATAATGAATCATATTATTGCTAGTTGAGCTATAAGAGTTATTATTTCTACTACTACTGGTATATTGGATTTTCTCACGGTATCCGGCCTTAGCTAAGGCTGAGTTATAATAAGGTGTGTGTATGTTGAATATATTTTCATTTGCAGATAACCTGGATATTCTAGCTGAGATATTGTTAATAAGTCCCCTAATTATTAATGGTGGATGATTAGATCCAACATTGATGTAGTTTAGGTTCTCATTAGGTTTATGGAATGGTTTGTGTAGACCAGTATCCAAATCAAAAGTAGCATCTAAAGGTTGACTCTACGGTATTCATTGATTATAGTGATGGAGAGTCCATTAGTTTTAAAAAACTTAAATAGAGATTTTTGTATTTTTTGTGCTGTACTTTGCTACATTTAGGTAGGAAGAATAATTCATCATCTCTCTACAGGCCTCCATTCAATCCAGGAATTTAGTGGTATGTAAAAACCAAAGTTTTTTATTGATGTATCTGAAGAGACCCAGAACGGGTTGAAATGTGTATCGTACTCAATAAAATCTTTTCTCCTCCCATCTATTTTATTAATACTATATATACACATACATATATATATATGAAGCAACTGGTTGTAATTTCTCTAGTCTCCACTTCAACTTGTTTCGCTGTCTGTTGCTCTTCTGTTTCCAATTCTGTAGGATTTCCCTCTTAGCACTACCCTTACTTTTGTCTTCATCTAGCCCTAAGGTTATATTCTGTTTGTTTATTTATTTTGTTTTTGTCCCTCGTCCGTCCACCAACAGTCTCGTCTGGAATTACATTTATTTATTTTCATATGTCCACTTCTGTGTTGCTTGTTTATCTATCTATTGTTTGTCCGTTCTTGTTCTGTTATATTTTGGTCCGCATTTCCTGCCAGCATTCTTGCTGGTCACCACCAGAAGGGAAGTAATATTATCATTAAAGGCACAAAATTGCGTTTGACCCTCTGGCCGATGACTGACGAAGAGTTGACTTTCTGTGCCTGTTTTCTGTCTGTCTGTGCATTTACTATATGTTTCTCAACTTGCCATTTGGTGTCTGTTTTCCGTTTGTGCATTTAAGCTAAGTTAAGTTAAGTTAATTTTTTGGCTCAAAAAGCAAAAAGCAAGGCCATGTAGGGGGACATGGAGTTATGTACAGGGAGGGTGTTCATGCAAAGAGTTCAGGCCATTTCTGGTCAAGAGAGACTTTGAACCGAGCGGTCATCAGCATCTTCACTATCTCGTCGGGCAGCTTATTCCATGGATCCGCAACCCGGACGGAGAAAGCCCCTCTCCTTCGACTGAGATGAAATTGTCGTAGATAGAGCTTTTTGGAGTGACACCGCAGCCGATGCTCTGGAGCAGGAGTGAAGAACAGCTCTTTCGAGAGGTTACACTTTCTGCTTATGATGTTGTGAGCAAGAACACTATACGTTTTTCAACTTTTACACACACACACACACACCCACACAGACACACAGACATGTGTGTGCATGTATGAATATATAAATAAACGTTGGCTTGCTAAATTGAGACTGTTTTAAAAACGTTATTCATTAATACCATGAATTAAGAGCTAATATTTTGCATGTAACAAGTCTAAGATATTATCTTTGATTTTTTTTTTATGTTACTGTTTGCAAAAGATTGTATAAGAGTTATGGCATCACTGCAACAAAATATAATTAGTGAAATGAATCATATTAGATGTAACCCTCATTATATCATTGTTGATACAGGGTATGCAAAAGCAAACAGTTTACCATGTTCTGGCTAAGCTTCAAATGTTCTTGGTTCAGCTCTTGGTATCCTTAGTGATTGCAAACATACTGATGTCTTTCTGGCTGGTTTAAAATAATCTATTTCAGTGTGGAAGATATTAAGCGATTAGAATCCTCCGATCACCTCTGTCTACACCGCATCCTTCGTGTCCGATGGTATCACTTTGTCTCCAACTAATTTGGTGCGACACCAGTGCAGAATCACCTCCCTCCGACAAGTCATCCTAACGAGACGTCTGCGTTGGCTGGGTCATGCCCTCCGTCGTCAACCAGGATAATTCATCTACGAAGCAATTGCCCCAGTTCCCCTTCAGGGTTGGCGAAAGCAATGTGGTGGACAACGAAAAACCTGGCTGATGACAGTCAAGGCTGATCTGGAACCCAACCTAGGCTCCCATATCTACAGCGTTTGCTGCTAGAATAAGGAGTGGTTGGAGTTGTTAGCCTCAAATCGCCAGGTCTGGTCGGCGTTTGTGAGAGATGCAGCATTGAGGATGAATGAAGCCAGCTCAACCCACCCCGGGTGAATGCTGTCTCAAGACAAGAAAGAAGACAAGAATTCACCTACCAGCATCACCATGCTTGCAAAAAACCTTGATATGAGCCAGAAGGCACTAGCTAAGGATGTTGAAAATGATTTTGGGCATGAAATAACACATTAACAGGCATTGAAGCATTCTCATGGCATGTTCTAAAGCAGGGGTTCCCAACCTTATTTTGCTTGTGGACCCCCTGAGAGCTATCTTGTTATCTGTGGACCCCATATATGCACATCTAAATTTTTGAAATATAATATTTGCTTGTAGGTTAGTAAAAACTAACAATAAAACAATTTCATTATATTCATAAAATGAATTCCAAATACAAATCTTGAAAATTTCAATAAATACAGGTATATCTCGTAGTAAACAAAATTTATATATGGACCCACAAATTGCAATTTTTTACAGGTAGACCCCCTTAAAGCTTCTATGGACCCCTGGAGGTTCATGAGGGCCCCGGTCGGGAACCCCTGTTCTAAAGTTATTAATGTTGAGAGAGCCCCAAAGCTTCTCAGTTACCTAAAGCATTTTACTCTTATCTTTTGCTTGTTTCAGTCTTTGGATTGTGGCCATACTAGGGCACTGTCTTGAAGGATTTTAGTCAAACAGATTGATGCCAGTACTTATTTTTAAAGTCTGGTACTTATTCTATCAGTCTCTTTTGCCAAACTGCTTATGTTATGGGGTTGTAAACAAACCAACACCAGTTGTCAAGTAGTGGGTGAGGACAAACAGATACAAAGACATAAAACATGTATGTGTGTGTGTCTCTCTCTCTCTCTCTCTATATATATATATATATATATATATATATATATACACACACGCACACACACACACACACACATATACGTATAAAATCTACTGGGTGGTTGGTGTTAGGAAGGGAATCCAGCTGTAGAACCCATGCCAAATCAGACACAGAAGTCTGGTGCAGGCTCCTTCCTAGTTATCTCTGTCAAACCGTCCAACCCATGCTTGCATAGAAAGCGGTTGTTAAACAATGATGATGATGATGATATACCCTGGACTTTCACACACTTTACATTTACTAAATTCACTCAGACAGCATTGGTTGGTCCAGGCCTTTGATAAAAGACATTTGTCCAAAGTACCACACAGTAGGACTGAACCCAAACCATGTGTTTGCAAAATGAGCTTCTAAGCCACACAGCCATACCTAAGGAAAGTGATAATCTTCACCGACAAAAAGAAGCCATACTGAACCAGGTCATCAGTTGTCATGATTGCATGGGTGTTGCATTCAAGCCATCCAAAGTTCCTGTTGCCATGCAACAGGAACTTTGCTTGTCATGCAAAGCAAGGATCCAACCTCAGTGATGGTGTTTCAAGCCATTGCAACTGATGGACATGTGATGCCACCTCGTTTCATTGGAACAGATTTTAACATCAACATAGTTGTATACTCTTTCTCTCTTTTACTCTTTTACTTGTTTCAGTCATTTGACTGCAGCCATGCTGGAGCACCGCCTTTAATCGAGCAACTCGACCCCGGGACTTATTCTTTTGTAAGCCCAGTACTTATTCTATTGGTCTCTTTTGCCGAACCGCTAAGTAACGGGGGACATAAACACACCAGCATCGGTTGTCAAGCAATGCTAGGGGGACAAACACAGACACACAAACACACACATGCACATATATATATATACATATATGCGACGAGCTTCTTTCAGTTTCCGTCTACCAAATCCACTCACAAGGCTTTGGTTGGCCCGAGGCTATAGTAGAAGACACTTGCCCAAGGTGCCACGCAGTGGGACTGAACCCGGAACCATGTGGTTGGTAAACAAGCTACTTACCAAACACCACTCCTACGACTATATATATTATACATATATGCGATGGGCTTCTTTCAGTTTCTGTCTACCAAATCCACTCACAAGGCTTTGGTTGGCCCGAGGCTATAGTAGAAGACACTTGCCCAAGGTGCCACACAGTGGGACTGAACCCGGAACCATGTGGTTGGTAAACAAGCTACTTACCACACAGCCACTCTTGCGCCTATATTTGAACATCCTTAGTAAAGTGCTCATGCTGTAAATTACTAAACATTATGATCTGGATGAGGTTATGTCCAAGACTGTACCAAGCACATAGTCCATATGCAGGATTATTTTAAGGTGGAATTCCTGTTTGTTCCCAATGAAATTTAACCCTTTCATTACCAACCCGGCTGAAACCGGCTCTGACTCTGTAGTACAAATGTCTTGTTTTTGAATTAAAATCTTCCACCAAACCTTAGTTGCAATTTATTTTGCTAACACTAGCTGAATGATGACTAAGTTATTTTACTAAATTCTTTGTTATATTTAAAATTAATTGAAAGAAACACAGAGCATCTCAACAGAAATACGGTAACGAAAGGGTTAAGCTTTTCACTCACCAGAACAGATCTGAATCTGTGACATTTTCGAGGTGGTGTATCATTAAGAGCACATCTACTGCAACGCTTCATAGTACTGTTGCAGTCTGTTCATTGTTAGGAAAGTATGCAGGGCTATCAGCATGCTTTCAAGCAAAGAGGATGTGTTGAATCTGCTTCCGTATTCAATCAATTTTAGCTGTTGATGACAAATAAGCATGGAAAGTTTCATGCTTCTAGCTTTTTATTTACCTTACCTACAAGCTTTGAAACACGGCAACAAAAGCAATTTAAATTTAACTGCTTGGCCCTGTGTGTGTGCGTGTATATATATATATATATATATATGTATATATATATATATATAGATATATATATTTATATATGTATATGTGTGTGTTTATATGCGTGCATTATATATATTCACACACACATACATACATATATGTACACATATATATACTCACACTCATATACATGCATATATATATATATTTGTGTACATATATATATTGTGTGTATATGTATGTATATATATATATGTGTGTGTGTGTAGTGTACACAGCTGGCACCTCTTGTGTTGGTATCAGGTGCATACAGTCAATAATTATATGCTAATATGTGTTGAATACCTTTTTCTCATTTGTGAAACATATATAAATAAATATAAATACATGCAAATTACACACATCATGTGTTCATCATGCTTTCATTTTTTTAGATGCACATGCATAATCTGTATTTTATTTTATTATTATATATTTATTTCTTCTGTTTTATGCACACAGATGTTGCACGTATCTTTAAAAAAAAACATATTTTACTCTTTTTCTGCCTAGAATGATTTTAGTTGAAATTTGTTGCTGCCATTTCATATTATGACATTATCGATCTTTCCTTCTTGTTATATTTTATTTCTACTTTCACTTTCTACTCTAGACCATTTGGAAGAGAATTTAAGTTTAAATTCAAAAAATGGTTAAACATAATTAGTTGGATGATAGTAATGATAATGGTAATGATTATGATAATGTTGGCGATGATGATTACAATGATGATGATGATGATATTTTTTTACACATGGCTGCCATTTCAGAGAAGAATTCATATTTTTTTTTTGCTCAAAAGACACTTGGCTAACCTTGTATTGAATTTTAAATTAACAATTAACATAACAATTAGGCTTTAAAAAATTAGGCATGTGCTTGGGAATTTTTGTTTTTGATAATTTTTAATTTTATTTACAAGAAATTTAAATTTTTGTCATAAATATACAAACATATATACATACATATATATATATATATACATACACAAACACATGTTATATTTTAAATTTAATCTATTTTCTGTTTTTTAACTATAGGAAAATTTTTACTTGCAAAATAA